>NW_027491593.1:0-600000 GCF_021521415.1 Bidens hawaiensis
CTCTTCATTTCAGAAATAACTATAATAACGCTACTTATTGAACGGTTTGAGATTTGCTTTGGTGGTTTCAACTTTCAATCACATGATAAATGTTGGCATAACAATATTTTTACACCCGTTGTGGCCACAATCATAACCACCTTCATGTCAACTTTGAAAAAAATATATACTTCGGCAAATGGTTTTATGTTGCACCTACATGTTTCCATTTCAGAAATAACTATAACAACGCTACTTATTGAACGGTTGAGACTTGCTCTGGTGGTTTCAACTTTCAATCACATGATAAATGTTGGCATGACAATATTTTTACACTCGTTGTGGCCACAATCATAACCACCTTCATGCCAGTTTTGAAAAAAAATATATACTTCGGCAAATGGTTTTACGTTGCACCTATATATTTATGTTATATTTTTTGGAATGAGACGCTTTTCGAATGAAAAACACATCAGTTAAACTTTGTACCAGAGGGGGGGGTATATTTGGTATATTCTCAAAATGTGGCAAGATCTGCTGCTGCAAATCTGAGCTTTAGAACAACTTTAACCCGAATCAATTAAAGTTTGTACCATAGGGTCATTTTTGGTATATTCTCAAAACATGGCAAGATTCGCTTATGCGAATCTGAGTTTTAGAACAACTTTAACCCGGAGTCACCCACAGCACCTAACCAGTGTATACAGTTTCGTGATGTACTCTCCTCTCTTAGTCATCTTCATCTTCTCATCTTATATGTTTCTCTCCTATCGTTTTAAGTAATTAAAATTATTTAACATATAGTGTGACCCAAAATTTTTATGTTAAACGTATGATAAGCGATTAACCAGCAAAAAGTTTAGGCAAAAGTTCATTATTTTCGGCCAATTTTGTTGTCTAACCCCAAACTTTCAAGCTCATATAACGAAACCAAGAAAACAAAAACCAAACGAACCTAAATAAAAAACCAAAACCGAATGATTTTCAAAACCTGAAACTTCAGGGTTCGATCAGTTTGAACATAAAACCGATTCATACACACCCGTAAGCAATGCTAAGCCATGGCCTCATTTATGACAACTGGTCTTGAAATATTTGTTATGTTGCGTACACGTTGTATAGATAGCATTCCTTTTCTCCATTTTGATGTGTCTTCAGGATTGTTCTATTATACGGTCTTTTAGTTTGAGGTTAATAATGCCTATTTATTAATATACTGACATTTCAAGGCTACATACGAAGGGATCTATACTGTTTTTGTAGTGTGATACTTAAAAGAGGGGGGGGGGGGGGGGGGGGGGGGAGGGAGCTTATGTAAAAATTGGGGTGGGTTTAAAACTCTCATAGGCAATATGTCAATTATATGCAGATTAGAAAATTAGGAAAAAAGACGTTTAAAAGTCGCCCCAATACAACTTTCTAGGTCATTTAATTTTATCTTGGGCATTAATTCTTGACGCTAAAGTGCACAACACATGGTCTTTAGAGACAACATTATCCTCACATCCTTTATTCAGCTCAGGTTTTTAACTGGGCTACTAATGGTAATGGAGAATGCACTTGAAAGAGGCTTTCTAAATGCCCTTAAAGATTTGGTTCTCATTCAGCCACTATGGGTTCAATTGTTTTAAAACTCATATTCACAGCAGGAAATTTTGCCATGTTTTAAGAATATACCAAAAATAACCTTCTATTACAAATATATAAAAAATGTAAGTATAAATATAAACAGATATTATCATCAACGGATAATGGGTCTGACCGAAACGTAATAATAACAAATGGGTTGGACCATAACGTAGTAATAACAACAGATAATGGTTGGTAACAGAAACTTACATCCTCTTCAATTAGTTCAACATTATAAGGAGAGCCTGTAAGGCCCCGTTACCGGCCGCCTCACTTTAACGTTGGATTTACTTATAAACACAGTTCTAAATATCAAAGTTAATAAAAACATTCGCAGAATATTAAAACATTCATAAAACATTACATATAAATCCATAACTTGTCATATTAAAACATAATGTCTTTCAAATCAAATATTAATTCTAAACATCTTAAATCTTCAGATGCCAGACTCTTTATTCTTCTGCCATGTGCCCCCGCTCAAGCCAGCTGTCTCATTCTACTCACATGCGTGCATACTAAAAGTTAGCTACGCTGAGTGAGTTCTAGTTAATCATACCACATACAACATATTCATAACTACATACTTTCGTACATACTTCATACTTTCATACTTGCATAACCATACCTTACGTTTTAAAGAGCATTACGTCCTATAACCTTCGCATGTACTATTAGGGTATACAACCCTTTAACCTTTGTATATATTATTAAGGTGTGCAACCCTTTAACCTTCGCATATATTATAAGGGTATGTAACCCTTTAACCTTCGCATATATTATTAGGGAGTGCAACCCTTTAACCTTCGCATATATTATTAGGGAGTGCAACCCTTTAACCTTACCTTACCTTTCATTATCATCTCCATTATCACATCCATACATTTAATATCACACATACCATAATCGTACATTCTTCCTTATTCACATACACATATCATACATACTACATTATAATTGCCTTAACAATACGTGCAATACCCGAGGGTCGTTCACGTACTGTCAATCATACATTCATAACTATCACATTTGTATTAAGACATACACTTACCATTTAAGGTAAGTGTATTAACATTCACATCGAGTATGCACACAGCCCCGAAATTGTAACAAGAAATGGGGCTAGAAACTCACCTGAATGCGGTTACGTTCACCGTTAATTGTTATTCATTTCCTTAGTTGTGCACGACTAACTGTATGACAATTACACGTATCAATTATCTATCGCTACCCATAGCGTGTCTCTAGTTTATTTATAACCCTCAACGAACAGGGGTCTGGGGGCAGCGCCCCTGGCAGCGGGGTTCTATGGGCGGCAGCCCCTGGCGGGATCCAAGGGGCAGAGACCCTGGCTGGGGGTTAAGCTGCCAGGACCATTCTGTAATTCTCTTAAACTTCTAGTTCGTTAATTGATTGTTAGCGAATTGGTTTGTTATAACGAACTAGTCCTTGTAACGAACTGGACCCTCTAACGTACTGGTCCTTATAACGATTTGGACCTTATAGCGAACTGGACCCTTGACGAATCAGTCCATATAGCGAATTGGATCTTCTAATTCGTTATCTCTAGTTCGTTATCTTATCCTTAACTAATTTGAACACGAACTAAGTCTAGTTTGTTAGACTTTCTTTAACGAACCATTTGTCGAATCACCCCTAGTTCGTTAACTCTTCGTTAACGAATTAGGGTTAGTTCAGAGAATGTCAGAACATTCTCTTGCATCTCTTAACCACGTACCACTTTCCGGCGCCGTCGCCGGAAAAACGCGGGTTTCGCCGGAAAAACGAGTTTTGACTCGTTTTTCACACGTTTTTCGTCCCGTTCGATCCAAATCTGAGCTAGGGTGATCCCTAAGCTCATCTTAGGTTCGGTTTATACCCGATTCCACCCGGGATCTCGTGACTCAAACGGTTTAACGGTGTCGCTTCGTCGTTTCGCGACCATATCTAACAGGTTTAAGCTCATACAACATCATACTATCATTACCTTGGGTCGGGATCGGTTCTTCTTCTATGTTTCGGCTAGAGAAAGAGTGAGCTTAAGTGTGTGTTTTGGTGGTGTATGGAATATGTGTGAAATGAATGATTAAACTGGAAGTAAATGCTTATATAATTATGGATCATGTGATTAAGCCCATGGTCTTTCCTTCTTTCCTTCATAACCCAAGTCCATAACCCATATCCATTTAACCCAAAACTAGCCCGACTCCTAATAACTCGTAATTTCATTTATTAACCGAAACTAGAAAACGGGATGTTACAGAGCCTTTGCCTCGTGTATTCTTGTAACGGCGCATGGTCCCTTTAGATATGAGATGGACTTTAATGGTCCAGTTTCCTTGATACGAGTTCAATGAAGCGAGGGGGTGTATACTCCTACTAATCGACATGTGTGGAACCAACCCTTGTAAAACTGTACTTGCAGTGGGGCGCCACGAGTATTAATATCAACGCATGCATGTTTGAAGTAAGCATATTCCATGATATAGGCTATAGTCAGTGTATGATTTTTGTGTTTATTTTTTTTTAATAAAACTATCATATGGATAGGGAATCAAAACTTACAAACCTGCACTTTAGCGGGCTTAAATCTATTGATTTCTTTAACCAGGATCAATCAACGATGGTGTGCAAAACAAAGAAAAACTTATTATTAGGCAGAAGCCACACAAGACTTTAAACAAACACGTGGCGTGGAAACATAGTGATGTTGATACACCGTGAAATCAACAAAATGCAGAAACACTAAAAAAAACTATCTTACTTGGTAGACGGTTCGGTTGATACACCGTGTTTGCAATTGTGGAGGGTGGGCTGAAGAAACTGCAATTAACCATGTATACGAATTATACAAAAGATTATAACCACCGATCCTTGATTGGGCACGAATTACAGCGGTTAATTGCAAATACATGATAATTAAATTATTGAATTAGGGGTTAAAAGGATGAACGTGGGTGGTTTAAATGGAGAATTAGGAGTTATAAGTAAGGTTAATTGCAAAGACATGATAACTGAAATGTTCGTCGTACCCTAATTTAAAGGAGCAGGAGACCATGAAACAACGCCGATGATATGGTGAATTTAATTTAGCGGCGTCTCGTGCATTCAAGTATAACAGTGTCTTAAAGGTGTAAAATTACAATTATGTCCATCTAAAATGTTTTATATGTAATATATATATATATATATATATATATATATATATTATATATATAATCAACTTATAGAGAAAAAAAAAAGAAAGAAAAAGAAGCAAAGATTTCCGATTTATGAAAGCATGGTAAACGACTTTTAACCTGATTAACTATTTTTTTTTTTACAATTAATATGAAACGGAATATCCTTGAAATGTAATGAGGAACATAATCAAGTTACAAATAATAAATATTTATATTAAGTTACATTATAATTAAGGTGTGAATCTTAATAAATTTTTATAACATATTTGAATAATAAATGTTATGACTGTAATTTTTTTAAAATTTTGAGTATAGTTTTATTATTTTGTATAAACCATAATAAACACTTTAATTATGTATTAACCAACAGAAAGCACTAACATAACCCCCATTCGTTGTATTTGTATAAAAATAAAATTAATAAGTTAATATAATATTGAAATTATGTTAAAACCTAACGAAAACGATATTATGTGAATCTAGGTTTCAATATCCTAAATGATTTTGTATAGCGAAAATAATGAATGGAAGTGAAACATATTTTTTGGTTTAAAGTTTTGAATTTGAATTTTTTAATTAGGTAATTTTTATTATAAGACATATTAAATTAAATATATTTAAATGTACACAAAAATTTAAATCAAGTCATAATATATATGTTTTGAAACATTTAGGTCTGAGTTATGAAAAAAAATATTGAAAACTAAATATTGATTATTTATTGCTAAAACCCTTTATATTACACAAAACGTCAATGAATTAATTAAAACTAAACACCAAGATTTATGTAATAGATATTTTCCATGTTTGCAATATTTATATATAATGTTCGGAGAAAATTAAGAAAACACACATTTTCTTGAGTTCAAATGCATATGAGAAAATTTTAAATCAAAATCTAAAAACCAATCTTATATAAAATATTATGCAATATTGCTTGAATCTCAGTTTAAAAACAAATTGTGGTTTATTACCATACAAATCCAAATTCTTAGACAATAATATACATTTATTTTCTTTAATTTGCAATTACATGTGACTTGAAAATTTTATTCAAACAGATATGCAACTTCAATGTTGCAATATTCTTATTTTTTTCACCATTAATGTTAATGAATTAATCGATTATGATTTACCTTTAATAAAAATAAACTTGAATTCATATATTGAAATTGCTAAAAGATAATAGAGCATATATTGAATATAGTAGTTTACCCGTCCGGTGGACGGGAGCATCAACGCAGGAATGTGACTACTACATCATTCATTAACATGAATAAGCGGAAAGCAAGTTTGGATGAGACATTGAGGTCATAAGGACATTAAGAGAACTCCTATCTATTGGTGAAGATATCTTGATGCAGCCATGGTTGTAGCCCATCCCCATGGTGACACCATCTCCTGCAGCCGGGGAAGCTTGGCCGCATAGGCGGTACCGGGTAGTTTAATCTAATATGGCAACCTCTATCTTTCTTTCTATTATGAACCAAGTAGTTTACTGCTAATTATCGTCAAATACATAGTTAAAACTTACAATTTACACTTTTGGATTATTAGAAAACTAAAATGGAAAACTACACATGACGAGAACACAGTAGCAGTTCTAAGCACATCAATCAAGTCTACTATACCACATTGTATGCTAATTTCATTCACCAATTTGTGCTTCGATATCCAATATTCCAATTTTCTCATCTCCTGTCAGCACAATTTATTCTTTGACTTAAAAGTCAACATGACAATTTTGCACAACAATTTTCTACTTTTCTACATTTCATAAATACCCTCATTTTTATAAATCTAAACAATATTAACAATTGACATGTAAACATGAACTTACTGGGTAGCAGCTGCCAAATAGGAACCCATCTAGAAAACTAAGGGTGTGAACTTATAATCACATGAAATTTACGAGTTTGGGTATAATCTAAACTTTGGTTGGGTTAAGTAGTTAACATCGGGTCAACTTGATTACATACATTAAAGATAAAATTCAAGCAATTAACTCCTAAGGTTAACTATTTCAAGCCATGATTACATACATTAAAGATAGCAATATTCTGAATCACTGAATGAATAAGATAATCACCTACTCATATTGTTTTCTTTACTAAAGAAACATATCAAAAACATTTTCTTTTAAACCCAAAATAAATCACTCCCCAATATGTTGAGTCTGAGAGCTACCATTCACTTCACACATACTTCTAAACTGGGTCTTGTTAAGAAGGAAACCTGAACTTTATTCGGACCAGAACTTCACAAATGCAGCAACGGCCTTCATATATGACAAGATAGGATTAGTTTCTTGCTGGCGGATTTCTTTGTTGCTACTGCTTCTTCACACGAGTCATCGTTTAAAGATTCACGTTTATCACAAAATCAATAATCTCAAATACCCAACCATTAAACCATTTGAAAGATGATTAAATGTTTAATGTAATCATTAAATTGTGCTATATGTGTAAAAGCTTTCTAGGCTTTGCTCTTTATACAAAAAGGACAAAAATCTGCTTGCAAATCTGTTGACCGAGCCTGTTATGTACTAAGAGTGACCCATTTCAATCATAGACTCATAGTTGCATTTTCAAGTCACCCAACCTGCCTGTGTTGACCGAACCCGTTATGCAGTAATGATTAAATGTTGAATATAAACATCAAACTATGCAAAATCATTGCACAAAAGAATTTAAGATTTCACCTTTGTGGGGTTGAACGTGAGTTGAGAAGGTGGTGAATCCTTACAAATAAATCAATGCATAGGACTATAGTACGAAAGTTTGACATGATGGTGAGGAGCAGAGGAGGGAATTCATTATGTTTAGATATAATGCTAATATATTAAATTCCCGCTATATTTCTTCTTCAGAAATATGTATATGATAGGCTTAAATTCAAGTTAGTTATTTAGAACAAATCTTGAATTTAAGCTTTGTTTAAAGTATTAATTACCTAATGAATTTGTTAAAAGCTCTTGACTTTTTCTTTTAACTTTTATTTTATGTAGTTATGGCTGGTATTTTACGTTCAAGGATTGGTGTACTATAGTCCTATGCATTGATTTATTTGTAAGGATTCACCACCTTCTCAACTCACGTTCAACCCCACAAAGGTGAAATCTAGCTCTAGTCCAAGTCCAAATAAAATAAAATCTTGTGTTTGATGTCCCCATTACAATGTTCATCCTTGAACGAACACGAACAGGTTGTGCTCAGATAAATTTAAGTTTCATTTAAGTTATTTCAATGCATCTTTAGCACTAAAAAAGTGCAAACTTCACTAAAAATTGCCCTAGTGTCAGGACAAATTTATTACAAAATTTTAACTCTGTCAATTGGATTATTTTATTTAAATTTAAATTGTGATTCTTGACAGACGTAGTTCAAAATATTATGATATATGCTTCTATTTTGCATCATTGTACATGAAATTAATGCAACAAATAGAGCTGGACATTGAAACACATATCTTAATTCATCTATATTAAGGGCGTACCTGAGTAGAAAGAACTGGCAATATAGGAATCTGAACTGGATTAGGGCTTGAGTATGAATCGTTGTGGTGCAGTTGGAAAACGGAGAATCAGCTAACCGAATCAAATGGTGATGCTGGTGGAATTTGCTAGCCTACAACATCAGGCAAAGAGATGAAGATCAAACCTGAACTATGCACTATTAAGACTTTAAGAGTTATAGTTTCATAATTCAGGAGTCCGGATATGTTTTGAGAGTTCCACCATGGTTCTGCACAGTTGAGCTAAAATGAAAATATTGAGACTCATTCGAAATTTATGAACATATTTTATTCCTCTTTACAAACATGTTTTCAAAAAAAGATTACTTGGTGTCATAGTTGACTAAGATTACTTGAGTTTGACAAATACTCCAACACGTAGCTGACCCATCTGCAATGAATTAGAACTCATTAACGTATAACCAAATTTCAAAAAGCCATTAACACATTAGAAAGCCAGAATCATGGAATATAATAGTTTTATTTAACATGGAGGAAACAAATAAAATAGAATAAAAAACTTGATAATAGTTACAGGTGTAAACTTACATCCATCGATTTGGGTTTCATCTAACCTGCAAAAAATATTTGCTTTTCTTAAGAAAAGCATAGACGAAGCTTACCCAATATTCACTATTGTTTCCGTTTTATCACCGGTGAGAACCCAAACCTTGATTCTTACATGAACAAAGCAAGTTATTCTTTTATTGCAAAATTAAAGCTGCAGTTGACTTAATACAATAAAGAAATGCCAACACCACTCAATTAGAAAATATAGAATAGAAGCAAAACAATGTTAGAGTGGGTTCATTTAATAATCATACTAATGAAACTCTTTTGATGTGCCACCACAACCTTCATAGGTTCTTCACCATATTACAAAATCTACTTTTAAATCCATGTTAGATAAAAATATATTCATTAATCCTTTTATTCTCCAGTAGCCAAATTGCACTACAAATCTTTCATAATACCAATAAGTGAAAATAGAATTGTTTTTTTTTTAAACTGTATAATGTTGTGGCAGCTATAGCAAATATAAAATTGTATGGGATATCAATTGGCAGTGCACACCTGTTTAAAATTTTTAGCCTTCATGAACCCCATTTCCAGCCTGCATTCCTTTTCAATTTCCATCACTAATTCAAAATCAATTTGCTAGTGATAATAACAGATTATATATATATATATATATATATATATATATATATATCCTTGGATAGCAATCATAACCTGTGTGAGCATCTACTTTGTTATTTGGGTTGAAGCCACAAAAATCGAGCACAGTAAACAAAAACCAGACCGATTTTTAGTGAACCCAGGATTTAAACCTCCCCCAAATTTGGAATGCTATTATTGTTATATAAGAATTGGAAACTGAAGTGTGCTTACATGAACTTGAAGGCACTGACCATAACCAAGAATAATTTATCGAAATAATCAGCTTCTTGACGGAATAGGAAATAGCAACCTTAGCAGCATATACGATTGAGGAAGACGAAGTTAACAGGTGATTCAATTGAAGTAGCATAGCTGAATTGAAGAAAGGCCTTACCAAATTGCTTTCTTTCCCAATTACTCCGTTCAATAATCTCTTCCTTATGCATATACGATTTAAAAGGGAGCTTGAGGATTACATATATATAGATCGTGGAAACCGCATAGGAGAAGGGAGAATGTGAAAACGTTAACTCATTAGAAACGTTGTGAAGATGGTCGGGTGAAAGTTCCATAACATAGATAAATTGAGTTCAAGCTGCTTTTCTACTTTTGATGATCACGTCACTTAGTTTCTAGAGTTGGTGTACTCTTATGTCATGAACCACATTTGAGGTAGGAATTTCGATCCCAATTTCAATTTCTTGCTTGTAATGAATATATTTAGTAACAAGTAAAATGAGTGAAAAACATTTGACATGATACGATTAGTCCTATAATTTTGTTGTAATATTCTTTTTGTTAAGCAATACATGTTGATTCTATCTTAAATATCCCAATGGGTTCTTCATTCTTATCAATATAATTATTATATAATATAATTGCAAAGTTTGGTGCCGCAAAGTCCCGACTGGGCAACTTTGCGGTACCTGATTGGTCATTTCAAGTTTGTTTTAGTTTCGGTTTGTAACAAACGTAACGAAAAATGGTCAAAGACTTATTGGTCTTTTTTGGTTTGTTTTAGTTTCGGTCCGTAACAAACGTAATGAAAACCGACCAAGTGTCGATTTTGTTTTGTTTTAGTTTCAATATCGTAAAAATGTAGCTAAAACTAAATGAATGCCGATTTTGTTTTTTGTTTTAGTTCCGATACCGTAATGAACGTGACAAAAACAACCGAATTTGCGTAGACTCACCGTCTCAACAACCGAGATTGATAACAATAGGGTTTTACCAACGACCGAGTTTTACCGGCTACGCATCCTTAAACGGCTATAACATCTCATTATTTTAAAAATTAATCTCACCAAATATTTGATATGGAAATCCTATAAAATATGAATATACTAAAAATTAATATTTGATTTACTTAAAAAAGATATATATTGTTTATAATTAAAAAACAATTTTATATGCGGGCCATGAGTCTCATTAAACCCAAATAACTTTTAAACCGGGTTGCCGCAAAGTCCCGACTGGGCAACTTTGCGGCACCTGATTGGTCCTTTCAAGTTTGTTTTAGTTTCGGTCCATAACAAACGTAACGAAAAACGGTCGAACACTTATTGGTTGTTTTCGGTTTGTTTTAGTTTCGGTCCGTAGCAAACGTAACGAAAACCGACCAAATGTCAATTGTGTTTTGTTTTAGTTCCAGTACTGTAAAAAAGTAGCTAAAACCGAACGAATGCCGATTTTGTTTTTTGTTTTAGTTCCGATACCGTAATGAATGTGACAGAAACCAACCGAATTTGCGTAGACTCACCGTCTCAACTTCCGAGATTGATAACAGTAGGGTTTTACCAACGACCGAGTTTTACCGATTGATGCCACTTCGTCCACCTCAAATTTTATTATTATTTTTTTTTTTGGCTTTAGTTCCGGTATAATAACACATATGACTGAAACTAACTGATTTCGCGTTGACTTGCCGCCTCAACCCTTGCAACCGATAATGCTTGGGTTTTACCATCCCGGGTTTTACCAACCTGCCCGGCGCAAAACTCTAGTTTAGATATATAGTACATCTATCTCAACATACATAAGTTATAAGATACTCAAATTTAGATCTCTTTATAAAAATGCAAGGTTGAACAAAATATTCATGACCTTTTAATAATTTGTTAAGTTAACCGTACTATTGTGTCTAAAGCTGTTTTAACCCATATATGGTTAAACAAAATAACCATGATCTACTTATAATAGTTTTTCAAGGTAACGTTACAATACTACCTAAATTGTTTTAGGCTATAGCACGCACAAGGGGTTTTTTTTTCCTTAATTTGACCAGACAATGAGAACTTGTCGACATGTTCTTTTAATTAGTTTGAATTTATCATATACTGATATATTAGGATAATATATATACATGATTGATTTCTTTTGAGAACCACTTTGAGCTTTAAGAACTCGAAAGAACTTAACGTAACAATTTTTTTTTGAATTTTTTTTACACATGTGTAATACGTAAGTGTAAGTAATGTACAAACAATTACCGTAATTTTTTACACACCGAATTGACTTTTACACATGTGTAACTAAAGTTTAAACTTGTGTAATTGTCAAAAATATTTATTCTCTCTCCTGATTATTTTTTTAATCAAATTTAATCTCAGCCACATATTCAAACTCATTTAATTATATATATATATATAATAAGAATTCTTTACATTGTTTTCTGCAAAACCATAAAATGTAGGAAAAGTATGTATAAATGATGGGATGAGAAATTGTTATACAAATCATTGAATTATTAAAATAATTGACATACTAAAAAAGGAAACACAAAATCAGTTATATATAATTAACTGTGGTCAAAATCGGTTTTTAAACCATTTGAAAGGAAATAGTTGGTAATAACTATAGAAAACATTAATTAGTGAGGTTATGATTATAAAAAATATTAATTAGTGAATTATGTGGCAAAAATCTTTAGATGGAAACCAGATGACTTGGAAATCTATGTATACATGTTAGTTAAAGGCCATATGAATATCTTGTATTGGTTTAATGGTATAGTAAGATGAAAGTGAACTCTACGAATATTTGTTAGATGACAACCAAGTATTCATTATATTGCTAAATTGAAATTTTATTTATATACACGTGAAAATATGTTTATCCACCGTTAAAGATCCAACATTTAACTTACTCTGCCATTACCATCACCAATTCACCAGGCAACTTTATACTTTTATCGAATTCTAGATAATATTACATAAGACATAAATATTCCCATTAATGCCTTAGGCTTAGACCAGATGGTCCTACTTGGGAAACATCTTAGTATGATGGTTCATTGTCACAAGTCGTGGATCGGTAACCATAAAAGAGTAGTGCTAAGTTTTATGAAACCTTTCTTTTTTAGGTATTGCAGCACTCGTATGTCATAAACATTTTAAAGGAATATTCAATTGGTATTGTTTCGTTACTAAACAAACTAAGAGCATATCCTTTATAATACACTTAAGCAAAATTGTAAGTGTATTCATTACTAAGAATAAACTTTACGGCCACTTCTTTATATACGTTGCCATTGATGACAATCTGTGCGTGCCATGAAATCTGAGACGAGGACAACATGGATTGACGATGTAACACATTGAACTGAGATTGCCAGGACGCTTGGATAAGTGAATTATCATCCACACTTATCTATAATATTTTATGAAAGAACGAACTTATGGTGTAAATCATGTGTGCAACCCCACAAACATTATATTGAAGGTGATTCTTGTAAGCCTCATACGGTAATATAAATTATAGTATTTAGCGATTATGCATGTTAAATGAATAATTTTCAAGTTGGATTACACCCATGCCACACTTAGCCTTCGGATCACATTTGATGTTGCCGGCCATAAGATGATTACAACTGAAGAGGTAGGATCACAGACTCACCTAAAAGGAATAGAAAACTCGCGGTAGGCCTACATCTTTTGCGGAGCAACGTTATAAAGAGCATGAAGTTGGCAGAACCCCCACCTTACGCCACGCGTCACTCCTTACATTCTAGAATGTCTGACTCTAAAATCATCTTAGGTATGACACAAAAATAGAGGATCTTGGTGAAAGCAACATTCAACCAATAAAAAGACGACAAAACATCATCAGTAGTACAACTTGATATAAATGTCACCATCAGCAAGTTGCTTTATCCACCAACTCCCCTAGGCATGTGCCCCACCGATTGATAGATCTCCTGACATAGGAGCTGGCCCACATCCTTCTCTCGTCCCTTCGGCTATAAATACCGTCCTAAAACCAACGGGAAAAGGATCTTTTTCTTCTTCTGAACTTAAGTATTCCACTTGTATTTAGCTCTCATATATTTCTCAGTTACCCATACTGATTTTTACACCGGAGGGTGGTTACGAGAAGACCTCTCATTCTTCTTCTCATAACGAGTTCACGGTGTTCTGTTTTACAGGTTTACCTACTCAGATCAACCGGATCATGTATCACCCCCACGGGAAAAACTAACTCTAACCAAGGACTAGTAATCTAGGCCGAGGGTAGAACTAGTGTTTCTTCAACAACCTCCACCCCTGGTCCATTTCAAAGGTTCACAAAGCAACCTAACCCCATTATAAGGCACGTTAGGTTCTCTCAAATCACATATTACCTAATGCATGCCTAACTCCCATAAGGTACACTAGGTGCACTCAAACCACCAATTACCCAATGCATGCTAAGTATATTAAACCTCTAGAACCCAACAAAGCCTAGTAAATGTATTTGTAGCACGTGAACCCAAGCCTAAATATCAATAGAATATCTTCAGTTTAAGACAAGAACCGGTTATAAGTACTCATGGTATATTACTGTAGCCACAACTATATGATCCATGGTCGTTATAATTACCATTCCGTCACGGGTGTACTATTTCCTAGTCTCCCATCAGTTGCTTCATCAAAACCATATTTGAAAACCATGAATTCATAATATATAGGGTAGCATATCATAGTTGTACTACGTCGTACAATGCTCTAAAATAATTTATAAAAATAAAATACTCTCACATGCTAGTATACAGTGGGTCAGTTGCACAATGCTAATGTAGAATAGCATACTCTCTCACATACATTGGATAATGGGTATTGTATAATTCATTGGAAAAGAAAATGAAGTATATTTTAGAGTTTAATGACTTAAATTGGTATAGTGAAAACTGTGTGATTAAAATTCAACTTAATAATATATAAGATAAAATATAGTCCTAAAATATCATTAACCTCATTATTATTTAAACAATAGCAGAAAATAGGATAAAGTGTTGCCAATTTTGGAAATAAAAGAAAATGACAATTATCATAACAAGAATGAGGTGGTGAGTTTTCATGGTGGTTGTTGATTTCTGAAAAGGGTTGGCATCAACTAGAGGTGTTCAAAAAAACCGGTTACGGAACCGGTTTGGCCGGTTCAACCGGAAACCGGTTTTTTAAAAACCGGTTTTTTTAAAAACCGGTTTGACCGGTTTACGTAACCGGTTTACGTATCGGTTATACGTTTTGGAGCCAAAACCGGTTTTATAACCGGTTATAAAAAAAACCGGTTTTTTTAAATAACCGGTTATTAAAAAACCGGTTAACCGGTTTTTAAAATAACCGGTTTATTACCGTTATAAAAAAAACCGGTTAACCGGTTTTTTAATAACCGGTTAACCGGTTAAACCGGTTTTCGAACGTTACCAAACGGCTTTATAGCCGTTTTTTTTTTTTTGACCGTTTTTTAGCCGTTTTTTTTTTGTTTTTTTACCATTTTACCCCCACAAACATCTATATATAGTTTAGGTTGGGTATTGGTTAGATCACACTTGATTATACAACTCCAAACGCTCTAAACGTTTATTTCATACGCGATTATACAACTCCAAACGCTCTTCTTTCGTAGTCGTTTATTTCATACTCGAGTATACCACTCTTAATTCGTAGTCGATTATCATGGCCTCCCAAAGTGCTGCTTCATCGGTCAACATGGGTGCCTCGAACACGGGAGAAACCGTCGTTCGGGTCATCCCCACGAAACGAAACCAAGATATTTGGCAACATTTCGACCTATGCGAAATGTCTAACGGAACCCAAAAAGCTAGATGCAAACATTGTTTGAAGTTTTATAACAAAGAAGCAAACTCCAGTTTAAGAGCTCATGTAGAAAAGCCCTCTTGCAAGGTCTTGAAGGACGAATCCGGAAGTAGTTCGCAGCCGGAGATGACGAATCAAGGAACGGTGTTTACGTACGACCTTGAAGCGGTACGTCAACAGTTTGGCAACTTTGTGATTCAACAATCACTTCCTTTCAACCACTTCGACAACCCTCAATTCACGGAGATGATGCAAAAGTATGTTCAACCACGCTACCAACACGTAAGTCGTTCGACCCTTAGAAGAGATTGTCTTAAAGCATGGAAAAACGCTAAGTCCGAACTAATTTCATACTTTTCAAACTTACAAACTGGTGTGAACTTAACAACGGATGTGTGGTCGGTACCTAATGGTTCGCCCGACTCATACATTTGTGTGACGGCTCATTGGGTTGACCCCCGGTCGTGGCAAATGATGAAACGAACCGTTGCGTTTCAATTGTTTGATTACCCGCACACGGGTAGAAATATTTTTAAACTCTTGGATAAAGTCATTCGACAATACAAGATTGAAGATAAAATCTTTTCAATATCGTTTGATAACGCGTCCAACAATACGGCCGCGGTTGGCCATTTAAAATTAAAGTATAAACCTATCTGTGATGGAGCGTTTTTTCATAGCCGATGCATTGCACATATTATCAACTTGGCCGTGCAAGATGGGTTAAACGTGATCGAAACGCAAAGAAACAATTTTAAAAGAATGTTACGAGATGTTTTTAGCAACAATTCAACATTTTCAAGATACAAAAAATTTTGTGAAGAAGCTAACTGTCAATGGTTGGGGCCTAATTGGGATTGTCCAACAAGATGGAACTCGACTTGTGAAATGTTTGAGAAAGCCATCCAACAAAAACAATCGTTAATTGCGTTTCATCAAATTTTGTCAAATAGGGGTAAATGTGCACCGTACGATCCTAGAAACTGGTTATTGATTGAGATCGTTACGGAGGTTCTTCAAATTTTTAAATCTTGCACAACTAGTTTATCCGGGGTTTACTATCCAACAAGCCCCATTGCTTTACCAAAAATTGCTGTCATGTGCACAAAGTTGACTGAAATTCATTGTAGGGGTGCACCTTATTTTGATATGGGTGCAAAAATGAAAGAAAAATTTAGAAAATATTTTCAACAACTACCCGCTGTTTTGACCTGTGCGGCTGCGTTAAACCCTTGCATCAATGTTGGTGGTGTTGAAGCTTTAATAGAAAAAATTTGTGATGAGCTAGAGTTAAACGACGATCAAAACCCCCATTATAACCAAACTTTAAAGAATGCTTTCAACACCACCTTGGCAAACATGTATGATGTTTACCTTACAAAACACGGGTCGTCTTCCCAAATTCATGACTCGTTAAGAGCTGTTGCCCAATCCCAATCCCAAACCGACCTTGAAATGGGGATGTACTACATGATTTGGGAAGACGCCGGTAAACGTCAAAGGGTAAACACCCCAAGCAGTGAACTTGGAAGGTATGGTGGTACCAACTTTGTGAAACACATGACTCCGGATGAATTTAGAAGTCTTGATTTGCTGGCTTGGTGGAGAGGTAAGGAGGATGAGTTTCCGATCCTCGCCGCCATGGCCAAAGATTTACTAACGGTCCAAGCTTCCACGGTAGCTTCGGAGTCTGCTTTTTCTGTTTCTGGCAGGGTTATATCGATTAGGAGGACTCGACTCACTCCACCAGCTGTAGAGATGTCGATTTGCTACAAGGATTACTTGGACTCTTTAGATAGGGCACAACATCAACGCTCACTCGAGGGGGAAATGGAGTATGAGGCGGCCTTGTATGAAGACGAGGTCAATCAAGGACACACTCAACCAATGACCGATGAAGAAGCCGCGTACGACGATTACCTAAGGAATAGCTCGGGATCGGGTAGCGAAGAAAATGAGTAACAAACATCAACTTGTTAATGTAATCGTGTCTAAGCATTCTTTAATGTTTGTATTTTTGAGTTACGAATATGCGATAACGATTTAATGTTTGTATTTTTAATGTAAAAGCTATAAATGAAAGTTATGTGTTTTTAATCTTCCAAGCAAAGAATGCTAACAACGAAACCCTAAACCCTAAACCCTAAAGCAAAAAAAAAAAAAAAAAAAAAAAAAAAAAAAAAAAAAAACCGGTTAACCGGTTAGACCGGTTATTAAAAACCGGTTATAAAAAAACCGGTTTAATAACCGGTTCTAACCGGTTTCTAAACCGGTCCAAACCGGTTTGGCCGGTTTGAGTTTTCATTGATAAAAACCGGTTAATAACCGGTCCGGTTATTAACCGAACCGGTTTTTTTCTGGATAAAAAAAACCGGTCCGGTTAATAACCGAACCGGTTTTTTCAAAAAAACCGATTTGTGCACCTCTAGCATCAACTACTTAAGAGTTCAAATAAACTAAGTATAAAGGCTTATGAACAACAAAGCTCTCATTGCCCCACCATGTGCCAAGATTCTTCACATGCATTATAAAAACACCTCAAAACTTTCCAAGTTTTATTTCATACTAGTCTTTAATTAATACATTGGTTTTCCAGTTTAAACCTTTTAGAATCTTAATTATGCATAATATTTCACCAAATATTATTTTGGTATTTAGAATCAAATTGTGAGTAATGACACCTAATAGATTGCTAAGTATACAGTTCAAAAAAAAAAAACAGACAGATTGTTTCAAACATTGTCAACCTACTACATGATGATAAGGGTCCCATGTAGTGGATGACAACTTATTTTTAATTCATCTCCCAATCAATGAAAAGGGGTTATTAGGAATACTTTGTGTTATTTGTAAATGTTTTTCTTTTTATGTGTTTTATATAAAAGATATATGAGGTGTTAGGTGAACAATACATGAGATATGGGCATGCATTTATAAACCCAATTTGAATTTGAGATGACTGGGATGATTTATTTGAAATTTTAAACCCTCCAACGGCAATGTTGTGACGGCTGAGAATGACAAGTGTAATGCTCACCTCTCATTTCAATAAATATTGTTCATAAAGAGTTAACAGGTTTGTTTTCGGTTGTTTGCTTAAAAACTTGTTGGAGATCATGCATCATTAGTCATCTCACATAAGCATAATTAACTGTAAAGTTATTGTTTAGTATCTCTTATATTCACGACCAATATGAGATCATGGATGCTTTAACAAAAGTGGTTAAATGTGGTTGGTTCATGACGCGGGTGAGGAAGGAAACGGATAAAAACGGAGAAAAAAACGAGGACAAACATAATAGGTGGATAGACATGGGAAGGTGACCCTTCGTCATGTACCACAAACCCTCTTGTGTTTACTTCTACTTTACGTGTTTACTTCTACTTTACTATTAAGGACCACAAGACGACATATTGAAGCATGTGTCATTTGTCTTTCTTTATCTTTTATCCTAAATTTTGTTACTTCGCATTTATCAATTTTTGCATTTATATTCCACTGAATTCAAATTAAAAAGTAGTATATAATAACTGATATTATTTTATTTTTAATACCTCATAGTTCATATATTCGATAAATGCAAATGAAAACTAAAAAAACTACCATCCGAATTTAGATGGCTACGTTGGAGTCTTTGGACTTTGTTTTCCTTGATTTGTGGGAGACATCTTATACAGCTAGATTTTGTCGTCCTCGCTTTCCATCCAGCTATAACCTACTGTCCCACCCTTAATATTTTATAATAATAATAATAATAATATTAACTTCTTTTTTTTCCGAGCGACACTAATAATATTAATAATTTTTTACAGCGACTACCAAAGGGAAAATTAGACAGTGATGTGACCCACCGAGTTCAGGTAGGATGGTGTAGATGGAAAGCAGCCACAGGTATATTGTGCGACAAGAGTTTCCCGACTAAACTAAAGGGAAAATTCTATAGGGTGGCAGTTAGACCTGCAATGCTATATGGAACAGATTGTTGGGCCATCAAGAAGGCACAAGTGCGGAAGATGGAGGTAGCAGAAATGAGAATGCTACGTTGGATGTGTGGGCACACAAGGCTAGACCGAATAAGAAACGTTGTGTTTCGCGAGAGATTAGGGGTGGCGAACATAGCAGACAAGATAAGAGAGGGGAGATTGAGATGGTTTGGACATGTAAAGAGAAGACAGACGACGAATCCTGTTCAGGTAGGATGGTGTAGATGGAAAGCAGCCACAGGTATATTGTGCGACAAGAGTTTCCCGACTAAACTAAAGGGAAAATTCTATAGGGTGGCAGTTAGACCTGCAATGCTATATGGAACAGATTGTTGGGCCATCAAGAAGGCACAAGTGCGGAAGATGGAGGTAGCAGAAATGAGAATGCTACGTTGGATGTGTGGGCACACAAGGCTAGACCGAATAAGAAACGTTGTGTTTCGCGAGAGATTAGGGGTGGCGAACATAGCAGACAAGATAAGAGAGGGGAGATTGAGATGGTTTGGACATGTAAAGAGAAGACAGACGACGAATCCTGTTAGATCCGTAGAAAACATTACTATAGAGGGGAGGAGGGGTAGAGGACGACCGAAATTGACTTGGGATGAGAGGATTAGGCATGATTTGATAGACCTAAACCTCTCCGAGGACATGGTTGAGGATAGAAATTCGTGGAGAAGTAGAATTAAAGTTAAGGATTTTTAGAGAGAAATGAATACCTTAGGGCTTAGACTTAACTTATTTAGGTCACATACCATAATGGTATTTCCCTTACATATATTATTATTATTATAATTATTATTAGCTTTTATATAGCTGTTAAACTGTTATCTTATTATTAATATTATTATAATTAGTAGTAGTTTTTATATAACTGTTAAACTTTGATTTCCTTTATTTTGCTTCATACACATGTACTTAGAGCCGAGGGTCTCTCTGGAAGCCACCTCTTTATTCCTTTGGATAGAGGTACGGTGTGCCTACATCCCACCCTCCCCAGACCCTACTTATAGCTTTGCTGTCGGTGGGATTTTACTGGGCATGATTGATTGATTGATTGATACAGCGACTACCAAACTCATTTACATTCAGTTCAAAGAAAACAAACTCATTTACACTTACTTCTAAATAAACTACGTGATCTATCCCATGCCAGGGTTTAAACCATGACATTCTCTTTAAAAGACCAAAAAATCTTTAGCCGTTTACCAACTAGCCAAAGCTAGAGTGACAACAATTACAACAACAATAATAATGGTAAATTCTGATGGGAGAATTTCCTGAATAGTCCTTTTGAAGAGAGAGAAACACACAAATAGCCCGTGAGATTTTGTTTTCCAAAAATAGTCATCGAAATCCAACTTCCACGTGACATTGAGAATTTTCCCAATATTTCGTGAACCAATCAAAATCTGCCATTTGTCAAGCTCTCCCACTTACCACGCAAGTTTTCATCTCAAATCCGTCTTAAACGTTATTTTTCACATCAAATCTAACCCGATAAAAACCAAGTTTAACGTGATGTTTCAAGTTGTTTCCATCTCCAACGTGAGTTTGCAAACGGTAATATTTTAATAAATAATATTATTTTCTTTTCTCAACTTTAATACAACAGTTACTGTTTTTTTTTTTTTTTTTGTGAAGAAATGCTATAAATATATATGATGCTTTCTATAAAAACTCCAAACACTCTATCAATCCACAAAAAAATCATCTACATTTCTCTCATAAAATGAATGATAACAATCTCTTTCAATGTTTATGTAACTTTTTTAGTTTATGTTTGCGTGCGGCTGTTTTATACACTGTTTATGTAATTTTAAATTTTTATTTATATGACTTCTATTATTTATGTAAATTATTTAATAGAACTTATTTTTATTTTTAAATAATATGAAATAAAAAATAAGATACTTAAATAAAAGTATTTTAGCTTATAAAAGTATTTTAGTTATAGAAAGAAAATATAGAAGTAGATGATTATGTGAAATATAGAGATGTTTAAAAATAGATGTAGTGTTAGAGGAAAAACAAGAGTTTTTGGTGTTTGAAAGTGAATAAGTGAAAATCTGATGTGTTGTGTTCAGTTTGTTTTTCTTCATCCATCATTGTGGATGCTCTAGCCTTTGAGTATCACATGAACAAGTTCACCTTACGTGATATTGGCCCTACATGCTACATCCTCTCCTAGTATTCATAATGTACAATTTCATTCTTATCGAATATGAAAAATCAAACCCATGAATGAAGTAGTGATGTGCCAGAAGTGCTAAACTAGATTCTGATCAATTTCTATATATACCCTACACTTATACATATTTTTTCTCATATATATGTTTGGTATAATTTGTAAACATATAAAAAAATACATATGTTTAGTAAATTAAGGACCGAAATTTCTTGATATGCCAAGTAAATAAGCTCAAAAGGATTTGGAGAAATTTGTAAAATCAATCTAGGAGAATGAAGTGGATTGCAAAGTTAAGCTTTATATTTACAACATAATTTTAGATCATAATAGCTCCCAATCAAGTCGGAAATGATCAATGATAAAAACAAAGCCCTCGATTGTCAAGCGAGCAAAAAGTGATAAAGAATTCCGGGGCGGTTAAAAGTGCATAATATGTTGCAATATCTACTGTGATAAAAATTTTGAGTGATAGGCGATTCTAGTAACCGAATATAAAGTAACTAACACACTAACTATAATATTCTAAATGAAATAGCTAGGAAACTTAATATATCAAAACATTAAATTCAGTCTAAATAACTAATGTTCTAGACTTGGTTAAACCAAAGAATAAAAATGCAATTATTAAAATCTTTTTTGATGATCATTTTAGGAATTCTCTATCCATTTCTTCACTTTTTGTCAATATTTTCATGTGAAGTGTCTAATATATGATATTTAATGTCGGTGGAGGGTTGAAAATCCAATCCAGCAAGTATGAGTAAGTTGTGTGATGAAGAATCGATTATGAGATGGACCCTGGGATGTGAAGTTCTACAAACACAAATGTGAAGTTTCTAAATCATGTTACTTCGTGCTCATGACCCAAGCGATATTAAGTGATAGGTCTATAGTAGTATAAGGAAGCTCCTTTTTTAATGAACCTGTCATAAGATTCCCAAAGGCAAAAAGTAACCAAGATAAAACACTACAAAACATGTCATAAGAGAAAACAAACTACTAGTTGCCATCCGATACTACAAAAACCATTATCCACATAGGCACTAGATCCTTGTCACGCATAGATATGGTGGGACCCATATGCAGGTTAAAAACATTGGAATAAAAAGTCAAGTGTGTGTTTATGTTGATGATCACTTTGAGTTACATAGGTTCCTTTATTAAAGAGAAACCAGACACATTCATTGTGTTTAACAAATTATGCTCAAAGCAAAAGTAGGAGAAAGGAGTAGCAAGATTAGAAAAACAAGAAGTTGTCATGCTAGAAAATTGAACCATGAACTTTTTCTAAGAAAATTGAAAATTAAGGAATTTTAAATGAGTTCTTGGCCCTAAAATACCACCCCTTATTTATTTTTGTTGTAAATAATTTACTATTGTATTACTTGTAGTTGATAAAGCTAAAAGATTTGATGTACGCTAAGCTATAAAGAAGGAGGCAAAACATACTTGCCGTAATACTAGATTAACCCCTTAGCTTATATCTCTCTACTCCTCATTGTACGAAGGTTATAAAACGTGTAACACCGAGGAGAAACAAGGTATAGTGATTGGTTTTAGTGTTTAGTCGTGACCGCAAACTCTATTATAGATTCACTTTATGGTATTTCCCTATTATTGAAGTTCAATTAAACAACATAGTAGAAGTATATTGGTCGACTCCTTGTAGCTAGAGTTGATTAGTTAAGTGTAAAAGGTTTAAAAAGTGACCTATGTTATTGAGCCTTTGTAGCTTTGAGAAAGGAATAAGAGTTGTGAGGTTAAAATAAAATGCTAAAAGGTGGACATACGTATTATTTATAAAAATTAAGGTTGACTTTAATGTTAGTTAAATACTTTTGGTTATATACACACGTATATCATAACCGAACCATAACCCGTGTATCAAAAATAGAACTATCGACTTCTCAATCAGACTAACGAGTTCAATTATTTTGAATATTTGGTTTTATAGCTAACTCCTATTTAAGCGTCGCAAAATATACGGGTGGATTGTAAATTGATTGATTGGTCAATTCAGGTTGGGTGAAACTAGGTTTAGATCAAAATGAGTTTTGGCAAAAATGAACTCAAATTGATTAATATGTCACTTTAGAAAATAAATATATAAAAAAAGTTACCCCGTATCTTTCTTTATAAGGGGTTAGTGACGATGTGTGAAGGCGTCAACAAGAGTGGAGGTGGTGGTGGCAGCACCACGATAAGGTAGTGTTTCCGGCGAAGGTAGGCTGTGTCAATGTTGGTGGTTTGCTAGTGTTAATCCATTTGAACTCATTTTATTTCATCTTTTATAAGAATAAGAATGGCCTATTGTAACTCGTATAATAAGTAGAGTTTAGATCAAATACAAATGAAATTAATGTGCTAATTGTGAGAATCAAGTATACAAATAGAGTAATTATATAATTACATTATAAAGTTTTTAAACGTATTTGAACCTATATCCCATTTTAGTTCACCCTAGTGAACCATCTTGTAAAATTATTTTGCCCAAGTCAACTTGTAGTTAAGGAATGAGTGACAAAAGTACTCATTGACCTAATTTGTCATAGTGGAATAACAAAACCTGATTTAACTGGTCACCCAATTCACTTGTCTTATATGTATATTTGACAAATGAGTTTAGAAAATCATTAACCGTCCCACAAACTAAAATAAATATTAAAGGAAATATTTCATATTTGGTTACAAAAGTACTAAGATAACATAAAAGATAAAGAGAGAAGGGAATAGGGATGCACGTCCTCTATTATAATTAGTATAAAAGTCCAAAAACATCAACGTTAGGAGTTAGCCAATCTCTTTATTTTGTCGTTGAATTTCGATCTTATAATAAATCACTTATATCAAGTTGAACTCACCAAGTTTCAGGTTTTTTTTTATGTTTGGTGCTTTTTTTCCCCTTTAGTTATCCATATAAAACTAAATCCTAGCAGAAAAGCATTATCTAAGACCATGAAACACGTTTCCGCATTTCATTCAGATTTTCACTGTTATATCAGAGTTACATCAATTTTCACAAATCTTCGTATATGGAGGACGACGTTCCACCGATTTATTGAATTTATATTGCCACGTTATTTTTTATTTTTAAAACACAAATAATATTTTTTAATTTTAATAATAATAATAATAATAATAATTTAAAACATTATATAATACTAATTAAAAAAGCATTACAACACAAACTAAAACCATACTTAAATCTGACCGGGTATTCAGAGGCTTCATTTAACATGTTTATAAATCTAAGACGTTAAGAAGATCGAATGGTTTAGAGACTTCATTCAACGTGTTTATAAATTTAACCGGGTAAAAAGCTCCATGACTAATTCATATATTTTCTTTTAGCGAACCAAACATATTTTGATGTTGATCGATTCAAATGGAGCCTCTTAATGATATAAGTAAAGTAGATACCAAACAACTCATTAGATTAAGATCATGCTAGACTAAAATAGAAGATGGATGAACAACAGCAACAATAACAACAAAATAATATATACTATCACAATGGGTATTTAATAGACCTAAATGTATATATTTAAGAAATGCAAGCATATACAAGATAACTTCTTTCTAGATATGTATATTTTAATGACGAATTTCTTTTTAATTCTTGTCGTATGTGGGATTTGAACCCAAGATCTTCTTATTCTAAACCCGAATATTTAATGGTTTTGTTTTTAACAATGGATCATCACCCCATTGGTTGTCATTACGTATTTGTTATGTTTTTTTACACTTGTTGTGGGAATAAATAGGTATAAAGCTACTAAGCCACACTATGGAGCTATGAGAAAGAGTTATTGAGGCCAAAATTAGACGAGAAACTCAAGTTACGTTGAACCAGTTTGGTTCATGCCTGGGCGGTCCACTACCGAGGCAATACATATCCTAAGAAGACTTATGGAAAAGTATAGCGAGAAGAAACGTGACCTACATATGGTGTTCATTGACTTGGAAAAGGCATATCATAGTGTACCACGTCAATTGCTTTTTGATAGCCTTGATAGTAGAGGGGTTTTAAGGAAATACAAATAGATAATTATGGATATGTATGCCAAGACTGTATCTACCGTTCGTGCACCTGTGGGGGATACTGACTTCTTCTATGTGGAGGTAGGCCTTCATCAGGGGTTTGCTTTGAGCCCGTTTCTTTTTGCAGTAGTCTTGGATGAGCTGTCAAAGTCAATTCAACGATATCGTGGTGTATGATGTTTGTTAACGATATTGTGTTGGTGGCTGAGAGGAAACAAAATCTGAACATGAGGCTAGAGGAGTGGAGAACGGCCTTAGAGAGGAAAGGTTTAAGGATTAATCGCGCTAAGACTAAGTATCTCCACTTTGGATTTGGCGAGGGAAACAATGATGAGGAGTTCCAAATCACCATTGAAGGCCAACCTATTCCGGAGGTAATAAAGTTTAAGTATCTAGGATCGTTTATACAGAATGACGGGGAAATAGACAGTGACGTGACCCACCGTATGCATGTAGGGTGGTGTAGATGGAGAGCAGCCACATGAGTTTTGTGTGACATGAGATTCTCAACTAAACTTTAGGGAAAGTTCTACAAGGTTGCAGTTAGACTTGCAATGTTATATGGAACAGATTGTTGGGCTATTAAGAAGACCCTAGCGCATAAGCAGTAGGTTGCAGATATGAGAATGCTAAGGTGGACGTGTGGGCACACAAGGTTGGACCGTATAAGAAATGACGTTTTTCGGGAAAGACTAGGGGTGATGAACATATCAAATAAAATAAGAGAGGGGAAATTGAGATGGTTTGGACATGTGAAGAGAAGACAGGCGACGACTCTTAGATCAGTAGAAGACGGAGGGGTAGAGGTCGACCCAAACTTACTTGGGATGAGAGGATTAGGCATGATTTGATAAACTTGCATCTCTCAGAGGACATGATTGAGGATAGGAATTCGTGAAGACCTAAGATTAAGGTTAAGGACTTCTAAGAACAACATATAGTTTCTCACTAATTACACTTCTTTGGTGGTTCTAAGTTCTAACTAGGAACGATTGTAAGCTTTTTAAATTAATAGTGTATTTTTAATTTTGTATTATGACCACTAGTATTATTATTATCTATTATTTAATATATATATATGGGGTTGGTATCATTTAAGAACTCCAAAAAAGTTAAGAACTATTATGAACTCTAAACAATCAAACATTTTTTTAATTTTTTTTATATACTAACATTATTTAAGAGTAGTTTTATCATATTTTATATAAAAAATTTTGATTACATATCTTAATCACAAGTTTACATATGTGTAAAATTTATATACTACCAAATTTACATAGGTGTAAAACAAAATATAGATATGTATAAAAACTAATTTTCAAAATTATAATTATAAATATAGATATGCAAAATGATGAAACTACTGTAAAATAACATTAACATACAAAATTTTTTATAAAAAACGTTAGGTTTCAATGGTTTCTTCAAGTTCTTAAATAATTTAACAGTTCTGTAATGATACTCATCATATATATATATATATATATATATATAATTTTTGAGCTGAGGGTCTCTCCGGAAGTAACCTCTCTATTCTTTGAGATAGAGGTACAGTTTGTCTATGTAATATTATGTCTCATCCTTCTCAGACCCTGCTAATAGCTATGTTGTAAATGTGATTTTTGCAGGGTGTGATTGATTGATTGATAATTTATTGTAAGTAAGTTTGTAACATACTTTAGACCTATTTTGATCCATTTATTTTTTGTTATATTCATTGCATTTTTAGATGAAATATTGAATAAATCATCTACATAATGTTTTTACACGTGTCCGCTTGTGTCCATTTAAAGGAGTTTATCTATGTTCGTATACACATAGGAGTTTATTTTTTTGAACACAATAGGTAAATTGACGTTTCCTTTTTATCAAAATTTTTAATTGAAAATAAATTTGAAAACACGTTAATTAATAAAAGACATACAGAAAGGGACAGCCGCACAGCGCCTATATGTTGGGTGCAAGCCCATTAATGAAGGGCTAAACCAGGCCCAACTTAATTGCCATAACTTGTGAATTTGTGTTTGGGAGCTTCTAAATTCTCAGTTTAAGAGATGCACAAGCACAATTTCGGGTCCTCATTTTTATAGTCTAGCTAAAAATCATTTCATCTCTAAATTTAGTTTGAAAACGAATTCTATCATCTTATTCCCGATTTCTGTCTCAATTTAATTAAACAATAACGTTTATTGTTTTTCTTTAAATCTTTATCTCATTCGCTAAATATAAGAAAACATAGATGAAAATGAATAGTGAATCTCTAAATATAAAGAATGGAACGTTAGTCTTTAATTTAATCAGTATTTTAGGGAATGTGATGGTTATCTAAATTATAGTGATTTGTTATGGGACAAGGAATGAGATATGAATGCTCGATAAAGAAATTTACAGATCTTCATTAGCAAGGATCTAGAGTGTGTGTCTCTCGGCCAAGCATATTACTCCATCTTGAATTATGACGCATTACCCATCTAAAGACCGTGAAGGTGTATGTTTATGGCGTCTAATCAAACAACAACGTTCATAATTGACTCATATCCGCAAATAAGAATGCGACATGTGTGATCACAATACCACTCTACAAACACAAACATCCGATAAGAGTGCTCCTAGTAAAATATTTTTCGATCATGACTTAACGGATTCGATGTGCTACTTGAAACACAAGATAGAATGTCGATGAATAAGGTATCTTTTCTCGGTCTAAATATGCATCACACTATAGGGCCACAACCTTAGGAGATGAAATGACTTCCCAAAGGAACTTTCTCTTAGCCAGTGTGTGTAGGACGACCAATAAGCTCTATATGGTTATTCCCTAAAGCATGTTATCAACATATTATGTTCGTTGGGTTTAGTCTCGAAACCTGAACATTTCAAAGGGGCCACAACATAACCTTTTATATTTGCTCCAAGAATACTACTAGCGAAAATTGAGAAGGTGAACCACAAGAAAATGATAAGTTTGATACCCCAATTACTAGAAAATTGTTAACCAACCGTCTGTAATTACGCCCATGATGGGTTTAAATAAAGTTAGAAGTTCATATACTAGACTACATTGTGTGGTGTAACATCCAAAGTGATATCGGTTATGATTCACATGTAAACATCATTAAAAAAACTATAATAACCTCTTTCCATTGATTACAAGGTTAGCAAAGTTATAAGTTTAAAGTTGTGGGCCAAGACTCCATGATTTGATCAGTGGATCAACCTAACTCGTTAAACTTGGGTGTTATGTGAAAAAGGTAACCGTGCGTCGAACCAGGGAAAAGTTTGTAGCAACCGAATTCGTGAATTGAGTAAATAAACAGAAAATTAACAAACAGTTTTATTATTCATACAATACAATACAAGAATCTGAAATACAATACAGAATCAAAGAAATAAACCAAATACAATACGGAAAAAAATATATAAACGGTTTGGCCGAGGATCGTGTTGAACACGGGGCCCTTAAAACAATATTTCGAGTCTCCCAAGAGAACTCGTTGTTTCCCAGGGTACAACAGCCGGAGCAGTAGTACTGCCGGAGTTAACCGTAAACCTGAAGAAGGTTCGAATAAAAGAAACCAGAAATGTAGAAGAAGAAGAAGTTGGAAAAACTTTGCAACAATGCTTGTGTTGTGTGTAAGGTTTGGTGTGTGTTGCAACTTAGTTTACCTCTCTATTTATAGAGGAAAAACAAGGCACAAGTTTTTCATCCCACTAATGTGGGATACACCACTATAGTATTTTATTTCAAATACACACAATCACACATCGATATCTCATTCATCAATGTCTATTAGTGTGCATTTGTTGTGTCATAACAACCTACTAATGCACACGTAACAAATTTTCCAACAATCCCCCACACGAATGGAAATCGATTCTTCGAAGTAAGTTTCAGCAGTTGAGTATTTCCGGATAGGTAGGTGTTACCCTTTGAACCTTCCGTTGTGAAGCATACTTAGCCTCCTAGCGGTTTGTAGTCGCGATGACTTTGAACAGACCCCCATTTGTGTAGACGACAATATGCCTTCACACAGTACTCTCCCTGGTTTGGTCAACCCCTCATTATTGTGTCCGTTATGGTCATGGATCACGGTCCTGGTTCTGCGAGAGCTCTAGGAAATTGCGCCTCCCCACAATTCCATTCGAAGCGACCACACTTCTCTCTAACATAGGTGATTCCCATGAATCATTAAAAGCATCATGGTTATTTCACTTAACCTTAATATGCTTAACCTCTCCCAAATGTCACTGGTTTTAGGGTACTCCCCTAGGAGAAAGGACTAGGAAGTTCAAGACTCCCTTTGGTTTTGGGGTACTCCCCCACAGTGACTGCCTCTGGTCATATGATTAAGTTTGCCTATTGAACTTAGCTCTTGGGCTCCAGTCTGCTAAGTTAGGTTTCCCTCATACTTCCTTTATCGCGGGCTTTAGTCCCATTCCTCTCGACAACTTATAAAATTTATCCGTGCTTAAGCCTTTTGTTAACGGGTCTGCAATGTTATCTTCTGACCTCACATGGTCAATCATGATAACACCCGTTGACAGTAGTTGTCGTATCGTGTTATGTCTACGTCTCATATGCCTTGATTTGCCATTATACATTGAACGTTGAGATCTACCAATTGCAGACTCACTGTCACAGTGTATGCAAATTGCCGACAACGGCTTTGGCCATTGTGGAATGTCTTCCATGAATTGACGTAACCATTCTGCCTCTTCCCCAGATTTGTCTAAGGCAATGAATTCAGACTCCATTGTGAATCTAGCAATTACAGTTTGTTTGGATGATTTCCAAGATATTGCTGCCCCACCAAGTAGGAACACGTACCCACTTGTTGATTTGGAATCTTTCATATCCGAAATCCAGTTCTCATCAGTATACCCTTCGATCACAGCTGGATGGTTGGTATAATGCAGACCATAGTCTCTTGTGTATGTTATGTACCTAAGCACCCTTATAATAGCTTTCAAATGTTGAACACTTGGATTGCTAGTATATCTACTTAGCCTACTCACCGCGTATGCTAAATTGGGTCTCGTACATGTCATGAGATACATTAGACTTCTAATGATTCTTGAATACTCTAATTGAGCAACCGGCTCAGCTCTATTTTTACATAGATGTAGAGTAGTGTCAACAGGAGAACGAGCCACTCGCTTGTCTTCCTTGTTGAATTTTTCAAGAATCTTGTCGACATAGTGTGCTTGACTCAAAGTAAGACCTTCTTTGGTTTTAATGATTTTTATTCCAAGAATAGTATCAACTAAACCCATGTCTTTCATGTCAAATCGTGCCTTTAACATGTCTTTTGTAGATTGAACCATTTTATCATTACTCCCAATGATAAGCATGTTATCCACATAAAGGCATAAAATAACATAACCTCCGTTTGTGTTTTTAACATAAACACATTTATCACACTCATTAATTTTGAAACCATTGCTAATCATGACTTGGTCAAACTTTTGGTGCCATTGTTTTGGAGCTTGCTTCAAGCCATACAAAGACTTGATGAGTTTGCATACTTTGCCCTTTTGACCAGGGGCGGAGAAACCCTCAGGTTGCTCCATGTATATCTCTTCTTCCAAATCACCATTTAGTAAAGCCGTTTTTACATCCATTTGGTGCACTTCCAAACTTCGTAAAGACGCGATTGCAAGCACCAACCTTATAGAGGTTATACGTGTTACAAGTGAGTAAGTATCAAAATAGTCTAGACCTTCCTTTTGTCTAAAACCTTTGATCACTAGCCTCGCCTTGTATTTATCAATACTTCCATAGACTTTCATCTTCTTTTTGAATATCCAACGATATCCAAGTGGTTTGCAACCAACTGGAAGATCTACCAATTCCTAAGTATGATTTTGTAAGATCGAATCAATTTCATTCTTGATTGCTTCTTTCCATTGAGGTCCTTCAGGTGAGGTCACCGCTTCATGGTAGGTATTAGGTTCACCTTCAACCATAAAGCTTACGAAGTCAGGACCAAAGGATTTTGCAACCTTTTGTCTTTTGCTTCGTCTTAAATCACCATCCTCAGTCTCTGGCCGTTCATGTGTTCCTTCATGAACCAAGTCGACATTTTGTGTTGACGAGCTTGCACCTACATCATTCGCTCGTGATGATGAGGCCTCACGTGTGTGTCCTAACTTAGGAAACACGTGCTCAAAATACGAGACAGTATTGGGGCTCGCCTCCATGAAAGTGTTTACGTGTACATTTGGATTTTTGGATTCATGTACCAAAAACCGATGTGCACTACTACTATGAGCATATCCAATGAAAATGCAATCAACAGTTTTGGGACCAATCCTAAGAGCTTTAGGAGGTGGTACGGTGACTTTAGTAGGCACCCCCACACTTTCATGTATTTGTACGAAGGTTCTCTTCCATTCCATAACTTATAAGGAGTCTCGTCCCTATTCTTGAGAGGTATCTTATTTAAAAGATAATTTGCCGTTAAAATGGCATCCCCCCTACATGTCATGGCTCACCCCAGAACTAACCAACATGGCATTCATCATCTCTTTCAATGTACGGTTCTTTCGTTCTGCCATGCCATTTGATTGTGGAGAATAAGGAGGGGTTAATTCATGTATTATGCCACTTTGTGCGCATAAATCCGCAAATGGTGAAACGTATTCACCTCCTCGATCGCTTCTCACACGTTTAATTTTCTTGTTAAGTTGTAACTCAACTTCATTTTTTAAACAAGATAAAATTTTCTATTGCTTCATCTTTACTTTTAAGTAAATATACATAGAAATATTTTGAGCAATCATCAATAAACGTGATGAAATATTTGTTTCCCCCTCTTGTTGGGCACATTTTTAAATTGCACACATCGGTGTGAATTAAATCAAGTGTTTCGGTTATTCTTTCAACCGATTTGAAGGATGATCTTGTAAGTTTGGATTCAACACATGATTCGCATTTCGAGTTTGTATCAATGTGGAATGTTGGTATGCTTTTTAATTTAATTAAACGGCGACGTGAATTGAAATTTACATGTCCTAATCTACCATGCCAAACATTTGAATTTAAAGACTCAATAATATAAGCAGAAGTAGATGCCTTATTCATTTCATTTCCAATCACGGTTACATCAAGTTTAAACATACCATTGAGGGCATAGCCCTTACCAACATACATTCCACGCTTAGTCAAGACAAACTTGTCCGACTCAAACATTAAACGAAAACCAAACTTATTAAGCAACCAACCCGAAACCAAATTCTTACGAATTTCGGGCACATACAAAGTGTTGCTCAAAGTAAACTCTTTTCCCGAAGTCATCTTCAAGATCACATTCCCTCCACCCTTGATGTCGGCCGTTGATTGATTCCCCATAAACAACTTAGCATCACTAGCAGCCTCCTTAAAGGTGCTAAAGAGGGTCTTGTCACCACACACATGACGGGTCACACCCGTATCAATGAACCATCCTTGCGGTTTGTCCCCCACAAGATTGATTTCTTCAATCATTGCCGAGAGCTCGGTGATCATTGCCACCAACGGTTCACCATTTTCATCCACCATATGTGCACGCTCACGCTTATGCTTCTTGCATTGGTTCGCACGATGGCCATTCTCATTACAATTGTAACAAACACCTTGGAAGTTTGAAGATTGAGGTTTCTTTTTCACAACCTCTTTCTTCGGTCCAAGGTTCACCTTTCCCTTATTCATTTTACCCTTACCCTTATGCCCCCCCCCCCCTTAGAAGATTGTCCAAGTTCAGCCGTGTTGGCCTTAGCCATTGGCTCCACACGAGCAGATTTTTGAGCCGCTTTATTGTTTTCCTCAATTCGAAGACGAACAATTAATTCATCAATAGTCATCTCCTTTCGTTTGTGCTTAAGATAATTCTTAAACTCAACCCAACTAGGAGGCAACTTTTCAATTATGGCTGCAACTTAGAACGTTTCACTAAGTGTCATACCCTCAGCATGAATTTCATGAAGTATAACTTGTAGTTCTTGGACTTGGGTGATCACAGTCTTGGAGTCAACCATTTTAAAGTCCAAATAACGGGCCACAACAAATTTCTTTGTTCCCGCATCTTCGGTTTTATACTTCTTGTCTAAAGACTCCCATAGTTCTTTGGCAGTCTTTATCCCACAATAGACGTTATACAATGGATCCGCCAAACCATTGAGCACGTAATTGCAACATAGAAATTCAGAATGTTTCCAAGCGTCCAAAGCACTCACACTTTGGGCATCATCTTGGGCAGTGGGTATGGGGGCTGTTTTCTCCAAGAACTGTGTTAAGTTTAAGGTTGTCAAGTAGAAAATCATTTTCTGCTGCCACCTCTTAAAGTGGACACCCGTGAACTTTTCGGGTTTTTCAGCATGGTTAGCCATTGTGGTCGCTCCCACATTGGCTAGGGTGGTCAAATGGACAGCAAGGGTAGCATTAGAATTGTTTGGGGTTGGTCCTGTCATTCTTGCACACAGAAAAAAGACTAAGTTAGTAACTTAGAAAAAAATTCAGAAAATTCTGAAATTTGCCAGATAAATTTATCCCGTGCGAGATAGCTTTATCTCGTGCGAGATAACAAAACCAGCCCAAAAAAGGAGCCTTTTCTGATTTCAGAATGCTAAACCAAGAACGAATCTGTCTAACTCCAACTTTGAAGATCCAATTCTTGATTCTGAGACCAAAACAGAAAAGAAAAACTGTTTTTAAAACATATATTATTTTGAAACAAAACTGGCTTGGATCAAAATAGAATAGTTTCTGAAAATTTAAACAAAGTTTTCACGATAAGCTATCTCGTGCTAGATAGCCAAAAACAGCCCAAAAAGGAGCCTTTTCTGATTTCAGAATGTTAAACCAAGAACGAATCTGTCTAAGTACAACTTTGAAGATCCAATTCTTGATTCTGAGACCAAAACAGAAAAGAAAAAACTGTTTTTTAAAACATATACTATTTTGAAACAAAACTGGTTTGGATCAAAACAGAATAGTTTCTGAAAATTTAAACAAAGTTTTCACGATAACGGTTTTAAAAATATTGTTTTAAGATTGTAGGAACCGAATTCGTGAATTGAGTAAATAAACAGAAAATTAACAAACAGTTTTATTACTCATACAATACAATACAATACAAGAATCTGAAATACAATACAGAATCAAAGAAATAAACCAAATACAATATGGAAAAAATATATAAACGGTTTGGCTGAGGATCGTGTTGAACACGGGGCCCTTAAAACAATATTTCGAGTCTCCCAAGAGAACTCGTTGTTTCCCATGGTACAACAACCGGAGCAGTAGTACTGCCGGAGTTAACCGTAAACCTGAAAAAGGTTCGAATAAAAGAAACCAGAAATGTAGAAGAAGAAGAAGAAGTTGGAAAAACCTTGCAACAATGCTTGTGTTGTGTGTAAGGTTTTGTGTGTGTTGCAACTTAGTTTACCTCTCTATTTATAGAGGAAAAACAAGGCACAAGTTTTTCATCCCACCAATGTGGGATACACCACTATAGTATTTTTTTTCAAATACACACAATCACACATCGATATCTCATTCATCAGTGTCTATTAGTGTGCATTTGTTGTGTCATAACAACCTACTAATGCACACGTAACAAATTTTCCAACAAAGTTATGTCAAATTTTTACGAATGTGTAAATAAGAGCTAATAAACAAGTAATGCAAAATTCATATATTAACAATATCGTAGCCTCGTAGCCTAAATCAGATGGCTATAACCATGTGAATGTTATAACATGAACTTGTTCTTTCATATGTGAACGCATGGTGCGACAATATCGGCACACTGCACACATACTAATTACCTTGCCGTTTTTCAGAGCTTTCTCTTCAATTTTTATATTTCTACAATATTTTTTTTTTCTTTCATTGCCTTTAGTAAGTGTCGAAGGCTACAAAAAAGAAGATACCAAAAGAAGAAAACATGATACTTTAGGATGAGTGGATCTGAGTGGTAGTCAATGCTCAAATTGCAACAATTTGCACTGAAGTGACTGTAAAGTGTCTCATAAAGTATATTGTAATTGTGAAATACATAATGAGACTAATTATGTGTTTTCAGATGGCATGATCATATGCATATTTGAACCTACTACTAGTAATTCCATTTCTGTAGACAACCCATATTAAAACATGATAACCTACTGTAAACACATTGAGATGTTCCTTCTAATATAATCTAATTTTCTGAAAGAAAAAACGAGTTCTATAACATCTTTGCGAAGTAATAAGGGAAACATGATCGGTTTCTTTGAAGAAAAAACGAGTTATATATATCGTAGAATATATGAAAAAAAAACAGTAATTAACCTTTTTGTGGTGTTTATTTGTTGAGAACAAAAGGAAAATGATCGTAACATAATCAGAGTTCACTAATTTTCTAGAATCAAATCCAAAAGTAAAATGGTTCAAATTGATGCAAAATAAGTTACCATTGATTGGACACGAAATCTCGTATGTAAATAAGTTAACATTAACCGACCCGAGTTACTACAGTTCTGTCTGGGTCGTGGCTTTCGGGTTCTGATTTCATGGCTTGGGTTAGTCCATGTTAGGATTTTTCCATATTGGTTTGGGATAATAGTTACAACTTACAAGTGACAGGTCTACTTGCTATTAAACTCATGTTTGAACGTCAGGCTATGTGTTGTCGTTGAATCCGGGCTTTGAATTTATCCTATAATATTGTGTAATGCAGTAATGACTGGATGCTGACTGGAAACTCGCTGAAGCGTGAGCCTGTTGTGGTTCAGGCGAACGATGGCTTCAACAAATTTTTTGATATATATATATATATATATTTTTAATATAACATAATAATATAACTAAAGAACTAATTTATATAATAAAAAAACATTAAACATCCTAAAAACATAAAAAAATACAAATTAAAAAAAATTAAACATCCTGAAAATATAAAAAATTACAACTTTAATAATCAAAATACAAATTTATTCCCCATCTTCGCCGCCTCTTGCTCTTCGCCTTCTTCGTTCTTAATATGCTTTAATTTCCTCAAGAACAAGCGCTTATCGTTGATAATCCGCTACAATTAAATAAAGATAGGTTCAAAATATATTTTTAAAAATTTTTACGAAAAAAGGGTTATAAAAATACCGAATTTTCGATATTCCGATATTTCAACCCAAGCACCACACAAAACATTCTTCTCCTCTTTTGTCAAAGGAGTTGTTTTTCTTTTTGAAACGACTTCCTCAGCCCCTCGGCTCGAGCCTCCCGCTCCTCCTTGGTTCTTCACTTTTTGGGCCTGTTTGCCCTTTGTGGAATCTTTACTAACCTCTTGTGTTTCTGGAACAAAAAAGTCGGGAGACGGTGGTGGTGTCAAACACGTTGTCGTCGTCTTGACCAAAAGGCATTTTCGGTCGGTAACACTCACCCCATTTATCCATACTTTTAGAAATGGTAGATAAGTGATGTGATACATTTTTTTAAGTAGTGTAGAGAGAACTGAAAGTGTTTGGTAACTTTTAAGTTGGGGGGGGGGGGGGGGTTTGATATGTAGGTAAGAAATGAAAAAAAAATGTTTTTTTTTATATTTACTCCCAGCCCCAACGGTCAAATTATGGGTCCCAGGTAGAGGTGCACAAATCGGGTTTTCCAAACCCGCGTTCGGGTATGATCGGGTATTGGTAATACCCAGGATGGGTTCTGGTCTGGGTATTGTCTCTAAACACCATACCCTATGCATCGGGTTTGGGTAGGGTATAAATACGGGTATTCAAAAACTGGGTATTTAAAAACCCTATTTTCAGGTATTGAAAAAGCCGTATTTTTTTGTTTTTTCGAGCTTTTTTCCTGGTATTTTTCTGGTATATATTGGATTTCTTTTAGGGGTATTTTACCGGCATACATCGGGTATTTGAAATACCCGGTTTCAGGTATTGGAAATACCAGATTCCGGGTATGGAACCGGTTCGGGTATTCGGGTATTACTAGGTACAAATCGGGGCCGGCTCGGGTTCGGGCTCTAGTACCGAAATGCATACCCTATACGTACCCTACGGGTAGGATCGTGTACAGGTTTGGATATTAAAGAAACCGGTTCCGAGTTTTTATTTCGGGTCCTGTTCCGGGATCGGGTTTTTTGTGCATCTCTAGTCCCAAGCAATGCCGGCTTTGGGCATGTGCAGGTGTGCACATGCACAGAGCCATTAAAACCAGGGGCCCATAAAATTTTAAGTATCATATGCATTTTAGACCCAGTTCAAAGCCCATTTCTCCATTAAAAGCCCATTGCGAATTGAAGTTCATGAGTCTAGGGCTGTTCACGAGCCGAGCCGAATCGAGCGAAGGCGTGGTCGTTGCTTGGGTCATTTACAACCGAACCGAACGGCTGGAATTCGAACCGAGCGAAAAACCGAAACGAGCCAAATTCGAATCGAGCATTTTCCGGTCGAACATCGAGCGATTTCGAGCATTATTTTTTTCTTTTTCACTTTAAAATTTTTAATAAGAAACAGATTTGAAGACTGTAAATAATACATTTTATAAATAAATTAGTAGTTTTTAGACAAACGTCTAATAGATTGTGTATTTTTATTTAAAAGTAAAGTTTGAAGTGAAATATAATGGTCATGTAAAAAAACTTCTAGTATTCTAAAAACTTGAAACAAACAGATAAAACTATAAAATTGACGGAATATGAAAAATTTTAAGGGGTAAAAATAATTGTAAGCTTACATTTATATGTTTTGTTTATATATTTATATATTTGTTCATATATAATTATATATAAAATAAATAAAAAATATTCGATCCGAACCGAACCGAGCAAACCATTGCTCGTTGCTTGGCTTGTTTACAAACCGAACCGAGCAGAGCGGCTCGTTTTCAATCGAGCGAAAAAACAAGCGAGCATTTTTCGAACAATATTCAAGCTAGCGGCAAACGAGTTTGAGCGACGAGCAATTTGGACGGCCCTATTAATGACCAAATAATAAGCGTGAAGTTCTTGTATAACACTTTCAAGTTATAGGGTTTTATCAAATAATCAACTCATGGCGTCATTTCTCATATAAAACTTTTAGTTTATAGTTTACTAGTTTTTATCCCCTGTAATACGGGGGCTGTTTTACATTACTCGTTTTTAATATTTATATACTTTTTGGATTTAATTTTATTTATTGTAATGAAATTTATAATATACTTAGAGTTTGATGATAAAAATGTTTCACAAATAACTAAGATGTTATAACCCAGTTTAACAGTTATCTGGGTTTGATAAAACCTAAGACCCGCTTATTATTTTTACTAAAAATGATATAATAATTTTTAGTATATCATATTTTATAGGGTTTTCATATCAATAATTTGGTGAGAATATTTTTTAATTTAATGAGATGTTATAACTCGTTTAAGGAATATTTGGGTTTGGTAAGACACATACCCGTGAATTCGGGTCAAATGCATGAGAAGCATCCATTTAAAAATCAAGCAAATCTGGTGACTCCAAAAAAAAGGGGAGCGACCACATCGCGACACCTAAGATTTTTGGGTTTTCGTTTATATATATTATAGATAGATATTTGTTTCACAAATGGAAACTACAATTTGAAATTATAGTTTATATTATGAAATTATGTTGCTTGATTTTTAAATGAAGGATTCTGATGCATTTGACCCGAATTCACGGGTATGGGTCTTACCAAACCCAGATATTTCTTAAACGGGTTATAACATCTCATTAAATTAAAAATTATTCTCACCAAATTATTGATGTAAAAATCCTATAAAATAGGAATACTAAAAATTAATATCATATTTATTTTTAAAAAGGTATATATATTATTTAAATTAGAAAACCAATTTTATAGTAAAAAAAATGGGTCTTGGGTCTTATCAAACCATAAGTATATTATTAACTTTCATAAATAATATTTATAATTAAAAAAACCAATTTTATAGTAAAAAAATAAACGTGTCTTGGGTGTCATCAAAACCATATAGCTTTTAAACCGGGTTATAACATCTATTTATTTGTGAAACAATTTATTATCAAACCATAAGTATATTATTAACTTTCATACAATAAAAAAAATATAAATTCAAAAAAAATATTAGAACAAACAATATAAAACAACCCCCGTAATACGGGGGATAAAAACTAGTATATATATATATATATATATATATATTAGTTTGTTATTATATTTTTTAACGTTTGGGCTTATCAGTTGAGATGTTTAGGTTTTTTAGATTTTTAATGAACAAACATAAACGAACACGAGCATGTTGATTTTTTTAAATGTACAAACATGAACACAAATATTTATCTAATGAAAAAAAGAGGTGTTGATGTAGTTGACGATGGTAGGTAGTATCGAAAGTTAACCGAAGATGGAGATGATAGACCAGCAACGAAGAACATGTAAAGCAAATAAATTAAATTAAGGTTTGATAATGAAAGTGTCAGTAAATAATATTTTATAACCCATTTGAGGGCTAGTTGAATTTGGTAAGACACATAACCCGTGAAAATTATTCTTTGATAATTAAGGGGTATCTCACAAATAAATGAGATGTTATAACGCGTTTAAGGGTTATCCGGGTTTGGTGAGACCCATGACCCGTGAAAGTTATTGTTTGCTTATGAAATAGTTTACAAATAGATGAGATGTTATAACCCATTTAAAGACTATCCGGGGTTGGTGAGACCCATACCCGTGAATTCGGGTCAAATGCATGAGAAACCTCCATTTATAAATCAAGCAATCTGGTGGCTTTAGAGAATGGGGGGAACAACCTGAGAGCGACACCTAGGATTTTATGGTAGACAATTATATAGATAGTTAGATTGATAATCTTAATTATCAATAATAAAACCTAACCTATCCCCAAAGCTCAACTTGTTTAAAAGCCCGTTAAATATCGTCAATACTGGTTAACTAATTTAAGCGGATTTTTCGCTCGTTACCTAAGGTGTAACTCTTACGGATCATAACTCGGTCAGCCATGTTGACTTAACGGAACCCATCCACAATATCCAACAATACTTAAACCAAATTGGTAAAATGAAATAACCACTAAATAGTAACCAAGACTCATATAATGATTTATTTGTGTAACTTAATTTAAATATTTTCTTAACATTTATAAAAAAATACATAAGATTAGAACAACAACTGAAAGGTGAGTGATTTTTTATGGAAAAAAAAAACTTTTGAGCGATTTTTGTTGGTCGCTCCGAAAGCTTAATTACCATTGTGTAAAGTTAAACTTTTCCCAAATGATCCCTTCTCCAAGTGATTGTATGTTCAAGAACGTCGAAACAAAAGGTTGAGTAATGCCACATTTCACATGTATTAGAATCCAAAACAATCACATAAATCCGAAAGTTCAACATCAATATTCAGTAGAAGTCGATTACGGATAAGATATCAAAGGTAATCAAGTTCCTCAGAATATGAGGTGAAGAAACACTAAGTGAACCCTGGACGGATTATAGATAATCTGGGGGTTAAGTAATGTTTCCCACGGGGATGAGGTCCAGCTGAGAAGGTTGTTCTTCTAGAGACCTGCAAAGCAGACACCGTAAGCTCGTCACTGAGAAGGGGGGGTTCCTCCTTGTGACCACCCTCCGGCGTGAGAATCAGACTAGATTGCTCTGAATATAAGTGTATATTAAGAGATTGCTAGATAAGATTGAGATATCAGATGATGTCCTTACCAATCCAAGATGTTGGAGTATTTATAGCCGAAGGTAGGTTTCCAAGCAGGTACAGCCGGCTGAATAGTATTCCTGTTCTACCAACAGTGGACTACGCACAGGCCATACTGGTTGGTGGATAGGTTACGGCCAACAGTAATAAGGTCGGCTGTATACTGTTCCTTTACTGCCGGCTACGCACTGTTCCACCAACTGTAGGCTGCGCACGTCTCATCGTAAGGGTTGGTGAGTAGGCAGCGGCTAATAGTGACAAACAGTACTAGAGGGTGCTCCTCCTCGTATTGTTGTCGGTGAGCTGTCACCCTGTGATTAGTTCATGGGCTACTCTGGTCAAACTGTCTGTTCCACCCATACCTTAGTAGGTATAGTACGAAAGACCTTCCAGAAGCATACGGACTGGCTCATTTAGGCGGGAGTGTTCCCGCCTTGCTCATTCCTTCATGTGACTTGAAGTAACGAATGCCTTGTGCGTGTAGCCTTGCTGATAGTGCGGGTAGCCTTCCCTGATGGCTTGTATCCGCAGCTGCGGGAACAGGCGGGGTACTTCACCATTGGGAGGCTTTCCCTGCGGGTACAGCTGGCGTACTGCGTGTAAGGTTCTTTGAGCATGGTGGGTCCTGCTGGAGCAGTTGGTCATTGCGCAGACGTCCCTGTTCAAGGTGAGTCTTGCGGGTCCAACTGGGCTCTGCTGGGACTTACCTCTTCAAGTCCCCCCAGTCCAATGTTCTTCTCATGAATTATTAATAAGTGAGGTGAACTTTTGGACTTAGCAAGGGGTTTTGAAAAGGGGTTTAGTTTTTCGGTTTTCCGTGGTGATTCATCCCGCGGTTTTCCTGATGTCACGCAGAAATTCCCTACTTTTCTGCTTGATCTTTGGGTGTGAAGCGGGTAGGTTTGTAACCTCCTCGCACGTCAGGAGCGTTGAGTCCCACCTGTGTGGATTCTCCATGGGGTCTTGGTGGTTTTCGACATAGTGATCATTTATGCTAAAACCACCAATTCCATCTTGGAGTTTCAAACAATATAGTTCTCGACGTTCCCGTCGTGCGGGAATGTTATTCACTTTTCAGCAAGCATGGCCCAGAAGATCCCTCTTGGTTTGAATTCCCTGCAGAGTGCTAAGTACGTGAATGGTTTTGCCTTGACACTGTACCCGCACTTGTCTTACGGTTACTTAACTTCCAAGGTATTCCTGGCGTCAATTCCCTGCGGGTGCTAGATATGTGAAGGGTTTTGCCTTAACACTGTACCCGCATCCGTCTTACGGTTACTTGGTTGCCAAGGTAAGGGGTATTTTCCCGCTCACTTTTGAATCTTTTTGAATTTTGAATTTTGAAATTCGAAGAGTTGGTGGAAAGATAGGAACAGTCCAAACATCTGAAACGTCGTGCGACGGTTTCTTCTGACTGTGTCAGGTCGTGCAGGAAGTTATGGTGACGTGACAGTACATGGTCATTCCAGACGCTTTTTCAGGCGCGTGGGCGCGATTTTTCGGGCGCGTGGCCGCGAAATTAATGGTACGCGTCCTGTCAACAGCTGTTGCCAGCTTTCTTTTTGCCACGTGTCATAGTTTCATTGCACCTTCGATTTCTCTTTCCTCCGCATTAAATTCATCGCATTAATTGCGATTAGTATATAAAGGGGGAGAGGGTTCTTTATAATCCACACTTTCACTCTTCTCTTCATCTTTTAAGCGATTTCCGGCGAATACTCCCCTTTTCAGGCAAGCATTCTTCCGAAATCGCTTTCTTCTCTTCTTCACAAGATGTCGTCTCGTGATGTTGAATCCACAGCCGATGATAAGAGTACTGCTGGCGAGTGCCAGTGTGCTCTGCCTGGCGATCTGTACCGGTATGTCGTCAGGAAGTTCATGCTCGAGTCTCTCGAGCCTGAGTTTCCTGAACCCCATCATACTGTGTACGATGCCCCCAGAGGCAAGATCGGGGTTTATGCAGCATTCTTTGTTTATGGGAATCTTAGGTTCCCATTGACAAAGTTTGTTTACCGTGTCCTTGAGAGGCACGGTGTTCATTTGACCGAGTTGCACCCTATGGCGATTGCCAAAATTCGCCACTTTGAGTGGGTGTGCCGGATACTGGGCGTTGAGCCCTATGTTGACCGCCTGATGACCTTCTACACTTGGAGGTGCATCCAGGGGTGGTACACCCTGACAACCCGAATCAAGGGTTTAAAGATCTGCGCGACCGAGCGCAGTCTTCGCTCGTGGAAGCGGGAGTTCTTCTTCATATCCGCCCGCGCCATCCCCATTGCCATGAAATTCAAGAACGGGCAGGCACTTCCCAGCCTTCACGCCTCCAGCTACCAGGAGGCGGAATGGTTTGCGAAGATATCTCGGGTCCAATCTCCGGTTTACCGGTTTGCGGAGTCCGGGATGGTGATGTTGGGGATGAGCCGGGTGTGGAAGGAGGCTGATGCGCGCAAGATTCCGATCGTCCTCGAATACGGTTCGAACTCTGTTCCTTACGGTATGCCTTTTTCCCTTTTGTTGATTTTGAATTTCTTCTAACTTCTTTCCTGTTTATTTCTGAGGGGAACGATTTGCAGTCGCTCCTGAACCCGCGGGAGGCTGACGGTCATGCACGGATGGGTACTCGCGCTCTCGATGAGAACGAGTTGCCCATCCTAGAACAAACGGCGGATCGGTTCGTGGAGGTCTATCCGCTAGGCCATGAGATCCTCAGCGCCCGTCGGCCAGGTAAGGCGCTCTTCGACCCTCGACCCCTCAATGTTGAAACCTCTGCTGGAATTCCTCTAATCGTATGTTCTGATGAGGAATCCGCAGATGGTCCTCCGTTGGTGCGGAAGAAGAAGGCTGCCGGCGGGAAGGGGAAGGAGAAGGCCTCTACTGCCGATCCAGCGCCTCGGTCTGATTCGGAGACCGAGAGCGAAGAGGTTGCGGGGAATCCCGGTGGTGATAAGACCACTGCTCCGGAGGCTGCGACTGTCACCTCCGGAGAGCCCAAGAAGACGACGGTAACCGGCGCAAAGAGGCCGGCTCCATCGGGTTCGTCCCCGCCTCTCCGTACCTTCAGGCTCAAGAAAACCTGTAAGTACAATTTTCTTTTGCTTTTATCTTCATAGCTTAATATCGTTAACACTTATCTTCTTTACGCAGGCGTGGATGTTGACGCATTCCAGGGTGGAGCGCAGAGTTGTACCTCCACGCTAATGACGGTAGGCCCGGTCAGCCTACCTGAGGCGACGACCCAGGCGGCTGCGCCTGCGTCCGCTGGTTCAGTTGCTCACTCCTTTGAGCCGACTGTTCCAGCCGAGTTGACGTCATCGCCGGCAGTGAGTGCGATTTTACAGCATCTTTCACTGAGCCGGCGGTTACAATTGCTGCGGATTCCGCGGCGGCGACTGCGGCGGCCACCGCGGCGGCTGCTACGATGCCCCCGCCATCGGCAACGACTGCCGATCCATCAGGTACGCATGGGGCTTCTCGCCAATCTTTGCCACCTTCCCATCTGCCTGACCTCTTGGATGGATTTCCTTTGGGTTCAGGTGATGGGTTCAGCGGCTATCGACCTGTTATTGACCCTACAGGTGCGTAGGGTTCCTTTGGCCCTTTTATAAATATTTTCTTTATCATCTTTTCCTAACTGCTTTATGTTTTTTGCAGTGTCAGATTCCAATGAAGTGTATGTTCCACGATGGAACATTCGCCGAGGAATAACCCTTCGCACCCCTGTGGAGTGCGTGGAATGGGCTCGTCACGCTGCTCCTAGTGGTGCGTTGGGGGAAGCCATGGCTAGCTACCAGGAGGGTAGGCTAACCAATGAGCTTCGGGTTCTCCTAGCTCGGATGCAGCCGCGCGTCGAGCTGCTTTGTCGTGAAAACGACAAGTTAAAAGCAGCTCGCCTTAAAGAAGTTGCTCAGGCGCGGGCCATCCGGGAGGAGAACCAAAGGCTTTCCGCTGTAGCTGCGGAAAAGGAGAAGGCCTTCAAGGCCCTTGAGGTTGAAGTTCAGGCACGACTCGAGGCCCGTTCCAAGGCTGCCCAAGCTGTTAATGAACAGCTTCGGCTGGCTAAGGAGACTGCGAGGAACGCACCGAGAGGGCCACCAAGGCTGAAGCTGTTGCCGAGCCTCTACGCGTGGAAAATGAAGAGCTTAAAGCCAAATTAGAGGCTCTCCAGCAGGCTCATGATGCCTTGGCGATGGAGGACGCGAAGAAGCTTCAAGAGATCCTGGACCAGAGGGGCGTGCTTGACCATACTGAGCGGAAGCTAAAGGGCGTCGAAGAGGCTGCTGCAAAGGAAGTGTTGCTTGCCAACCTTAATAAAAGTGAAGCCGAACGCGCCTGTACCCAAGCTCAAGCCGCCCTCCAAGAAGCTCTGGTTGCCAAGGAATGGCTTCTTCGAGAAGCGTTGTCTCAGGTAAGTCTAACTTCATGTCTTCACGCTTTTCCTTATAAATAGAAAAGGTCCTGACTTGTATTTTTCTTTGTAGGTTGTGCATCGGGTCTTCTCAGAGACATCTTACGACGATGCTATGAGCACAGCCCTCAACGCTTCTCACGAGGATGGGGAAAAGGCCGGCTTCCTGCTTGGTCTAGGGTTCGTTGAGAAAGGCATCCCGCCTTCCAACTTCCCTTTATTCGATGTAGATACTGAAGCCATATATGACCAAGCAGTAAATCAATACGCCGCCTTCCCGCATCCGGTAGTGGAGAAGGTAAACGAAGTTGCTGCTGCTGATGATGGGCTAGCTATCCTCAAAGCTTTCCTTGAACTGCCACACTCTACCGATGGGGCTGGTCCAAGTGGAAGTGGCCCTGAAGCCTGATCCTGAAGATCCCTTCCCGCTGCTAGGATAGATTTAGGTTGTATAGATTTATTTTCTTGTAGGCGGGTAGTTACCCGGCCATTCTTGTAATCAACCATTGTGAAATATAAATCTTTGTGCGGCTAAGACCGCTTCTTTCATTGGATTCCTTGCTTTATAAACGTTATATGACTTGCATAGTTTAGTTTAAATTAGCAATTTTTCCAAGTGTTTTAGAATAAGTTAACCTTTGAACGTGGTAGATAATAGGTGTGAAGTTTTGCTTCCTCTTTCGTGATTGTGCGGGTAGGACCGTCACTTGCACTTAGTAGGATGGCTAAACTTTACCCATATCTGACCTGCGTGTAGGTTTTCCTCATTCTTTTTTAGGATAACCTTTGAACGTGGTAGATGATAGGTTGAAGTTTTGCTTCCTTGTTCGTGATTGTGCGGGTAAGACCGTCACTTGCACTTACAAGGATGGCTAAACTTTACTTATATCTGACCTGCGTGTAGGTTTTCCTTATTTTTAGCGTTGTGTTTATGCGGGTTTTGCCGCCTTCCACACGTAACGACTTACTTCTTCCCCATTTATGCGGTGAATACCGGCATCAGTGTGGGAAGTTCATAAGTATAAAGGTAAAGTTAACACATTATGAAAGGAGAATCATTTCCATTAGAAGTGGCTATAGGCCTTTTCTTTACAAGTTTTGGAATTGATCTACATATAACATTTGCGTAATTGAGCTCCATTCCATGTTCTTGGGATGGGAGTGCCATCGAGCCTTTCGAGCCGGTATGCGCCCTTTCCCAGGACTTCTTTGATAATGTATGGCCCTTCCCAGACCGGGGCCAGCTTTCCTGGGCGTTCTTGGTTCGAAGCCTCGTTGTTACGCAGTATGTAGTCTCCTTCATTGAAGTTGCAGAGTTTTACCCGCGTGTTGTAGTACTTTTGCATTTGTCGCTTGTAGTTCTCTTCAAGCACTGCGGCTAAGTCTCTGCGTTCCTCGGTCAGCATAAGATCCAACCGTCTTTCGGCATCATTGTCTTCTGGCTGAATCAAGATCCTTGGTGAAGGTAAACCAATTTCGACCGGGACCATGGCTTCCGTGCCATAAGTGAGGCTGAACGGGGTTTCTCCCGTACTGGCCTTCTTCAGCGTTCTATTTGCCCAAAGGACGTGCGGAAGCTCGTCCACCCAGCCGGATCTGTGTTCCAAGAGTCTTTTCGTGATGCCTTCGACGATGCTCTTGTTTGCTCTTTCCACCTCACCATTACCTTGCGGGTGTGCCACTGAGGTAAAGGTGTGGGTGATTTGAAGTTCTTTCAGCCACTGTTGTAGCTTCTTGTCAGCAAAGTTGGTGCCGTTATCGCTCACCAAATTCTGTGGAAGTCCAAAACGACAAATAATAAATTCCCAAATAAATTTTTTGATATGTTTTGCGGTTGTTTGGGCTAGAGGTTTTGCTTCTATCCACTTGGTGAAGTAGTCGATGGCTACCACAAGGAACTGAACATTTCCTGCTGCTGTAGGAAATGGGCCTGTCACATCGATGGCCCACTTCTGAAATGGCCATGAAGAAGTGACTGGAACAAGTTCATTCTTCGGGCGGTGCGTGTTGGGTGCGTAAAGCTGGAAAAACCTGCATTTTCTGATGTATGCCAGTGCATCCGTATGCATCCCCGGCCAAAAGTATCCCGCGTTGTTTAGCTTGGCTACAACAGCGCGGGGACCTGCGTGTACTCCACAGATGCCTTCGTGTACTTCCCTTAGGAGGTAGTCAGCATCTTGGTTGTCCACGCATCTTAATAGTGGGCCAAGAAAGTTACGTCTGTAAAGGATGTCATCGATGAGTTGATAATTCAGTGCTTTACAGCGTAGTTTTCTTGCCTGTGTTTTGGACTCCGGTAGTGTACCTGTCGCAAGGTATTTTATTATTGGTGTCATCCACGTTTCCGTGCCTGTTTGGATGACACAAATTTCCTTGTGCGGGACCGATGGTGTCTCGAGGAGTTCAATGCGGATATCCTTTCCTAAGTGGGTGAAGGCTAATGATGCAAGCTTGCTTAACGCATCCGCAGATTTGTTTTCACTTCGCTTGACGTGTATGACTTTGCAGTCATTGAAATCGCGCATAAGGGATTTTGCTTGTGCGAGGTACAGGGCCATTGTGTCGTTCACGGCTGTGTACGTCCCGTTGATTTGATTGGCTACTAACATGGAATCCACGTGGGCTTCCAAGTTTTTCACTCCCATCTTACGCGCAATTCTCAGCCCAGCCAGGAATGCTTCATACTCGGCTTCGTTATTCGTACTTGGAAAATCCAGTCGAATAGCGTAAGTGTATTCTTGGCCTGCTGGGTTGGTTAGCTTTAGCCCTGCGCCTGAACCCTCGTTACTGGCTGCTCCATCAGTGTAGAGTCGCCAGACATCATTGATGTCTTGTGCTGGAGAGGGTTGAGCCTCTTCCTGGCACTCTTTTTCCCGCGATGCAGGCACTTCTGCAATAAAGTCGGCCAGAACCTGGCCTTTTATGGCTGGTCTTGGCTTATACTTTATCGCGTATTCCCCCAACTCAATTGCCCATTTGGCTAGGCGTCCCGATAACTCGGGTTTGCCTAGAACGTTTGCAAGTTTGAAGTTTGAGAGAATGGTGATTGGGTGACCCTGGAAATATCGTCTTAGCCTGCGTGAAGCGTGTATTAGTGCTAAGACTAATTTTTCTAGGGTAGAGTACCGGGTTTCTACGTCTGTTAGGACACGGCTAACATAATAGATTGGCATCTGGATGCCTTTTCGTTCTACTAGCAGGACTGCCCCGGTTGCTCTATCAGTTGCGGAAAGGTATAGGATTAATTCCTCTCCCGCTCTTGGTGCTGTCAGCGTTGGGAGTTCGATCAAGCGTGACCGAATCTCCTGAAAAGCTGCTTCCGCTTCTGGTGTCCAGCGGAAGTGCGTTTTCTTTAAACAGTTTCTCAATGTTGACACGAATGGAAACGACTTATCCGCGTGGTTTGCCAAAAAGCGATTAAGTGCCACTAGTCGTCCATTCAGTGTTTGAGCCTGTTTAATGGTAGTAGGTGATTCCATTTTGATAATGGCTTCGACCTTTTCAGGGTTCGCTCTGAAGCCATCTTTAGTGACGATGACCCCCAAGAACTTCCCTTCTTCCATTCCAAAGGCACACTTGCTCGGGTTGAGCTTCATGTTTATCTTCCTGAGCGTGTTGAAAGTTTCTTCGATGTCTTTCAACATCGCTTCTGGGTCAGGGCTTTTGATGACCAAGTCATCCATGTAGACTTCCAAGTTCCTCCCAATTTGGGAATGAAACTCTTTGTCCATCAGGCGTTGGTATATGGACCCGGCATTCTTAAGTCCGAATGGCATCATTTGATAACAAAATGTGCCATCGGGCGTCCGAAAAGCGGTTTTGTCCTGATCATCAACGGCCATGTGGATTTGATGGTACCCCTTATACGCGTCCAGGAAGCATTTAAGGCGGAATGGTGCCAACGAATCCACCTTAAGATCAATTTCAGGTAACGGATAACAATCTTTGGGGCATGCTTTGTTCAAATCCTTGAAATCTATGCACATGCGCCATTGTTTGTCATTCTTCGGTACCATAACGGGATTTGCAACCCAAGTTTGATATCTACTAACGCGTACGATGCCTGCGTCAAGGAGTTCCTTGACTTGGGTTCTACACGCGTTAGTTTGTTCTGGCCCCATTACTCTGCGCTTTTGTACGATCGGCGTGACAGCCGGATCGCATTTGAGCTTATGCTCTGCCTTACTCCGGGGTACACCAGTCATGTCAGCCGGTGTCCACGCGAAGATATCGGCGTTCCTTTGTAATAAGCGCTTAAGTAAGGTGCGTGTGGGATCAACAATTGTTGGGCCAATGGTGACGGCCTGGTCCGGGTACTTGCCGTTGAAGGCCCATCTTTCTGGTTCGGTGATGGTTGGTTTAGCCATCTTTGGTTTGGGTTTAGATGAGACAGATGCGATGCATACCTGGGGAATGCCGGTGATCATCGCTACACCCTCAGCTGTTGGCCATCCCATCATGCCGTGGACTGAGGATACCACGGCGTTGAATCTTGCCATCCCGTCTCTCCCAAAGAGAATGTCGTATGTGTGGTGTGGCTTCCTCATCACGACAAAATCCACATCTTCTGTGCGGGAGTGTTTCCCATCCGTAAGAGTGACGGGGAAAGATAGGATACCCAGGGGGGTGTTTGTGCTGCCATCAAACCCTTCCATCGAGGCGCAGATCGTTTCCAGGCGTTCCTTGTCTTCGTCATCTAGCTTGTCGAAGAACTGCCTGTACATCACCGTTGACGAGGCGCCGTTGTCAGCAAGAGTGCGGGAGGTGATGTAGTGCCCCAGCTGGCTTTTGATGATGATAGGGCCTTCTTTGCTGGGTCCTCCTGGCACTCGCGGGAAGCGCACCTCAGCTTCCTTCCACGCACATGGTTCTATCGTTCGCCTTTTTCTTCCTCTGATATTACCATGAACCATGTTGATGCTGATGTCAACGGGCTTTCGTCCGTTGCCTCGGTACCGGTTGTCGTTCCGTCCTCCCTTCTTGATTGATGCCACCAGGTGTGCCAGTCTTCCATCCTTGACAAATGTTTCAACAATATCCTTCAAGGATGTACACTCTTCCGTATCATGACCTTTTGTCCCGTGGAAGTCACAGGATTTGCTCTGATCCGCATTAGGTCGCTGCCGGATCATTGGAGCTTTTGGCCACGGTAGCTTTTCAGTGGCAAATATCTCCGTGACGCTTTTGGTGAGTGGCGTCCACCGGTGCTTTTGGCTTGGAGGGTGCGTGTGATTTCTTCTGCCAACAAGAGGTTCAGAGCTGGATGTGGTGTCAAAGTTTACCCTTGACTGCCAGATACCTAGCTTCTTCTTCTTGTTCTGCCGGGCGATCCGGACATTGTTCTCTCTTGTCCTCTGCGTGTAGAGGTGTGTACTCTGGGGAAGATCCCTTCCCAGTTGCTTCTCCGTCTCGGCAAAGCGCTTGGCCGCCGTCATGATGGCATCCCATGTTGATGGCATGCCATCCTTACCCGTCAATGTGCGGATAAGCTCCGGGTATTCGGCGCCTTGGATGAAAGCGGCGCGAACAAGATCTTCACTTATGTTGCCGAGACTTAGTTTTTTGGTGTTGAAGCGGGTGATGAAGTCTAACAAAGATTCATCCTCCTCCCTAACGCAGTTGAGGATCGTCCACTGTTCTTCAGTGTATTTCCTCTGTTGGCTGAAGTGCTGGCTGAACTTGTTCTGAAAGTCCGCCCAGTCATATATGTGGTGGACCGGTAAACGGTCGAACCATGCCCTGGCCGCTCCGACCAGAGTCATCTGGAACATGTAACACCACGTGGGTTCCGTCCAGTTGCTGACGGTAGCCCCCGCAATGAACCTGTTCAAATGGTCGTCTGGGTCGGATAGACCATCATAAGTGCCAATGTTGGACATTTGTTTGGCACTTCTCGGGGCGATTGCTTCCGCAATGTCCCTTGCGAATTTTGACTTTCCTGCATTTGTAGCAGTTGGTCTAAAGGTTTTGGAGAAATGTTGGTTTAAAAGCTTTCCCAAAATTCCTTTTTGGTTGGAAGTCCGTTTCCTTACGCTTCCCTTTCGCCTTATGGCGAGGGTTCGCGTCGGTATCGGATTCTTCCCTCTCGTCGTCTGAGTACTCGCACTCACTGTTCATATTGAGGTGTTGGCGAGTACTGCCGAATTCGTCAGCCTGTTGAACTGAACGCAAGCGTTCATCCAACTCAGCTTGGAACTCTCTTTGACGTGCTTCGGCCCACGCCTTCACTTGATCTAGTGTTTGGCAAGGGACCCTCGTTCGTTTTTCCAACTGGGCATCAGTGAACCCCAGTGGAATATTTACTGCACTTGCCCCGGCTTGGGTAGTCGGGGTAGTGTTCGTAAGATTTGTATAACCGCCGGTGTTCCCCCCAGTTGCTGGGGTTGTGGTTACCGGGGTTTCTTGGTCGGTTACTGGCCTCGGGACCGGAGTAACGTTAACCATTTCTTCAGAAATTTTGAAAAAACTTAGTTCTAGCTTTTATGCACGGATGGCGCCAATGAAGAAACACTAAGTGAACCCTGGACAGATTATAGATAATCTGGGGGTTAAGTAATGTTTCCCACGGGGATGAGGTCCAGCTGAGAAGGTTGTTCTTCTAGAGACCTGCAAAACAGACACCGTAAGCTCGTCACTGAGAAGGGGGGGTTCCTCCTTGTGACCACCCTCCGGCGTGAGAATCAGGCTAGATTGCTCTGAATATAAGTGTATATTAAGAGATTGCTAGATAAGATTGAGATATCAGATGATGTCCTTACCAATCCAAGATGTTGGAGTATTTATAGCCGAAGGTAGGTTTCCAAGTAGGTACAGCAGGCTGAATAGTATTCCTGTTCTACCAACAGTGGACTACGCACAGGCCATACTGGTTGGTGGATAGGTTACGGCCAACAGTAATAAGGTCGGCTGTATACTGTTCCTTTACTGCCGGCTACGCACTGTTCCACCAACTGTAGGCTGCGCACGTCTCATCGTAAGGGTTGGTGAGTAGGCAGCGGCTAATAGTGACAAACAGTACTAGAGGGTGCTCCTCCTCGTATTGTTGTCGGTGAGCTGTCACCCTGTGATTAGTTCATGGGCTGCTCTGGTCAAACTGTCTGTTCCACCCATACCTTAGTAGGTATAGTACGAAAGACCTTCCAGAAGCATACGGACTGGCTCATTTAGGCGGGAGTGTTCCCGCCTTGCTCATTCCTTCATGTGACTTGAAGTAACGAATGCCTTGTGCGTGTAGCCTTGCTGATAGTGCGGGTAGCCTTCCCTGATGGCTTGTATCCGCAGCTGCGGGAACAGGCGGGGTACTTCACCATTGGGAGGCTTTCCCTGCGGGTACAGCTGGCGTACTGCGCGTAAGGTTCTTTGAGCATGGTGGGTCCTGCTGGAGCAGTTGGTCATTGCGCAGACGTCCCTGTTCAAGGTGAGTCTTGCGGGTCCAACTGGGCTCTGCTGGGACTTACCTCTTCATGAGGGGAAAAAAGAGATGAGTGCTCAATAAAGATGGAGTAAATGCCACATGATGGCGCATCATTGTTACGCATAGCAATTTTTTATCAATGAATACCCACAAGAGAAAACGGTATATGATTATAAGTTACACGGCTACACCATTGCATAACATGTGAATCATCAAATATGTTATTGGTGAACAACACATACATATAAATATCCTGATTATAAATCAATAAATATGAAAACGAGAAATAATATGTATTCTTATCTAGTTATCTTTATTCTTTTGAGTGATATTAATTTTTGGCCGAAAGGAAACCGTTGCCAAAAAGCTGGAGGTCGGGTAAAGACGCGTTGGTGATTTTGGTCATTTGAATATTTTGGCCTTTTGGTAATCACAATCTATCAATACTGATAAAAAATAAAATAAATTTGGATACATAGCATTCCGAGGTTAATTTTCACTATTAAATCTCAATCAAAATCACTTCTATTCTATTGATGGATAATAAAAAAAACTTTGTTCTAAACATAGTATTGACTATAAATTCAACATACCGTATTAATTGGTCAATTTTCATTGATTGAATTATTAATGTCATAAATTATATTTCAAACATACTTAATATAATAATTACATGTCATCAATATATATTTTTTAAAATTGAAATGTATATATAAAAGTGTTTATGTTTAAAGAGTACATTAACATTTAATTTTTTGAGACATTTTCATATTAAAGAAAACTATAATAACTTTTTTTTTTATTTTTTTACAAATATTAAGTGTTAAAAATCATAGACAAAATTTTTATTTTTTAAATTTTTATAAGATTATTGTGACAGCTGAACTACAGTGTGTTTGTAAGGAAAACATGAAAGTTGTTTAAAAAGGAAAATCTTGTGTCTTTTTGTCTATGGTCTGGTATGAAATGTATAACATTTTTGTGAAAGACTTTAGCTACATCTTTTACATCGAAAGGCCTCATTATTTTAAATGTTGCTTCCAGTTGCATTGCTTCATTAGTGTATACCGATGGTAAAACAACTCATTCTCGATTTAAAATTCAAATATATTTGATGATATAAAACGACAATATTTGTAATACAATTTTTTTACATAATATAAAGAGACTTAATTATCTTTTTTTATTTGTATTATATTATTCATTGCAATTTTATACATTTATTTATCCTGTGTAATATGTCACACCCCAAAAATCGTTAACTTGGCAACGGAAGACTTAATTTTGTTAATTTGGGCGGTGACAGACGCTGTTCAGCCAATCATATTAAAAAATAATGAACCATTAGTTAGACGTTATTAAATATCAGAGTTTTACACGTGTCAAACATGCACAATTCTATTTTAAATTACAAGTCCAACTATCATTCATTCAAACGCACAACACCATTTTCCCGAATCCTTCACGAAGCATCCATTTTTTCATTTACCTGAAAAATATGTTAAAATAATTTTGTCAACACGAATGTTGGTGAGTTTCTCAATTAAAAACCGGGATGTAACAGTTCTCGACTTTACTCTCATTTATTCATCATTCTTATCAATGATAAATTTCATTATTCACCATTCTTATCAATGGGAATTTAATTTTCTATGTTTTCAAACATAGCTATATATTTTCTTAAACAAAACGTGTTAGCTGTAAACGGACAAAGAGTACAACACATACTATCAATATGATAAACCTGTTACATACCAAATCAAAATATTCTCACCTTTTCAACCAGAGCGACTGGAAGAGTGGGGGCGTCGCCCCGATAGATCTATCAATATTTTTAGGCCCTTTCTCTCTAGGTTAACAGTTTTTTCTTTTATAATGACTCATCTCATTTAACACAATTTGTAAAATATATAGCCCTTTATTTATATACTTTTCTCCCAAAAACATTTATAAATCATTAAAATATTTAAAAATGAGGATTTACAAGAAAACTCACCTTTGCGTCAGCTCAAATATTATTCAATTGTGATAATATGCCAATCAATGTCAAGATCTAGTTAACATTCATACAAATGATAACCAGATTATTATGTTTAATACCAAGTATATTAACACATAAACATGGATACAAATAGAATCTTATCATAACTTAATTTATTATCCAACTTTTATTGTTTAAGAAAAATCATAATTGAATCGAACGTTTCAAAATATCTTCTAAATATATTAGAACAACATAGTTTCAAATAATCATTCTAAAACTAATATATGTTTTCGAAACTAAACTTGTACGTTATTTAATAAAAAGTATATATTTAATATTTTAAAATATAATCTTCTTTTATAAATATATTATCTGTCATATAGACGCATGCTTGAATTCTGACAAATATATCATATACCATTTCTTTAACAAAACATAATATAACCGTTATTATTATTTATATTGAAATGCGTATATTAACATACTTAATATAAATATTTTATATAAAATTTACATTATCTAAAGATATATTTATTTTTAATATTAATGGTGATCATTATTCGGATAAACTATTTCAGTCAAAATATCGTGTATATATGCAAACACGAAATCGTCAAAGTCTCGATTGCACCATTTTTAACACACTTTTTCAGGAATTTATATTGGTTATTTACTTTTATACTCTTGCTTTTAGCGCTCGTTTGTAAACTAACTATAGTTAAATTAATCATCTACCACATTTTTTAGTATTCCAAACTACACTCAATGCCACTATTTAAACAAATCTATCAAAAACTAATTGTATCAAACTTTTAAGAAATAATAGTTATACCCTCTCGCGTGCGGTTCACGTCTGAATATCTACTCATAGCCGACATGCAACGCGATTCGGATATAACAATGCATTTGTTTTTAACTCACAAACATTTCTCTAGTCTCGGATCGTTCATACGACACCTCAAAACCTACATGCAACTCGATGTAAGAAACTATTTTCGTTCTAAAATATAACCAGTAATTTACGAAGCTTATAACTCACCATGTAAAAATCTGATCATCGATTCCTTTGGTGGAATCAAAGATATATCTGTTAGGAAGGTTCATCGAAAATTTCAACTCGATCTGATGATCAGACTCCGGGAATCTGCATTTCTTTAGAGTGGCATTTTCAAAATCCGCTCAGCGAGCTGAACACGAAAACGAGTTTAGAAACCCAACTTAAGCAACTCATATCCTCATCTCCACTGTTCAAAGTGATTATATATGGGTTATAAACCTTCTGGACAATATCAAGATGAATGAACCATTAGATCTTCAGTTATAAACCGATCTTTGCAGACATGCAAGACTAATACAATCTGTCCAAATTTTAAAACATGTTTTTAACGAACTTAAGCTCAGATTTGGGACGAACAGAGCTTACCATCGCTTTCGGGACATTGAAAAATGGTTCCGGGTAGAAGACGAGCTTCGGCCGCCACCGGACCACCGCGCTGGACCACCACCGACCACCACACACCACCATCGGACTACCGCCGGCCTCCTTGCCGGAATCCTCTAACCGCTCTCTATCTCTCTCTCTCTCTCTAAAATGCCGAAATGTGATGTTAAAATGAATGTTAAGTGGGGGTAGACCCACTTATATAGTGCGATTTTAACGCGTTTTGCTATCGTGTTTCTTTTTCTCGTTTCAACGAACCCGCTACTTCAAGTGACGTATATTCCAAATATATTTTGTCAAAATATTTATTTCAATCTCGACTTAAAATTGTCTTGCTAGCTTATGATTTCCGCTAATAATTTATTGACGATCGTTACCGGGTGTCTGTTCCGTGTTACTCCAAACTTAATAAAACTAGTGTAGTTGTTTTTCCAAAAAACAACTCATCCAAACTTATGGTGTTTATTTGATTTATTTTATCTAAATTACAAACCTCAAATACGGCGATAGTATTAACTTTTACATGCTTATCGGTATATGTGCTTTAACGAACGTGCTTGAAAATACTAATTTGCATTTTCTCGTTTTGTTATAACTCATAATTGAGTCACGTTTCACCGGCGTTCTCGCTTTCAATTATCTACGATATTCAGATGATTTCAACCATGTACATTTTCTCAAATGCCGAGTTGAATATTCACACGTTTAACAGAAAACGTTCGTTTCTTCATAACTTTTCCCCAAAATTCCTCCATTCGATCTGACTTCGCACGTGTTTTCCATTGAATATATTTCCTTTATTCTCAGAATAAAATAATATTATTTACTTACGAGTCTTAAATCTCGCATATTCCAGTTTAAACACGTTTTAATCTCGATTATGGAATTTAATAAATCGTTTTATTTTGTGGATTTTCACATAATACATGGGTTTCTAAAGCTAGTTTACTTATATAGCAAGTGAGAAATCATTATAAATATTGATTTGATTAGGAACTATAAAATAGACGACATTTAATGTTATTATTATGGATTCACTACCCTTGGTGGGTGTCCCCTAGAGGTGGGCAAATTAATTGATCAACCGAATCAACTTGAAAATCGAATTGAAACTGATTATGTTGAAACTGGTTTGGAACGGACTGAAACTGTAGGTTCGGAACCGGTTTGTAATTTTCACCAAAAAATCGGTTCCAAACCGGTTAACCGGTCAAAACCCGAAACAAAACCGATTAAAACTCAACTGTAACCGATCGTAACCTGGTCAAGTAACCAATTCAACCCAAACCGATAATAACTGGTTTTGACTTTTGTTGACCAAACTAAACCAATTTCAATCCAAACCGGTTTTAAGGTTTAAACCGGTTTGTCTGCCTTGGGGCAGGGTCAAAGAGCTAGCATCTTGTAGGTCCAAGTATCACCATCTCTTGACGTGTCCAAGGCATCCCGTTACAACGTGTTATTTCTACCCATGCTTTGATAATTTGCATAATATAAACTTTATTTAAAACCGAGACGCAACAACTAACGAGAAGTATATACAAAAAGTAAATAGTAGTTAATGTAAATTCTTCAAACTAAGCACACCTTTAGTCTTAACACTAATTTATATTCTCATGTTTTTGTTCAAACAATATAAGTCCATATATATGAGACATGTAGACAGAGATTTTGTACCCTTTTCAACAATCTGCCCTTTTGTCATGAACAAATTTAGGCTTAATTGCCGGTCCAAGTCATATATTTCAAATCTCATAATCACATTAACTCAACACGACATTATGCATTAAAAATGTATAAATTATATATTAAACAGTTTCGCTAATATTGAACAAAAACAAAACATAGAAACGAGTCAAGCTGTTCATGAGATCATGGTAATTTTTTAGTGGCTGCCTTGGTAGTTAAATAAGTTAAAACATGCTTAAAAAGTTACTAGGGATCCATAACTTCATAAATAAAATCATGCCCAAAATAAATATTGACAAATGCTTTACATAGACATTATATATTGTTGTTACTACTTACTAGAACTCGAACGAGCAAGCTGTTCATAAGACCATGAACATGCTAACTATTCAGTAGCTACCTTGTTAGAAAAAAATGTAAAACTCAACATACGTTAAAAAGTTACATGGGATCCATAATTTCATATAGAAAACCAAATGAATTATAAATTACACAGATTTTTAACCCCGTCAAGCAATAAATAATTTGATATTATTGTAACGTCCAAGAAGAATTTGTTAATACAACGTTGTTAAACATGTTTTCTAAAACATAAAATCCGGATAAACCTTGTATCCAAAATTCATGTTTTAAAAACATAACTAAAACATCGATAATAAAAATTTATACTAAGCTATGCCAATGATGACCGATAGAACAAATTCAAGGCTGTTGATCAAGTGATTGACCGATACAACATAGCTCAATTGATCCATAATGAAGCAACTCCTCAATCATTTGTTCAATGTGATGATCTTCAAGTTTCGGATAATCATGATTCATGTTATTGTCCTCCGTTGGTTGCTGTTGTTGCATCACAACTGTCGGCTTCCTCTCGGATCGTTTATGTTGTTGGATTGATGTTTTGCTCATATTAAGTGAAGCCATGTAGCATCTATGCAGTTTTGCAGTCAAAGTTGCCGAGAGTAGGTTCGAAGAAGAAGGTTGCGACGAATTGGGGTTGTACGGAAAGTTGGTTCTTGCATGTGGCCCGCACATGAGCCTTGCGGCCTCGTCGTAGGCACGGGTGGCGTCATTGGCAGTCTCGAATGTTCCTAGCCAAATTCTTGTTTTCCTGTTTTGGTGTGGTGTAAAATTTATGATGAAAGTACAAGAAAGGAAAGGTTATGTCATTTGGAAAGTAGACTTACAACAACGGATGACGAATTTCGGAGACCCATGAACCCCAATGCCTTTGCCGGACGCCACGGTATCGTTGGTGTGTTCTAGCCATGTGCGAACAATGTGTTTGTGAAACTGCCACAATGAAGTTAAAAGGTTGAAATGAGAGAACTGAAGATTTGCTTGTGCCGTGGAAGGGAGGGAATGATAATAGAGGCCTAGAGGGTGAGACAAGGGGTTTATATGGGAAGTGAAGTGGGTCTTTTATAGTTTTATTTAATTTTTCCATTCAATAAATATCATATTTGCTCCAATTTTCTCATGTAATGTTATGAGTTCCACATAATGTTATGGCCTATGACTCTATGAGGGTGTGTTGAGGTTAGCCTAAAAATGTTCTAAACCATTGAAATCATTAAATCAAAGCAAATCGATGGTTTTGGAATCAAAGCAATTCAGTTTTTTTTGCCGCTTTTAATATTTTGCAGCTTTAATAGTTTCGCCTGACATCTTTTAATTTTGAAATTTGTAGTTATGTATATATATTCTAATTGTGAATCATGTTTCTCGTTTCAAGCTTTTCAATAGAAACTAATGTTATAAACATCTCAGTCATAACATTAGTTACCATTTGTGTAGGTTTATTATAAATATGTCACGTTTTTAACAATTGTATCAATTACATTAGTCCAAGAAAGAACACAATCAACTCATTGTGATCACACCCATAAGGTGTGGTAGGTTGAATCTCAGCCGGAACGAAGTTCAATGGGTCGAAAGTTAATAAGCCAAATTTCATCATATACTCATCAAACCAAAGTTTATCAAAAGTAGTTCCTCAGAAGCTCATCCAACGTTGTTAATTTTTTGTAGCACGTATTCAGGAGCACGTCTTTCGTTTTTTATGAATTCCCTTTTGAGTTTTAAACAATGTAAAACTGGTTACAACAAAATAGAAGGACCTTGATGAAATGTTGGCATTCTAGTTGTCAAAACCTCATCAAACAGGTGAACATTCAACTTTTTGTCAAATGTGAAAAATATTAGTGTATCTGAAAACTCGAATTATCAATTGTCCTAGTGGCAGAAGGGAATAACTTTTTGAAATTTAGCTGTAACCATCTTTTGCTTTCTGTGGTCAATTTTACTGACCAATTTTGGTCTTTTCATCAAGAGATCACTTTGCTCATTCATCTTTTACATCCAAAAACCAAATTCAATAACAAGCATTCAAATGAAATAATTTAATACAACTATTCAAACAAAAATTAATCGATCAACTTTAAAATAAAACAAATACGTTCGAACAAAAACAAATCCGACAACAAGTGTGACATAATGAAGAGTCTTATATGCTCATGTTTAGTTTCAATTTTCATCTTCATTTAAAGAGTATTTGCATATTTCTTTTCGGGTGACAACTCTAGAGAACATCCAAGCACTTGAAGATGAACATCCTTTCATACGCCTCGTCAGCTTTATGCTTAGGCTAATTAGATAAGATCCCTTTTGAGAACCATAAGTAAACAGTGGGCCAGTAAACATAACTAGTAGCTAGTAGCCTAGTACTATACTATGTGGGCTTAGTTTATCTAGCCTAGGCAGTACAAAGCCCAAGATCAATTTTAGTTATCAAATATCAAGTAACAACCATCCTTTTTCAAGTAACAAGTACTAGGTAAATATGAATATATGATTATCTGGCCAGTCCACCTGAATATACGCTAGTTAGGTTGTTACTTGTTAGATTACCTTTTCTTTTTCCCTTTTTTTTGTTTCAAATACTAGTTAATCGTTTTCTGGACTATCAGTTTTTAACCGAACCCGTTGGTCAAACCGTTAAAACCAGTTTATCTCCGTCTCGTTCAGCGTCGTGAGTCAACAAGCCTTTCTCATGTCAATGCTCGCCCTTTGAAAGTTTCGGTTCGTAGTCGATATTTAGTGAAAAATCCCTAACCTATGTAATCAGTTCGATCCAACAATTTACTGCACAATTGTTTTTGTGAATTGAAAATAAAATATCTAATGTTACGTAATAATTAATATTTTTAGCATAAAAATTGTTCATATATTTAAAAGGGTGAAAACATTAAATTAAATAGGCTGCCCTTTCATTTATATGATTATTATTGTTTTAGGGTCTAGACTGTATATTGCAATCAGAAGTCAAGTTATAAATCTTTTATAGTGTAAAGTGTTGTTTAAATAAATAATTGAGGAAATAAATAATTAACTAGAATAGTGCCTGCGCGATGCAGCGTGAAACTGGAAACACATACTTTGATAATCATGTAACAAATTTTTGGGTGTTTATTATTTTGTTTGAAACTGTGAGAGCGTTTACCAGTTTGGTTTCACGGTTGAAACCGGAGCTGGCCGTACATATTGAAATGTTAATTATTTACTTATTTAGTATGAGATATAATATATATTAGAGATAGTTAAAATATAGTTAATCAAAGTTTTATTTAATACGAGCAAACTCGTCTATTACAACTTTAATTTAACCAAAGTTCCAGTATGATTTTTATAATCTTTGTTCTTGTTATGATTTCGCATTCTATTTTTTCTAATAAGGTTTATTATTTATGTGATCAAAATTATCTTTGTTCATAGTATGATTCTCTTAATAACATATTAGTTGATGTTTAGTTTGGAGTGAATGTATATGTAGATTAATAATTTTTATTTTAATTTTCAAACTCAATTTTTTATCAAAGTACAAACTATATCGAAACCTAATCGTTGGTAATGGCTCGGTTTAGTTGGGTTTTAGTTAGAAACAGTTTAGTTTCGGTTTTCGAAGACAAAAAAAACCGTGTAAGGTTGGCTCATGGTTTAATTTAAAAAACCATCAAAAGCAAACCGCAAACACTCTTGCATAACTTTTTTACTTCGAAAACTTTAGCAATATGATACTCAAATTAAATAAAATAAAATGCTCGTTTTTATGATGCCATTTATTTTAAAAAATATTAACGTACGGAAAAATTATGACCGTTTAAAAATCGTGGGGTAGTTGGGTTAAAAGTGAAAATAATATAATATATAAGTTAAAGACTAAGGACCAATGTTGTAATTTTAAGGGATGGAATTTGTAATTATTTAGAAAGATTACAAATGCAAGTGAGATTTAAGATCTGAAATAACATTTTTACCCCTAGTTCATGTTATACCTCATGCATTATATGTTGTAAATTACTAAAAAATAGCTTCTAAATTTGCCATAAATAGGATAGATAATAATAATAATCCAGGATCGGATATAAAAGACTGCAGTTGGCATCTGAATTTTGCTCTCGTCTCGACTGCATCGACTCACTCTTCTTCATCGCCAAATCACTCTATTATTATTATTATTATTATTATTATTATTATTATTAATTTATTATCCTCAGCAGGCAGGCAATCTCTTTATCTCTCTCTCTTATACTGTTATACATATACATATACATATATATATATATACTGTAACCATTAGCTGTTATATCTAATCGCGAAGGTTACATCAATTCGTGTTCCTTCTAATTCACGATCATGTTCGTTTCATGCTTTATTGTGTTGTTCAACTTCTTTTTGATTTAATGTCATTGTCAATTAATTAATTTGTTTGGCTCGAATTTTGAAGATCAAGTTCCGATTGAATAGTTTTTACGAGATGATTTGATTTATCCGATTTATATAATAATCAGTTGTATCTGTTTGATGATTTCAATTGCTTAAATATGAATATTATGCACTTAGTTCCTGATAATGTTTTGCTTTAGAAATGCGCCCTAAGTATTGATTCTAATGTTTGCTTTGCTTATTTTGGATTGAAATTAGGTCTTTATTTTCTTGTAAACTGATGTTATCGACTTGTTACTTGTTATTTTATTCAGATGGCTTCGATTTCGCTACCGTCAGTTTGTCCTTCAGCTGCTCTGTCTTTCCAAGACAAGTGCAAGGTATAATTATTAATATTGGTTAGTTTATACTCCTCAATGTAAATTTTAAATACTTGGAAAACCGTTAAAGATTGTTGTTTTGTTGATTGATCAGGACAACATGAAGTATAAACAATCTCTCTCTATGAACACAAAGGTGTATATTTGGATTTCATATGGTTACATATGCTTCGGATTTAGTTTTGGAAATTTGTATGTTAACTTATTGAGTTGTGGATGTTATTTGCAGTCTCGTGGTCAAATAACAATGGCTGTAGCGGTCAACACTTCACGGTTTGATAATATTACAATGGCTCCTCCCGAGTCTTGGAGTTTCTGAAGCATTCAAAGCTGACACAAGTGATTTGAAGCTCAACCTTGGTGTTGGAGCGTACCGTACTGAAGAACTTCAGCCGTACGTGCTTAAAGTTGTCAAAAAGGTAATAGTTCATTAGTTTGAATGTGCAGATTATTATTATTATTATTATTATTATTATTATTATTATTATTATTATTATTATTATCTCGTATGAAAACAACATAAAGGTGCTGAAATTCAATGTTATAGGCTGAGAATCTTATGCTTGAAAGGGGAGAAAACAAGGAGGTAACTTTTAATGCTCAAATAATTTTGTTTAGGCTTGTAACAAACAAACACGGAAACCAAACACAAACGGGTTTTCTTTTTCATGTTCGTTCTTTGAAGAAATGTGTGGTTCATGTTCGTTATTTAGAGCATAAATGAACGGTTCACAAACGTAAATGAATGAATGTAACTGAGCGTAGATGAACAAAGATAACTGAACAGAAACCAAATAAAAGTAAACATGCACATTTGTTGGGCCTAAAAAGTCATACAACCAGATTAAACTGTAATTGGTGATATTTTAATTTTATAAGACTAGACTAAATTGTAATTATCCAAAAAAGCTAAATTGTATATATAAACGAACAGCTTAAAGTAACGTAAACTAACAAACATAATTGAACATGAGCAAACGTTCACGAACACAAATTAGCGAACAAGACTTGTGTTCATGTTCGTTATTTAACCAAATGAACAAATAAATCGGTTCATGCTTGTTCGTTTATTAAATAAGGGAACATGTTTGTTTATTGTTGTTTTTATGAGTTTATTTCACCTTATTTGCCTATGCAGTATCTTCCAATAGAAGGTTTGGCTGCGTTTAACAAAGCCACAGCTGAGTTATTGTTTGGAGCCGATAATCCAGTTCTTCATCAACAAAGAGTATGATTTAAGAGTTTCTTTTATAAATAAACTATTTTATAATTCATGTTTCTGAATTAATTTATTTTTCTTCACAATGCAGGTTGCCACCATTCAAGGTCTCTCGGGCACCGGGTCCCTTCGAGTTGCTGCAGCACTGATTGAACGATACTTTCCCGGAGCAAAAGTTCTAATATCATCTCCAACTTGGGGTAAAGATTCTACTTTCAGTTTGGTTTATGTTTTCAAATCTTTTAGATGTATACAAAAACTGATGGTTATAATAATGATGTTTTAGGTAATCACAAGAATATTTTCAATGATGCCAGAGTTCCTTGGTCTGAGTATCGGTATTATGATCCAAAAACAGTTGGTCTAGATTTTGATGGGATGGTTGCGGACATAAAAGTAACTTCCACTTCTCCATAATTGTTTATACTTTATATCATTTCTATAAATGTAAGTTTCACTTATAATTTTGGTATCTGAAACATTTAAAAAATATATTGTATGTGTATTCAGGCTGCTCCAGAAGGATCATTTGTGCTTCTTCATGGGTGTGCTCACAACCCAACAGGCATTGATCCAACTCTTGAGCAATGGGAAAAAATTGCTGATGTCATTGAAGAAAAGAACCATATTCCATTCTTTGATGTTGCTTATCAGGTTTTGTCCCTTTTCCTTTAAGCTCTCCATATTTTTTGCTTTACCACTTTCATTTCATACATTTGTCGATTAGCAAGTCTAGTAACCGTTTCACAGTTTTTGTTCTTTATGGTCTCCATCTTTTCGCTCTTTGCACTAATCTGTATTAGAGTTTGACCTAAATATCAATTACAAAGAATAATATCACCTGCATTTTTGGGAATTGTTATTTGTTTTTTGTATTAATTGGATTAAGGTAATTTAAGGGATAGCAAATGAACCCGGACCCGACGGGCAAACCCGATATCGAAACATTTGGGAAGGGTAATGGCCAATGGGGCGGGTGTTCTGGTATGGGAGCGGATATGGGATTAGCTTTATTGTAACAATTGCGGGTATGTTGTTAGGTGATGCCTAGCCCGATTACCCAAAACATACCCAAACCATATCCGTAAACATTTTCTTGATATTTTTATTTTCATTTGTCCTTGGGTAATAGAAAAATCTACTAATTCACTAATTTTTGGTCTTTATATTTCTTATTTTCTTGGGTAGTAAACTCATATAAAATTTAAAATAGTAAGAAATGTATTTGGAAATTCCATCGAGTGGTTTTTAACAAACTAATGGGTATAACCAATACTTGATGGGTAATGAACCAGGCATGGAATTCAGTTTTACAATCGGGTATGAGACTGGGATCCGTTCCAAACCTGTGTCATTGTCATCCCTATTCTAATTGCTAATGATGGCAATTCAATTTTTTTGTTATATTTCTAGAGTGGTGTTAAATTTTTTAGTTTTCCATGTATATTTTTTGAATTGTTATTAGTTGTTTTAGTTTGTGAGCTATATTTATTCATAACTTAGGCATCGTGCACGTGAGGCTAGCACCTTGCCACATAGCACCTCACTCTTTTTAAAATCAAGTAAAAACTTAACTTCAGGTCCGTGAAAACAGTGTTTATTGAACAAATAGTTACTGATGCATACACTCAAATTTTTAAATATAATGTGTGCAACACTTGATCACATTAGTAACAATTGAAAATTTTCATTGGACAATCCTACAATCATTAATCATCTATCCTCCAAAGAAAAAAGGGTCCATCTTTGACTGTTAAGTGTTAAATGAAACTATACATATATGAACTCGTATTATAATATATAGGGATTTGCTAGTGGAAGCCTGGATGAAGATGCTTCTTCTGTGAGGTTGTTTGCTGCACGTGGAATGGAGCTTCTGGTTGCACAGTCATATAGTAAAAATCTAGGTCTTTATGCCGAAAGGGTCGGCGCAATTAATGTCTTATGTTCATCAGCCGATGCAGCCGTCCGGTATCATACTAACTGACCACATATAATAGTATTTTTAAATATTTATTCCGAATAAATAACGTTAAGCTGAATCTTGCATACAGGGTAAAGAGCCAGTTGAAAAGAATCGCAAGGCCAATGTACTCAAACCCACCCGTTCGGGGCCCGGATTGTCGCTAACGTTGTCGGAAATCCTGATTTTTTTAACGAGTGGAAAGCCGAAATGGAAATGATGGCGGGAAGGATAAAATCCGTGAGGCAAAAGCTGTATAATAATCTATCTGCAAAGGATAAGAGCGGAAAGGATTGGTCTTTCATTCTTAAACAAATTGGCATGTTTTCTTTTACTGGTTTGAACAAAGCCCAGGTTTGTTATTGACTTATTTTCTTTTGCCTCTTACCCATTGTGAAATGACCTTTTTACCCTTTTGGGAAACACTAATCTGTTTCGTTTTTCTTTGTATTGCAGAGTGATAACATGACCGATAAATGGCATGTGTACATGACAAAGGACGGGAGGATATCATTGGCGGGTTTATCTGCTGCGAAATGCGAATATCTTGCGAATGCTATCATTGATTCTTATCACAATGTCAGTTAGAAAAACGACCACTACGAATTTAAGAAATGCAATCAATAATTAGACAGGTTAGCCTTGTTTATTCGGACTTTATATTAGTTTGCAGAATTGTTGAAATAATGTGAACTTTTTGTGAGAAACCCTTTTTTAGTTGAAGTTATATACAAGTTGTGTTTCTTTCCGTTGGGTTAGGGAAGGCTTATGTTGGGTCTTTTAGTATCAAAATTTCGATTATTCTTGGAGTTTATGGTTCAAGCAATGGATGTTGTGGATTTGATTTTCATAGCGTTTGGTTGATTAAAGAACCCTGATGTTACGTGCGTCGGTTAGTTTACCGGTGATACTCCTAATGATTCTAAAACGCTAGGAAACACCAGCCGTTTCTTGGTAACCCAACCCTTTTCTGGAGTTTAGAATCACTTTAGATCACAAGATTCAACGCTCATGACAAGGCTAACGATGTTGTTAGAAACAAGAAAGTAGAGTTCCAGCTAATGGTAAAAATCCATTTTAGCAACATTATACTTTATGCAAAATTATATAAATGTTTGTTTTCATCTTCACACGTTTCTTATAAATATTTCATACAACTCCAGATTCATATTTCACTGACCAATCGTTTTATCAGTTTCAACTTTCAAAGAACAGTGAGAATCAATTTAGAAATTGGATATTATCTATACTAAATGTCAAGGACCTCTTAATTTTAAAATTAAGAGGTTCAATATTTAATGCTTAACGTACAATCAACAATGCATTAAAATTTGAAAATCTATGGGTAATATGGTATTTGGTCATATGATGTACGGTTAAGTGGTTACCTAATTGGTTTCAGAAATAATATAAATATTGGTTCTTTAACTTTAACTATTTTTTTGTTAATTTATAATATAGTTACACATTTACTCCTTATTCTAAACTAACTATCCCACGACATTTTAACGGCCATAATTTTTTCACACGTTAATATTTTTTAACAACAAAATACACCATAAAAAGGGACATTTTATTCTCTTTAATTTGAGTATGGTATTGCTACACTTTTTAATTGTAAAAATCTAACATGTTACGAAATTATGTGTTAGGAATAGGGCGGATCTGGTCCTGTATAAGACCGTATTAGGGTCGGAATGGGTTGATACAAAAAAACGGTTAATTTGGTCGGGGTCGGGCCGGTAGGGCTCGGGTCGAAAGAGATCAGGTAAGAACGTTTTGAGTTAGAACAGTGACGGGTCGGAACATGATTTGAGTCAAAACAGGTTGGTTTAAAAAAATAAAATATTTAAAACTACTACATATTTAAGCTTTGCTTCTTGATTTTCGCCACTTGTTACCCATGTTCAGGCAAATTTTACGCTGATGGGATTGTGTGATGCACTTACCGACACTGGTTACAAGTCCGATGTCGCGTTGTGCGCATACCATCATTGGGTTATCGTCGTTCCATTGCAAGATTATGCACGTGTTGACACATGTTACGCGTTCGATATTATGTTTGCGTACGTAACCTGTAGCATCGAGCGGACACTCACTTAGTTTTCTAAAATGAATATAGGGAATTATTGCATTTTAAGTAAATAAAATTGAGTAGATATTAAATACAACTGTCATTTTTACCCGAAACCCAACCCCAGAAAACCCAAACCCAAGAAAGGCCAACCAGAACCCAAGCTGAAGTAATTTGGTTTGGTTATTGGGTTTGATTTCTAGGTTTTCGGTCACCCCGAATAAACTATTTGTTTAAAAACATGATAATATTATTCGATATGTACAATGTATACTGAAAACTATAGATATTCCACTCGTTCCTATTCCATCTATATGGTTGATCGTCTATTTATTGTTTATATACATTTTCTATTTATGGCTAATAACAAATGTAATAGAAGAATGTGTTGGTTTATCGGGTTGTGTTTATTTATTATTTAGTTATTTACGTAACGAGTAAAGAAAAAATATGTTGCTTTAGTTTCGTATTGTAGTTTTTCTTTACTTTTTTTTATTTTGTTCGATACCCGAAACCTAATTAACCCAACCCAAAAAAACCCAAACCCAAATAACCCGTACCCGAAAAAACCATGAGAGATTTGGGTTGGGTTTCGGATCTAAAATTAAAACTTTGAAAACCAAAGAAACCGAAACTCAAAAAACAAACCTAAAGAACACCCCTAATATTAAATGTGTGTCTGTGGGAAAAAAAATAAAGATAAGAATGTCTGATTAATGCTTAGGCCATAAGTAATTGTTAATGCCCCTTGAAGGGCATTTTCCATCACATCATCGTCACCTGTTTAAGTAAAAAGCATGTGTAATAATCACTTCAAAACACATATTGGCTTTATTGTAAAAAAGCTTATGCCTTTATAAAGCTTCATAACGCCTCAAGGGTTGTGTAGGGATTTTATCTACCCTTATAATGCCCCATTACATATGATCTTATTGGCACGCCTTTACAACTCACTTAGTCATGTGACCTGTCAATGGTCGGATTTATGATCCGATATATTAATGATCCAATACAATGAATAAAGATCAAATCCACAATTGTGAATTTCTGTAAATTGCATTTTAGCATCACATGTATAATGATCAGAATCCGGTTTGGTTTTAGATCATTTAAAGTATTCATATCTCATTCTATATAGTCTTTCATATCTTTAAAATACATGGAAAATATACTAAAAAGTAAAAAACTGACTACATCCAATCTTTATAGTTTTCCTTATGCACAAATTATATGGATTATATAGACAAAATGACAAAACAGGTCCTTTATGTTTTCATGGTTTTTCAAGTCGTCATTTGGAAAACTTAATGACTGAAATCATATTCTATGTTTCCAAAATGTTGCACGTTACAACATTTTTCACTAACCCAGTTAGATTTTTTCGTTAACTCTCATCACATGAGATGCACGTGAGGTATAAAGGTAATTTCATGTCCCAGATCATTTCCCCCCTTTTATAACACCCCCCCCCCCCCCCCCGTCTTTTCCCTCATTCGATTAGAAATTAGGGTTACCAGTCGTTATCAAATTGGAGGAATTTGGGGGGAATTACGAGCCGTGAATGATGGTGCTCTGTGAATGTGGTAAAGAAGCCGTGATTAAAACCTCTTGGACGGATAAAAATCCAGGTCGTCGGTTCTACTCATGCCCTGTCCAGGTACAATTTTCTATTTCTCTTCTTGAATTAGGGTTCTGTGAATGTGCTTAACACGAGTAATTATATGTTTTTGCTTGAAATTAGGGTTCAAATTGCAAATTTATTGGATAGTTTAACCATAAAAAGTGTCAAAGGTGCATGGATATCATACCTGGTCTTCTCAGAGCTAAGAAAAGTCTTGAGGAAGCTAATAATAGTCTTGAAGAAGCTAAGAACAAGCTTGAGGAAGTAAACAAGAATCTGGGATACAAAGCAAGCAAAATGAAAAGGATGTTGATTGCTAGTTGGATATGTTTCGTAATCTATGTACTTTTGTTCTAGATGAATGTAGCTTTTGTTTAGGTTAATTAGGTGTTTGTGTTGTCTTGTATTGTTGACTGTTGTTGTTGTTGACTTATGACACCATCCTAATGTAAGTTTTTTAAGGTTGATTGCCCTTTTAAGGTTGTATTGGTTGTTTTTCAGGTTCTAATTGTTAATTTTGACTACACATTTGCATTTGACAATGAGTTTGTGTATGCAAAAACCAAATGTGCATTGCACTAGGCATATGTTGACTGCAAATAACCAACTTTGACTGCACTAGACACATTTTGACTGCCCTATACATATGTTGACTGCAAATAACCAACTTTAACTGCACTAGACTCATTTTGACTGCACTAGACATATGTTGACTGCAAATGACCAAAATGGGACTTCCCTAGACATGCCAAATCCAATAACCAAAATGTGAATGCAATACAAAGTTAAACAACATCAACCAAAGTCATTACCTCAATTAGTCAAAGACATTCACTAGAAAGGGATTACATAAAGTAAAATAAAGAGACTACCAAAGTCATTACATAAACCATTTAAATAAAGTCATTACATCAACCATTTAGCCAGTCATTACATATCCAAATTCAAAACACCAAATTATCATCCTAAAGTCATTAATCCAAGTTCAAAACACCAAATTACCAACATCCAAACATACATTAACACATACATAAACTAAAACACATTCCAAAAGACAAATCATCCTTACATCCTGCCCAATCTTCCAGAAGACCAATCACCTTTCCTGCTTGCATGTCCTTATGTTGTGTCCTGTGGAGCCACACTTTGAACAAGCTCATTTGGTTTCTTTCTTTGACAACTTACCACCTTGAGTCAAGTCCTCTAACTCAAATGATGATCTCTTCCTAGCCTTCTTTGGTCTACCAACTTGTTTGTTATGTTTGGGAGAAGTAAGAGCTGTAAGAACTTGAGACTTTGGCCATAAGGGCCTGCCATTGATTGGATTGATCTTGAAAGAATAAACTTGTCTCCATGTGTCCATTTTATGCACTGGATTAACCCAGCTTTCCACTGCACCAACCCTTCCACCATTAAGAGCCTTGTGCCAAATTGCTGCCACCACATGTTCACAAGGAATACCTGGGTTGCATATATAACATAGTTCAAACAATTGCATAATTTAAACACTACCCAACTAACTACATAATGAAATACAATAGACAATTGCATACCTGTCAGCTCCCACCTTCTGCATGTACATGTCCTCTTAACCAAATCAACAACTCTTTGCTTACCTGGTCTGCCACTAACCGATATAGATCTCCCCCATTCCACTGAACAGTATAATGTGCTGCATTTGTTCTGATTTTTTGCAACTCAGTGGTGGCAGTGGGTGTAAGCAACCCTTCACTCTTGTCTATAACCTCCAAAACATTCACTATCCTTCTCATTAAGTATTCCCTTATGTATTCAAGTGCTGATATGATTGGCATGTCTCTGCCTTCCACAATCTTACCATTAAAAACTTCACACATGTTGTTAATCAACATATCAGACACTGCCCTCCCCATGAACAAATCAAAGTAGTTGACACATTAAAGATTACAGTTGACACATGACACAGAGCTAAATATGACAGTTGACACATTAAAGAGATAAAGTACATACCTGAGAAGTGTGACTTAGACCAATGTTTAGGATGAATGTTGGACAACCACAACCACAGGTGGGCATCCGGGTTGAATGTTTTCAACTCATCCATTGCTGTCTCAAATTCAGGAATTGTTGTTGCATAAGCACACTTATATAACAGATCTTTGTACAACTTCCCCCTATAAGTTGCTTTAAAGTTCTCATGAATATGCCTAACACAAAATCTGTGCTCAGCACATGGAAACAAATTTTCAATAGCAGGAAGAAGGCCCTGTTCAAGAAAGTTACTACTTAAATCCAGATATAGTGCAGTGTACAAGAAAGTTATAACTTAAAAACAAACACAAACTAAATAACATACCTTTTGCCTATCACTCATGAAAGTGAAACATGAGTTTGGACCCAAATCCAGATCATCTCCTAAGTTTTCTAGGAACCAAGTCCAAGAGCTGAGATTTTCTGTCTTTACAACTGCAAAAGAAACTGGGTAGATTCCATTATTTGGGTAAACTCCAATTGCAGATAAAATTTGACCTGGGAATGGTCCTTTTATTAATGCACCATCTAGACCCAGTAGATCCCTCCCCATTGCCTTAAACCATTGCTTTAAAGCACCAAAACAAACATAGATCCTTTTGAACCTTCTAGTTGGTAGATTTGTGTCTGTGCCCCCCTCAACCTGAATTTTTACAGTGGTACCTGGATTTTGTTTTTTTAATTCAAGCACATAATCCCTAAGCATACCATAATGTGTTGTGTAATCCCCTTGCACCATTTTCTTGGTTTTAGCCCTAGCACTGTATGCTTTTAATCTGGAAATTCCTAGTTCATATTTTCTTTGAAATTGTTATTGCACAGACTTGACAGGTATTTCAGGGTTGGAGTGAACTTGATCTGGCAGTTGATAAGATAAAAAGGTGGATGTGCAAGCACTAACTTTCCTTGTTTGAAGGCATTTATGCTCATTATTTAATCTGCTCAACACCCAAGATTCAACACGTTTTGGTTTCGAAACTAACATTGACCAGGGACATTGAAATTTGTCTGGGTCTGTCTTTTTTCCCCTACCACCAACATTAATTGGGCCCTTACTCTTACCTACCCCAACCTTTTGTTTCCCTTTTTCTAAAGAACCCCCTTCACTTCTCTTTGTTTTACCAGCATGTCCTTTGGCTTTTGGTTGACTGTCAATATGCACTCCATGATCAACAATATCAAAATCTGGTAAAGAACCACCATATTGTACCCTTAATCTAACTTTATCATCCTTTGCAAAAAACAACTTCCTCCTACTTTCAACTGAATGTCTTTTAACCAACAACTTCACCTCTTGCTTGGTCCCAAACTCTTGCCCTATTAAAAAGTTGACTCTAGATTCCTTATCCTTATTTTCATTTGCCCTTCTAACAGTATGCAAGTGGTGTTTTCTAATACTAGTCTCATTCTCATCAGATTCTGACCCACTAGGTATTTTTGTCATTGTCTAAATTTCATCTTGTATATCTATATCTTTAGGGTCAAGGTTCTTATCTTTCATTTCTAAGTCAACATTATTAGTGTACTCCCTCAATCAACTTCAAGATCATCAATAAGCTTGCACTCATCACCTCTAAAATCACTATCACTATCATTCTCACCCTTATGCACAACCTTTGTTTTCACATTGAAGTCAAAGTCACTATCACTATCACTATCATCATCACATAAATTACCTTTAAAGTCACTATCATCACTATCATCTTCACCCTCACTATCAGTCTCAACCCCACCCTCAATATCACTATCAACCTCACTTTGTAGCACAACATCCTCATCCTCTCTATCTAGCCCAATATCACCATCTAGCCCACAATCACCTCTGGCCCAACAACATGTTGCCCACAATCAACCTCTGGCCCAATATCACTATCTAGCCCACAATCAACATCTAGTCCACTATCACCTTCTACCCTACAGTCAACATCTAGTCCACTATCAATCTGTTGCCCAACATCTACATCATCACCCTTTAACTCAACATCCACCTCTAATACAACACCACTTGACTGCCCAAAATTAATTGACCTCCCAACACCACTTGACTGCATAACAGGGACAATAGCATAAGGTCTAGGCTCGTCAATTTCTTCAATAGACAATGATATGCCTATGTTTAGCTTAGGTGAAGACCAAAACTCTTTAATATCTTTAACCCCATGTTGAGTATAAACATTAATGAGCTTATGCTGTTCCACATGTGTAGCTAACCTCAACACATCTTGGTCGCTACACATGTCTTCAAGACCATCATCTAATCCTTTCTCAAGATGTAAAAATTGATATAAGATAATATCAATAGTGGAATACCCTAACACATTCATCATTTCACTAACTTCGTGAATGGAGAACCTGTCAATGTCAATCAGGTCCACGAAATTAAAAGTACCTCCTACATATGTGTGATTTGAAGGACCGACCACCGTGATGGATCCTTAAGCTAAAAATATTTGGATAACCAGCTGCAAAATACCATAACTTTGTAAGTAAAATGCCCAAAAAATAAACCTAATTATTAAAGAAAAAAATCGTAATTTCAGTTGCCCATTACCGTATATTAGGCCAACATCATAATATTCCCGAGTTTCTCGTATTTCCCAGGTCATTTTTACATGGAATAGATGATCGACGATGGTGATCATGGAAGATGAACTTCGATGATAGTGATCGTGTACCGGAGGAGACGAAGAGGTTGAGAAGATGAAGGATTAAAAGTGACACTGAAAAGACCGGGGGGGGGTGTTATAAAGGGGGGGGGGTGATCTGGGACATGAAATTACCTTTATACCCTCATGTGCATCTCATGTGATGCGAGTTAACTAAAAAATCTAATTGGGTTAGTGGAAAAGGACGTAACGTGCAACATTTTGGAAACATAGAATATGATTTCAGTCATTAAGTTTTCCAAAGGACGACTATTGAAAAACCATGAAAACATAAAGGAACTGTTTTGCCATTTTGTCGATTATATATTTAGGTTGACCAATGATTTCTTATATTTATGAACTCACTATTCATCAACTACGTCTTTTGTCCCTCACCCTTTCGTATTAGAGCCTTTTTTTCTTGCTTCAAAAGATGAGCCCAAAACTACATGAAAAATATGTGTAATGGTCTTAGGTATCTAATGACGAAACCGTAAAAAGGTCGTGAATGTCTAGCAATGGAAGGGATTGATGGAGGTTCGGGTGGTGAAAAGGTTTAAATGGACTGACCTATCTGTTGAATACGAAACTCGCATTTTCATAATATAGATTAATGGATACAACTTAAGGTAATATGTTTGTATCGTAATTCCATGAACAACGCAACATGAGTACGAATAAATTTACTTGTATTGAAGTAGTTGAAAGAATTCAATATCTCACTCACACGAGAGTGAACGCTTATATATGAGGGTACCCCCGTCGGGGTTGACTCTATATACATTTAATGCCCGGTTTTATTGGAATAAAAGATTTACCCTCTAATCGTTGTCGCTGTCAGAAGATCTCCAAACTTTTATGAACTTGCGCATTTAATGCTCAACAGAGTTCCGTTAAGCGCCACGTGTACCTAGGTATCTCTTTCGTCCGGTCATATTTGGGTTGGTTTTTTTTTTTGGGGGGGGGGGGGGTGGATTTTCCCTAAATTGTACACGTGGGGAGTGGCATTTTCCCTAAATTGTACACGTGTTCTAATATTACCTATCCCAGTCGTCCCTTGTTCTCCGCTGCTTCATCTAGGTCTGGAATAAGACACGATATAGTATCCTAACGGGGATTTCTCAGTATTATCTATTACCTAAAACAATGTTGCAATCTCAGAAGTATCTATTACCTAACACAACTAGTAGTTGACCCGTCCGGTGGACGGGAATATCATCGCAATAATGTGATGACTACATTAATTTAGTAACAAATGCGACACTTTAGTTACGTTCCAATACCTTTAGGGAGGTACAAATTCATGGGAATAAAAAATAGAATTGTATTACTTCATATCATATGTGTTGCAATAATAGGCCAACACAATGTATATTTGACATTTATCAACTTGCGTTTGGGAGTTAAACGCGTTATAGTACTTACTTTTTTCTTAAGATTTTAAAATATGTCATAGGCCCTAACGTTGTGTAATTTATTGAAACTTAATAAAAGTAATAAGTAACGTTCGTAATGCTTGTCAACCATATTTTAGGTATTAATGAAATTTTGTAAAACAAATGATGCATTACACATAACATGTTTAAACCGTAATATATAATACAGATGTCAAAACAATAATCATATACATTTAGAAAAAAAAAACCTTAATATACCAAACCAAAAAAGGGAACGTCCACTAAAAAATGCTTACAACTATTGAATGTTATTATAAATGCATTCAAACGTGAACCCAGTTGCGGCTTTAGACACTAACTCTTTACTCGTGTCATTTCTCATCCTCGGAGCTCGCAACATCAATTACTTCATTCCATTTCCAATGTGTAACTTGTAACTACTCTTCTCCTTTTTCTTTCTTTTCCAAATTTGCGATCCTATAAAAAAATTAGTTAATATAATGAATAACAAGTGTAGACTGCACTCGATAATTTGATCTCACTATCTTCCTAAAAGCAACAGGATTAGTGTATCTTGAAAAATAAATGATTGATTTACCTGTAGATAAAACATGCTAATCCTAAACTACCCGTAGATTGCTAATCCTAAACTGCCCGTAGATAACCCAAGGTGTTTAAAATCTACAACATGTTAGATATAACATGCTAATCCTAAACTACCTGTAGATAACAAATGCACATTCATTTACACTAAACCACTGAGTTTATGAAGATATGATCACATTAAAACTGATAGAGTAATGTAGAACATCAAGATTTCAGAAATATAAGTTTCATTTATATATATGGTAACTGTAATCAAACATAATGTAACTAATCACAGTTTCACGTGCCATCTTCAATTTCAAGAACATAAAACCCAAACTCGTTTCAAATATGCATAACAAAGTAACAATTCAATATAGTGAAATTGTTTACATACCGGATCCCGAACCCACCAACCTGCCCAGTCCTAACCCATAGCCCGACATGTAACCCGTAACCGGCCTGAACCAGTTCTCACCCGTAGCCAGACCCACCAAGTTCTTATTAATATTAAAGGAAAATCCATTGAGCCAACTCGTTCAACATATTCAAAAAGATGCTCTTTTTGAATAGTTACCTAGCCCACCTATCCGACTCATTTCGTGTAAAGTAAATTAAATCCCCATGGGTAACTTGGTAATATATAAATAAATAGGGGAAACATGATACATAATTAACACTAATTGCAGATAAGATTTTAGAAGTTGTGTCTCGGTAACCCGTTATAAATAGTTTATTTTGGTCTTTTGAAAACTTTTATAGGTAATTAATTGATTATGTAAAATTTTAAACAAACCTTTATACTCGGTAATGGATGTTGTATCAAGCTCCACTGCACACTGCTAAAACCAAACAACTAAAACCACAAAAAGAAAAAAAAACGTTTAGCAAAGAACCTAAATACACTAATATTAGACAAACATTTCTATGTACAGGTCATACTAAGTATGTTAACTTATACAGCAGTAGTCTAATACAACTAAGAAAACACAAAACACAACCAATACCAGCAAAAATTATAAGACGGTAATTAAATAGACAAACACACCTCTCATTTTCAAAGTAACTTGTAATCATATTTTCAACTCTACAAGTTCAGCACGTTTTGAATTTCTTTCACGAACATGGATAGTAGTAGTGATCATTATAAGCTTTTTTAAATCATGCTAAATGCATATTTTCATTATTCATCATATGGTTTAACTGTTTGGTAAATCACCAATCAAGCAAAGCTAAAAAAATATTCAAATAAGTATATCTAACAAAATAATAATAAAATAAGTTCCGCTTTCAAAGGGTGTTCAGTTTATTAATCAAACTCACCATCTCTGCTCTAACGAAACCTTTCTCAAAGCCCGAAGAGATAACCCCTGCAGTTTGGGGTGCAGTCATTCCTGGCACATCAAATACAGTACCGAACCGGTACCGAAAGTGTTCGGTATGGTACCGGTATGATACTTGAAGGCAACTCAACCCAGAATACATATGCCAAAAGTACCATTTGCTCATCCCTACACCATATGACCAAATAAAAAAAGACAGCTCGTATGAGAATATCAGAGACATTTTTTTACTCATCAAATGAGAATTTTTTTTTACTCATGAGCGATACGAGTTGCATGTTTCTTGTCCTTTGTAACCATAATTCACCTGAAGCTTCACTAATATAAAAAAAAACAATTGGTTTATGAAGCAAATAACTTACAGTTTTAAGCTATTGTATAAGCTATGGAGATAATTTGAGCCCAACCAATTCCTTGAATGCTGTTTTGTTAGACTGAACAACTCTGCCCATTTGAGCTTTTCTTCCTGATCACACAAGATTGGTTTAGACTCATTGCTTCCACAATACTTCAAGAAAATGGAATTGATACAAGACAAATCACTATATACGCCAATCCATTAATAATTATAAAACTAAAATTCACTAAGTTAATATAATTTCAGAACGACATAAGCTGAAGTACCTGAATTGAATGCACTGGACCACTGGTAACTCTTGTAAGACTAAATTAAGCTCAGCTACAGTAGCACTCATAGGAACCTCAACTCCGAAACTGTCAAACGTAACTAAATCATAACTTAAACAACCGAGGTTGAAAGTGAAAACAAAATATACATGAACTAACAAAATAGTCAAACTTACCGAAGAAGGAACATAATTGAAACGAAACATCCGACACATCATTATTGCATATTTAAAAGTCATATTGATATTTTAGCTTTGCTTGAGCAGTTCAATATGCTCATCCTCCAGATCTGATCTCTGTAAACATATACAAAAGTTATTACGTTTTACAAACTTTTTCCACAAAAATATTATGAAAATAAATGAGATACCTTGTATAGTCCAAGAAGAATATTATTTGGTGATTCTTGTGACTCAACTGGACAAAAACGCCTAAAAGACTTTATCGCTTCAATCGCTTCATCAGACCGGTTTAGTTGTTTCATGACAACCGACATTCTTTTAATGTGCTATAGACCTTTTCACCCGCGTTTGTTGCAGCCCAAAACAGTGATACAGATTTTGTAGGATTAATATCCACTAACTGCAAGAAAATGATAAAAAAGTTAAAAATTACCACAGGTATACATTTAGGCAGATCATCAAACAGCTTGTAAGCACTAATAATACTGTAAGTTAATTCCTAACTTTAATTTAAACATCAATATTCTTCAAATATTAACAAACACATCAGGGTTTAAAAATTCTACCCAAGTCAACAACCAATTAACGTCAATTCAATTCAATAATAAAAGAACCCTAAAACAATAATAGTAATAATAATAACTTGCACATGTTTGGCCCTGATAGGTGTGAAAAGGATTAAGGAACCTACTAAACCATATTTGAATTGCATGATCTACTAAACCAAAGTATATAGAAAACACCTTACCACGAGATCTATGTGGACTGATTTTCCATAGAACTGAAACAAAAATAATAATAATAATCTGATAACAAAATTCAGTGGTATAAAAAATACACGGTGAACAAAAATAATCTGATTTTCCATTACACTGTGAACAAAAATCAATACTACGGCTGATAATAGCACAAACTGAACATAAATTTAATCCCATACGAAAGACGAATAAATTTAGAGGGAAACGAAAGATGAAACAATTACCTGTGAAGAATGAAATCTCTAGGGGGAGATACAGAGTAAAGGCAACGTGGGAGGTCGACGATTTAGGATTGAGGAGTGAGAATGAGGAGGAACCGTTAAACTGTTGATCGAGTCAATTAACACGGTCAGGATTTAATCTTAGAGATGATCCACGGTCAGAATTGATATAATATATAATGTTGCAATCACGTATTAAGTTGATAATCCACCATGTACATGGAGTACATGAGTTACAATTTAAGAAACATATTCTAACATAAAAAATGATGTAAGAAAATTATATTGTTGACAACTAATTATTGTTACAAAATTGCATTAACAATATTTTATACAACAAACGTTAATTAAATATTAATAAAGTGTGGGTGGGTGGGTGGGTGAGGGTGAATTGCTACAGATCAGATCCTAAGTTGCGCACTTTATCTTTCCATTCCGTATTTTATAACTAAATCAAAACTAACGTTTACTTGTTTAATATCGAATCACTTTCATGTTTCAAAAACATAAAATTAAAACAAAAGACAAGACTTTCTGGTAATTTTAATTTTAAATAGCATAAGAGTCAATAGAAGCTTGAAAATCTCATATAACCAATGGTCCAGTTTAGTTTGCACTTGCATTCAAACAAGTTATATCATCATCATCATATATGCAACCACCATTACCAAAACTAAGAAGAAAATCCATTAACGAATGTAAATCAAAATCCTTTACATTCTTCTTCTTCATTATCTTCTTCATCTAATCTAAACCCATACCCACTTCCTATTCCTCCTCCTATACTAAACCCCACCTTCTTAGCAGCTGCCATTAGTTCGCAACCGCTCGCCATATATGTATAATATACCAAATCAAAATCAAGAAACATAAGCAATCTTTCAAGATCAGATCATCTTCTTCTTCTTCTATTTTCACACCATCATATCATATCTTCTTCTTCTTCTTCAATCGGTATCATGTTCAAATCAGGCAAAACAAACCCCCTTTCTTCACCCATCTTCTTCATCTTCTTTCTATGGTGTTGGCTTGAAATCGATCCAATTTCATTCACCTGCACATTTATTTAAAAAATAAAGTATTAATTAATTAATAAATTATAAATCAAGTCAAAAAGATATATAACCGACAAACTCTCACGCGCCTAAAGATGACAAATTTCGTGATTATTCGATTGAACATTTATTATTATCTTTATTTATTTATAATAATAATAATTACAGAATGAGAGGTCATGGTGAAGAAGACAGATCCGATAAAAGATCCGGATTCACAAAACGGGTATTCAATAATAAAAAAAGACGAAAAACAAGGACAAAACTACCCTCCGCGTATGGGGCTGACCACCTACCCCACAAATGTAATTAACCAGGGTAAATTCGTCTGAAAAAAAATAATAATAATAACAATAATAATTAACTTCATTCTTGGATCTTGATGCGTGTTGGTCGACGACGTCTGTTTTGACCAAAATACCCTTCGAAAAACAACCCACAAGAAACAGAGGAAAATTGCTTTTTGCCTTTTCCCGATAACCTGTGGGGTATTTTTGTAATTAACTTCTCAACGGAATAACATTTCCCGACGATCAAAAAATTCGGTTAGATCTTTAAAATTTATAAAATTCGTATCGAAAACGGAATATTCCGACGTAAAACGGATCCGATAAGCTTAAAACAGGTGAACATCGGATAATAATAATAATACAAACCTTTACAGATCTGCTACCGGAGGAAAGATCCGACGGAGCATCGCTAGTGGAGCCACCACCGCCGCTCCACGAGAGATGCGTGGTAGGACTACCACGGTGTTCTTTGACGGCGGATTTGGACCGGTTCTTCCGGTAGCCCCAGCGAGGCGGAAGAAGAAGAGTTGAAATCTTAATCGGCTTCTGTGTAACCGGAATCCGACGAGCACGAGATGAGCCTGGACCTGAAGCTGATGAATGTTTGAGTCGTAACAGAAGGTCAGCCACCATGACGTCGTTGGTGATGGCCGACTGAAGCCAGTGGCCTTTGGTCATGTTAGCTGACGGTGATGGAGAATGGATGATTCGAGAGCGTTGGAGATTTAGTGCAGAGAGAGAAGAAGAAGAAGATGAGATTGGAAATTGGGGGATGTGTGTTTGTGATGTGTCGCAGAGATGAAAAAAGGCTTTTATAGGAGGTGTGGGATGTGAATGAAATATATATATTTTTTTTTAGAACATAGACTTTCAACCCGCTCGAGGTTGAGATTGTGTTGTTTTAACCGGCCCACGCTTGGACACTCGTGAGTTATTGGCGAACGCCTACCACCTACCGGATAAACCCGTCTCTCACACCGGCCAAATGGCACCACAACAAAGAGCCGGTAAAACCGGTTCGAGATCGTGGATCGAACCTGTGACCTGAGATTTCCAAGTCTTCCTCTTATTTCCCTGGCCATCTGAGCTAGCCCAGATGGTTGAATGAATTATATATGTGTTGTCGATATTATTTCTGATTTTGTTTCTTTATTTAAGATATTATTATTATTATAAAATTAAGGTTTTGTATGTTTAAATCCATATTTCGATCTAAGTATGCTATTATTATTGACTTATTAATTATTAATTACTTATTATGTTTGGAAAAAAAGATTATTGAATAACTTAACTGTACATAATACATGTATCAGGGGAGAAAGATAGTTGAAAATGGTGAGCGGGTTCTATTGATGATGACTTTAAGGTTAAATTTCTTGAAAAGGAATTAAACGGTTATTATGAAGATAACGCAGTCACATGGAGTTTCTCGTGGAACGAGTGGTTTTCTCTGAAAGTAAATCTCTTTCTTGGAAGGACGGAAGTAGAGAAGTGGAAATAATTCTCACGAAAGATGGGCTGATTATTAGAGGTGTTTCGGTCCCTGACGTTGGTTGTGTGTGTTGCGGGATTCGTTACAAATCTGCTTCACATGTTTTGATCTCATTTATTCTGGTAAAATTTGTTTGGTGGCAAATTTGTGTGTGGATAAAAGTCGAGGTCCGGCTCAGTTTTCTTCGGTCAGGCTGATGCTAGAGTTTGGAAGGAGTCAATGTGGGTCAAAAGCAAAGATCATGGTGATATTAGCGGTTTTGCTCACTATTTGTTGGAGATTGGGGAAATTGCAGAACGACATAATTTTCAATAATAGGAAGATAGTGGTGCGGAAATAAGTTGAGGTCAAAGAACAAGCGGTTTTTAGGGTGAAACATGGATCCAATCTAAAAGATTTAGATTTGTTTAACTTTAGATTGTGTAATTTCTCTTCCGTTATGTAATGCTAAGAGTAAATTGCTTTTTGACCCATGGAGTTTGTGTCTTGTAGCCTTTTGAGCCCAAAATAAATATTTTAAATAAATGAACCCTGCGTTTAAATTTGATTGCGATTTTGACCCATTAGACTAAGTTCATCTGTTATAAAAGTGACACGATATAAAATTATGTCTATGTTTAAATGTGTTGTAAATCTAAATCATAAATAATTGCCTAAAACATGCTAAATTAATTCCAAGAGTCGTCGACGGTACTTAGTTAACAAATGAAACAAAATGATAACTTATCATAACACGAAAACAACGGTATTTTATGGTTCGCAACATGTGATTCAAGCTTAAGGTTTCTAATGGATGTCGCTATTCACTTTTAATGAACGAATATTTGTACATGTACTCCATCTAGTACGAGATGCATCAATTATTTGATTAAGATAGAGTTTCGTCTTCGGACAATCAGCACGACTGGTTAAACTTTCAAGATGATATTTATTTCAGTTTATTATGACTTCTTATGATTATCATGATAGTTGTTTATGTTTCCATACCGTTAGCATGCATTAGCTATCCTATAGACTTGTATTTTGGGGAGACGTATAGATAAATTATACTGTAGTACGTTTATTTCCATTTTCAAAGAGATGGTTGAAGTGTATACCAACAAACGGCATTTCATGTGGTTCATATATAGGAGTAACTGCATATATATTTTTCACTTTATTTCGACTTTGCCGTGTGAATTTCGACTTCAGTAATTGATATTATGATTTTAAAAAATTATAATCCATGGTTTTTAAACCGGGTTATAGCATCTCAATTATTTATGAAACTCTTTTATCAAAAAACCCTAAGTATTTTATAAACTTTCTTATAATAAATAAAATAAAATAAATTATAAATATTAGAAACGAATAAAATAATCTCCGTAATACGGGAGATAAAAACCAGTGATATAATAAAAGAAAGATACAAGTAATGTTGTTAGAAGTAAATGAGTATTTGATGTTAAAATATAATATATAAATAATAAATAATACATATATAATGAAATTATAATCAAATGATGTAACATACAAAAAATAAAGAAAGATACAAGTAATGTTGTTAGAAGTAAATGAGTATTTGATGTTAAAATATAGTATATAAATAATAAATAATACATATATAATGAAATTATAATCGAATGATGTAACATACAAAAAATGATATGACATACCTTCTTGAACCTTACCAAATATAGTGTTATCTTTCTGGACTCTAAAACAATACATCTAGCTTGATTTTAAATAATCTATATAAGATATCTAACCTGTTTTTAGGTTTAACTATGGTGTTAATAAAAAACCTTTTCACATTTTGAACACATGTTACAGTTTTAAGAAAAAATTGAATATTCTAACCACTTACAAAGAGACATGGCATATAGATAATTCTACATTATGTATTGAGCATCACTGATAAAAGAAGTTGACGATATAACATGTTGGTCTAACTTTTAGAGATTTTTTATTTCACTTACTTCTTATATTGTGTAAATTTCAAAGGACTCACATCTAAGAACCATTTGTTGGTTATGCATGTAATAGTGTCACTTTCGATCATAGTATATTTTAAAAACCGGTATTTTACTTATATTAGATTAGACTAAAAAATGGTACAACCGGTTGAACCGGGTTATACCGGAAGGTTCAACCGGTTGAATAGTTTACCTTATAATTTCCTATAATTGTAACTTCAATCCAAAAATAACTCAAAACTAAATGATTCTTATAACAAAAATAATCCATATTAAAAAAATAATGCAAAAACAATCAATTTTAAAAAAATAGTTCTAAAGTTTACACGTTTGAATGTTAATTGTTAGGTTAAAAGTATTTTTGAAAAAATATGGGCCACAAATATCAAAAATTTCTCGGGCTTAAAACCGGTTTGCCGGTAAAACCGGCATTTTAGACAAAAATCGCCGGTACGATGCTCTAGCAACCCGGTCATAGATATCAGACTCAAAATACCCGCCTAGTGTGGGAAATCCGGTTTAACCGGTTCAACCGGCCGGTTTGAACCGGTTTTTAACTAAAAATGCTAGAATAGCCTTCTTGAATTTTAGAATAAATGAGAAGATATTAGACGTATCACTAGTTTTTGAAACAAATTGCCATGGAAGCTTTGGTTTGTCCGTCGAAGTTGGAACCTATATATAAGGGTGTGATATATGAAACCAAAGTTTTGTTTTCAGACACTTGTAATGTTTTATGGTGAAATATAAGGTAGGGAAGGTGGGTCGATGTTTCGGTGGCCTTCAAGAAAATATAATAATTTAATGTTAAAATTTTTGAAAAGTACAATAATTCCTGGTTTTTCTTTTAAGTAATATAACTTTAAACTCACGCTTTGCAAAGTTTTGCATAGTCATATAGTTCTTTCTAGTCGATTGCTTTACTAAAGGAAATTTCACATCCTTTGTATAACTCTATACTGAAAATGAACTATTAACAAGATATAGATGTGATATCATACTTACATTCCCAAAAGTCTTTGCAAGTGCGCGTAAATGGTTGAGGCCTGAGTACCCCTGTCTCAAAGAAAATCAGCAATAGCCGCAAGATCAAGTTAAGGTGTGAGGACGGTGCTGCCGTTGGGGCTGTTTTTAATGCATATGCATCTGAAGAAACACGGATCCGAACCGTATTAGGGTTGATCTATGCTCCAACCGAATGAGGATTTAGAGATATAATCGGGTTTATTGGATTGCGAAGAGGCCGAGATCCATATCTGAATACAACAAAACAAACCACCGTGAACTCGTTAAGAGAATGACGAGATGGAGGTATTATTATAACCACACTCCAACGTGATAATAAGTATTATTCTTCTTAGAGAGAGAAAGTAATATAAGTGATTGATGTAATATGAAAGTTGTGAATGAATCTCTCATGATGTTTGAGAGGTTATTATAGCCGAGGGTGGGAATGAATGATTGGTCAAGCTGCACTGTCTAGAAGATACTTCCTTTTACCTGGAGGGACACGTGGTCGGTTCTGATAGGGGGCAATAGCTGGCCAAGTGCTAGGTCATTAGGAAATATCCAGATGGCGCCTCCTTATTGGTTGATCCGTCGCGTGTTCTCTATGAATGAGGTAAATGTCTCTATCAAAGAATATTTTAGCAGGGTTTTGGAAGGACGTTATTGGAAATAAATGTGAATTCATCCTTTCTCCTTCCCGCAGGTGCCTCCCGCGTGCTTCTAGAAGGATGTTCTTTCCTTTATTTGTTCTTTTGCCTGCGGACAGCTTCCGCAAGTTTCAGGTAAAGTGATTGGACTTCTGCTTTTTGGCGAGTGTCTTTCGCAAGAACTTTAAATGACCCGCGGGAATGCTTAATGGGTTAAGGGCCTTGGGTCCATTTCCACTTTCTATGACCCTACCTCTATAGGTTCCATTGATATCACCAATTTTCTTATCGGATTTGGTATAGGTGATGTCATGGAAAAGGCTTGTGGTGGTGAGTTGTTGTATGTTGATGATTTGATGTCATGGTAATTTGTTAATTCTGTATTTAGACCACATGGTGTGGGCGGTGAAAGGGTGGAATAACATGTCATCTTCCCAATTCATATTCTTTTAACGAACATTTTCATCTTTCCATCCAACCCACACGGCCACACACATCTTTTCGTCTAAAAGAAAACCCCCTCAACATGGAGCTTAATCTTGTTGAGATTGTCTTGGTTAGAAAATAAACAAAAGATGAAAATACAAGAATGCACGAAGAAAGAAAAGCAATACACGATGAAAGAAAAAAAATGTAACTGGAGCGGAAAATAGAAAACAAACGAGAGAAGGATTCCAAGCTAATCGCAAACGATCTATCGCATCTGGATCCGGCCGCGCGGGCTTTATTGGAGAAAAAAAGAGTAAACCTTAGCCAAGTATGCGAACGAAGACGAGAACGAGGATGCAAACGAGGACCTTTTTTTTTTTTAATTCTAAGTTTAATGTTTATTAATTTATGTATTGTTATATTATTATTTACTTTATGTTTTATTGTGTTATTAGGGTATAGCCCGTGTTACACACGGGTAGAAAAACATGTCAACAAACATAATAAATTTAAACAACAAATCAAGCAACACAAAACTTCTTCAAACTTTCAAACCAAAACGTTAACCATTTACATGTTCCAGATATTTAAAGTTAAAAGTTACAATAAGTTAATGTATATCGAACAACCAAAAACATCAACAAAAGACATAAACATGTTCTTTCATATTAAACCACCATCAACTTCTTCAAATATTCTATAAAAAAACTCATTTTGATTCACCACCTGAAAATATTATAAAACAATAGCATCTAAATTAAATATATTTAATAATGTGTAACATTTGAACATTAATATAGTTGTTTTTATTAAATTATTGTTTTTTATTAAAACAAAATAACATACAACAACAAACAAAGTAAAATGACAACATAAAACATCTTTCTAACTTAAACCATTAAACCAAAAAGATATATCAATAAAAACTTTTTTTGGCCGTTATTTTATACCTAACAAATTTGATATTCGTTTAAAACAACCCGTTTTGAAATATATTTAAAATAGTTACAAAATATAAAAAAATTGGAATTAGTCAATTTCAAAAAAATATGATTTTTTTTTTATTTTTGACCAATCTTGCAACAAACTTTTAAATTACTGGCATTAATATTTTTTTGAACTTGCAAAACATAAAAACGTTTTACAATAAATGAATTTTCAAATAACTTTGGAAATATTAAAAAAATTTATGTTGCCTTTGAAAATATTTAAAGTGAAAAAATATGATACAAAAATATATATACCATATATACATGTATTTTAATAAAAAAATATATTAAAAATGTGGAAATTAATTGTTATAATTAAATGAGAATATTGTTAAAGACATTACTAACGAACGTATATGAATATCCCGTACAAAAAGAAAATGTAATAGACACGTATTTAAGATATTGACATTTTATGTTGAGTATATATTAGGAAAATTATTAAAATTAGAATATATTAAATGGTTATTTAAGTTATAAATCTGTTTACCATAATTTTTGGAACTATCAAAACTAATAGTCGGTCAACAATATTAAAGGAAATTATTAATTTTAAAAATTTTAGAAAACACCGACCCACATTATAGTCAATTCCAAAAATAAATAAATAAATTATACTCAACTTATTTATTTGAAATTCGAATTATTAATTTGAATACACATAAAAAATAATAATTATAAATAATGACTTTCAACTTTATTATATGATTTGATTAAATTAGAATATAATAAATTGTTATTTAAGTTATAAATCTGTTTACCAAAATTGTTAAACAAAATTTGTTATAGGCAAAGATCCTAAATACAAAAAATATTACAAAAAGCATGGCATAATATAATCTTGAAATTATTACTTTTTTTAGTCAATCCATAATTAATATTATTTTATTACTGTCAATGAAATCTACATTCAATTTTATTACAAATCCATTATCATTAATAGTGAATTGGTCAAACATATAAGATATGAAGATTGTGGAGATTGGAAACTAATAAACATTATAATATTGACAATGGAAACCAAAATTTTCAATAACTAACTGTAATATATCTTTTTTTAGAATTCAAATTCAAATAATATTTCAAGTTTTTATAGTGCATTAATGTTACAGTTTTCATAACCAAATGATAACACCCATTAGCATTAATTGTAACATTTATACCTCATTATACATTAGTCTAACAAAAAAGATGAAAAGTGTGTGAAAATTAGGAGCTATTCAAAAGGTAACCTTTCTAATGGAGATTGACAAAAAATATACATAAATTCATAAATAATAACAAAAATATACATCAATATTAAACAAAAATACATAAATACATGAATAATAACAAAAATATACATCAATATTAAACAAAAAATAAGAAATCTTATCAACAAATCCTCAATCCATGATATTAACTATATCAAGTTAGAGACATAACCTGAAATGAGAAAATTAAATATTAATAGTAATATCACATAATAAATAAATTACCAATTATAGAATATTTAAATTATGTAAACAAATATTCTAATTGATAACCGGAATATTTGAATAGCGTTACCAGAAAAACGAAATAGGAAAAATCTCCATTGTATCTTCGATTTTGATATAGAACCTAAAGAGATTATAAGAAAATCATATAATAATTAAGATAAATACAAACAAAAACGGAAAACAAAAATCTTACCGGAAAACCGTAATAACTTCAAAATATCAATTCGATCTTGGATTTTGATATACAACCTAAAGAGATTATTACAAAATCATATAACAATTAAAATAAATATAAAACCATATCGGAAAACCTTACCGGAAAAAGATATAACCTTGCCGGAAAATCATTTAACATTATTGGCCATTAGAGTATAATATATAACCTTACCGGAAAACGATTAATCCCGATCTACATTACCGGAATATAGAAGATGGTGGATGGTGGAGTTAGTAAACTGAGAGAGAGAGAGAGAGATTAAAATGATTAGGGTGAAAAATCTTAAGGTTTAAATAAGTTTTTTGGGTGTTTGATGAACATGACTCGTGGCCGCATAATAGACAATAGACAGAATTACAGAAATTTTTCTTTATGTTTACCCCAAATTTCACTGGTGGTCCTTTATCTTTCAAATTGATAATTATTGTCCTTTACGTTTAAAAATGTCACACCTTTTGTCCTTTAGGCCTAACCCCGTTAAAAAATCTCGTTAAGTTATGTCATGTGCTGCTCACGTGGGGGTATTATTGTAATTTTACACTATTAAAAAAGACATTTTAGTTTTATCTCAAAACTCATCTTCTTCGTCTTCTTCATAATACCCCTTATTTCCAACCTACCTGCAACCAATCACCAAGCCGACCCTATGAATTCAACCACTGCCACCATAGCTTCACCTCCGGCGAGCCACCACCACCGTCCTCTCCGGCAAGCCACCGACACTGCCACCGGAACCGCCATACACCATTCTCTCTCTCTCTCATCCACCAACACTACCACCACCACCACTGTCGTCCGATCAAAACGAAACCCAAATCAAAATCCATTAGCATATTTTGGTAAATCTGAACCTAATAGAAGCCCATTCATCATCCTCGGCCAAATCGGAAGCCTATCAAAGTTCATTCATCCTATTCCGCACAAATCGGAAGCCTAATAAAGTTCATTCTTTCGATTCCGGCAAAATCGGAAACCTAATTAAAGCTCCATTAAAGTATTACGACTTGATCTACCTGAAACCCACGTTCTGTACAGTCACCGACATTTTGGGATTGAATCCCAAAATGGTGGCCAGTGGAGTTTGGCAGGAGGCGCTCCACGTGTTTCCGGCAAGACCACATTTGGCATGTGGTGCTCCCCGTTTTTCCATCAATACTAGTGGAGGGGTTCGGCCGGCGGTTGCTGCTGCTAAAGATGGTATGAACAAAACCCACAAAGTAAGATTGAACTTAGATTTGGTGGTGGGGTTTGGTCGATGGCATTGTCTTTCTGAGTTGGTGGTGTGGTGGTGGCGGCAATGGAGGTGGAAGTCGGTGGCAACGATATAGGGTGAAGTACGGGAGGTTGGAGATGATGAAACTGGGTTGGGTATATTATATATATATATATATAATTAAATTGTTAAAATGTTTTTGTAAATAACTGGGTAAAAGGACTAATTTGCCCTCATGTGCATTGCACATGGCCAGAGTTAACGAAAAAAACTGAGTTAGGCCTAAAGGACAAAAGGCGTGACATTTTTAAACGTAAAGGACAATAATCAATAATTTGAAAGATAAAGGACCACCAGTGAAATTTGGGGTAAACATAAAGGACAATTTCTATAATTCCGTCTAGACAATATGAGAATGGAAACTTGGTGACTTGGATGCATAGGTGGACATGCTAGTAGAAGGACATGTGGAGAAATGAGTTTTGCTTTAATAGATTAGTAAGATTTAAATTTCTTAAAAAAAATATATATTAATTAATATATTAAAGCCCCTCGGGGTTTCTAACAACAATGGGGTTTTATAGCCTTGGCCTTTAAAGCCCCAAGTGTCCACGTGAAACTATTGAGATACTTTAAAACCCCTTCAAAACATATGGTCTTATATATGACTAGGTGAAAGAGTTGGTGGTCACTTCAACTTGTTTATTGAGCTGGGATGATATCGCTTCATGATACGTTGCATCTTGGTAGCAGAACTAGAGTAGTGGTTGCGAGAAGAAGTTGGTCGAGTTTATCAAGCATGCTGACCATAGTTTCTACGAGTGTGGGGGTTTATTTGAGTAGAGGCATGATAAATGTTAATGAAAGCACCAATGTTAGAGAGCGGTTCAAGATGATCAATATTTCAAAAAAAAAGAGAAAAAAATTGTTATGAGCAATTTACTTATCTTCTTTTTTCATTTAACTTAAGATTTTTCATTTAACTTAAGAGGCCCTCTAAAAGGCTTTTAAACAAGGACAAACACATATAGATCCTCTTTCTATGTGTTTATGTGAATGAAGCATTAATTTCATAATCAATAACACGTTAAGAACTATAAGATTTATATAATAAGTTTGTATTGTTGTTTTGAATGTAATAAAAAAAACGGTTATTCACTTATTCGACCATCTATATTTTGATCTTATACCATTGATTATATTTTATGTAGTAGAGAGATTTTTTATACGTATACATAGAATATCACATTTCCCATAAATATTAGGAATCAAGACAGAGGAACTGAATATGTGATATTAAGGCATATAAGTTAAGGGTGCGACATACATTTTGAAATCATGACCGAGGAACCAAAGTTGTACCAACGTAAGTACCAAAGCGGGCACTTATCAAAATACATGTATCGATACCCATACCCGTAAGACCGCAACTTAAAATTCAATATAACTTTACTGATTTTTGGTATGGTTATTTTTTGTACCGGTATGGGTACGGTACCATTCTCGTCCTTAGTGAGTATCAAACTTATTACTTTTGTTTCATTTTTATAAAAAAAAAACCAGAAGTATATGTTTAGTGAGAATTCTTTTTTATTTAACTTTTATTATTATATATTTTTTTTGCTAAAAGATTCCAATTTATTTAATTATTCAGTAATGAATAATTAATTAAGACAAAGGTAAATTAGTGAGATTTACTCACAGATATAGTTTAATTAATACAGTAAAATGATTTATTTATAAAATACCAGAGGATTGAGGTTGTGTTAATAAGCATGCTTACAAAATAGCTACACACTTTCCAAAAGATTTTTCAGTAGGTAAGTTTATACTTATACATGAGGTGGTGTTTGATACCCAACAAATTTTAATTTGAGAATCGTGGTAATCACATAAGCATTTGGACTGGTAGGGAAAATTATCGATCAATGTGATGATAATCATGTTATATGTCATGTGAATCTCGTTGTTTACCACTTGAACTGGTTGTGTATAACCAACTTTATCATTACTTAATATTTGTTTTTAGGGATTACTATATTAAATAGTAATCAACTTTGAAAGTTGTTCCAATCAAGTCACTGATAAAAACTTTTGTTTCAATCAGGTCATTGAACTTTCATTTTTGTTCCAATCCTAGATATTTTACCTGTATAACAGGTAATCTAGGTTTTTTTTAATTTTTTCAATATTTTTACTTTACATAATAACTTTTAAACTTTTAAATGTTGCGAAAATTAATAAAAATGCGAAATATAATTTTAAAATTCCGAAAATTTGCAAAAAAAATTCGGAAAATTGCAATAAATTGGAAAAATTGAAAAAAAAAAATAAAAAAAATGTTCAAAACGGGTCGTAACGGGTTAGGGTCAACATGTTCGGGTTAGAACGGGTCAAGATCGGAACTGGTCAAAACGGGTTTCGGGTCAGCTTTTTTTTTTTACCAACGAATCAGCGTGTTTTAACACGTTACAACTCGTTTTAACAGCAAAAGCTCGTTTAAGCGATTTTTCAGTTCGTTTCAGCACCTAACAGCTCGTTTAAGCGATTTTTCAGCTCGTTTCAGCACCTAACAGCTCTAAAGGTGCTGAAACGAACTAAAAAATCGCTTAAACGAGCTGCTAGGTGCTGAAACGAGCTAAAAATCGCTTAAATGAGCTGTTAGGTGCTGAAATGAGCTGAAAAGAACTGAAAAATCACTTAAACGAGCTGTTAGGTGCTGAAACGAGCTGAAAAATCGCTTAAACGAGCTGTTAGGTGCTGAAACGAGCTGAAAAATCGCTTAAAACGAGCTGTTAGGTGCTGAAACGAGCTGAAAAATCACTTAAACGAGCTGTTAGGTGCTGAAACGAACTGAAAAGCGCTTAAACGATGTGTTAGATGCTGAAACGAACTGAAAAATCGCTTAAACGAGTTGTTAGGTGCTGAAACGAGCTGAAAACTCGCTTAAACGAGCTGTTAGGTGTTGAAACGAGCTGAAAAATCGCTTAAACGAGCTGTTAAGAGCTAAAACGAACCAAAAAAATCGCTTAAACAAGCTTTTGCTGTTAAAACAAGCTGTAACATGTTGAAAACGCGCTGATTCGTTGGTCCAAAAAAAAACTGACCCGAAACCCGTTTTGACCCGTTCCGACCTTTACTTGTTCTAACCCGAATCTGTTGATCCTAACCCGTTCCGACCCGTTTTGAAAATTTTTTAATTTCTTTTACAATTTTTGTAATTTATTGCAATTTTCTAACTTTCTTTTTGCAAATTTTCAGAATTTTAAAATTATATTTCGAATTTTTACTAATTTTTGTAACCTTTAAAAGTTATTATGCAAAGTAAAAACATTAAAAAATAAAAAAAAACCTAGATTACCTGCTATCCAGGTAAAATATCTATGATTGGAACAAAAATGAAAGTTCAATTACCTGATTGGAACAAAAAAATTTTATCAGTGACCTGATTGGAACAACTTTCAAAATTGGTTATTATTATATGGAGTAATCTCTTGTTTTTATTGGTAATTTATGGGGAATTTCATATATAATTCCCTTGACTTCTAAAATTGCATATTTCTCTTTAAGCAAGATTTAAAGAAAACATGTATATAATTATCTATATTTATTTGTCTTAAAAAAACTCGGTAGATGTTTATTTGAAGGGTTTTTAATCAAACTACAAGTCTACAAGAAAGAAAAAAAGGAACTTGAAAAATATTTGAATATTGATATATTTCTTTCTAATTATTTTCTAGTTGCCGGGATATTAACTTGTGGCACTTTTGTGGGGTTTGAGAAAGGCCCCCGCACGTGACGAAATTAGAAAGTGGTCCCAACTAACCCAAAAATACACGCTTATTCGTCACCGCTAAACGGGCGGGTCACCGATATGGGCAACACATGAAAATGGATCTGAAATATTAATTAAATGATTAATTTTCTGGTACAAACTGAAATGGACTGGGTCGATTAAGTTGAACGAAAATAAATTTCTTTATATTGTTTTTGTTTAATAATTACTTTAATGATTACGAAAAGTATTCGAATAATAAACTTCCGTTTATTTATTTGGTGATGATTTTGAGCATTTGTGTAATGGAAGGAGGGGGTAATATCATTCTCTAGTCCGCATAACATCATGTCACAGTTCCGTAAACGAGCCATGTATTGTGAGCTAGATAACGGGCAAGAAAACAACAAAAGAGTCGACGAGCTTGTAAACCAAGGGTTGTGGAGCACCCTTATTTACAGATTTTTAGAAAATCTATAAACTAACTTATAAGTTTATGCATATTAACCTACAAACGAAACCAAAACATTTTTGACCCTTAAACCGCCCCCAAATGAAACCAAACCGAAGAATTTTAACAATCAATGAAGTGGTACAGGTAACATAAATATTTATCATGACTCGTGTGCCAAATATAAAAAAGAGACGAGTACGACATTTAGTATTGTGGGAGGTTGTGAGAAATTTCCCGAAGTGGCTAACGTCATGTTGATGGGACAATCGTCAAAGCGAACAAAACATCATCCTTCAATGAATATATTTACCAAGTTAATTCGAATGCCCGTTATTAAATTAGCCTCAACTACACAGATGTTGAGCTTGAAGCCCGAGAGAAACAACAAAGAGAAACGGACAACATCCTCTAACAAGCCCGACTACAAACAAAGTTTTGATATTGTATCGGAGAGGATGTAATACTATAACAAGCTAACATTGGTAAAGCTCGAGATGACAAGATAAAAGCAAATAAGCAACATACGAAATTGCTTTGAACTAACATTGATCATTGAAGCGGCGAGATCGTGAAGACCCAAGAAGTTTAAAAAAGAAATAAAGTGCAAATACGACATATAGTAGTTGTTGGAATAAAAACAAAGCCAATATATATTTAATATTATTAAATATAAGATATTAATATATCTAATTGTTTTATAGACCACCAGATGCCATCTACGGTTAACAATAAAAAGAAAACAGTTTCTCTTTATGTTTTAAACCCTAATTAGATAACATTCTGATTATACGCTCAGACCATGTGTAGTCGTAAAGCTTCATATCCAGGGGTTATGCGCCACGTGGCGCCCAGTCAAAATTATGGTTTTGTACAAAAACAGACTGTAGTCATAACTCTCCACATCCAGGGGTTATGCGCCACGTGGCGCCCAGTCATTATAATTTTATTTGTTTTTTTTAAGAATAATACATTTAAATAAATTAACATAAAATTGAAAATTACATTAAACTTCCAAATAAAAATTACATTAAACTAAATTAAAAAAAATACATCAAATTAAAATAAAAAAAACATAAATAATACTAATAAAACTAAAACTCATTTATATTTTTCTAAAATTTTCGCTCGTCGAGTGGCTTTTAGAGATTGGACTATCGGGTCGTCTTCGGATAGCTCGTTTGATAAAATCTCGATGTCTTTGTCCATCTCATTCCTTCGAAGTAGGTCGACGACGTCCAAATTTACTTGAAGTCGTTGGGTTCCAAGTTGGTGTAAATCTTGGAGTCGAGAGTTCATTAATTGGAATTGACTTTCCAATTCGGGATTCGAACCCGTTGCCGACGACGAACCGGCCCCTTTCCCCTTTCCTTTGCATTTGGTTCTTCTACCCCCCGGCCGAGGCATGTCGGTAGTATTCACGGGGTCATTATCGCTTAAGTTGAAGTTTCGAGCGTCGGAACGGGGCGTGTCTGGGTCAACCGAAGATGATGTTTTAGACTTTTTTTTACGCGGACCACCTTCGCCTTCGGCTTCGGCATCCAACACCAAGCCCCATTTTGGGTGAAACCTCAAGAGGTCTTTCCAAATGCCAAAGTAGTTGAAGGTCCCGCCGACCTTATGTTGAAACTCAACCAACGTGTTATCCATGACTTCTGCATCTGAGACACCGCTACTCCTAGTTCGATTCATCCGAGAGAAAACCGTATGGAAAGCCATGCATTTGGTGTTTATGTCGCCCCATTTCGACAGTAACGAATCTTTTTCTCGACGCGAGTCCCCGCCAAGGTTGTGAAACCTCTCTATAATTTGGTGCCAAAATACCCCCGTTTTTTGATAGTTCGCTAAAAAAATAACAACATTACAAGTTTAATGTTTGTTTTAAGAAATTTAAAAAAAATATATATGCATTTTAAAAACCTACCGCATTTGGCATCTTCCGATATTTGGCACCAAGCACGAGCACATAGTACGCACTCGTCGATACTCCACGATATCACCGTCTTTTTAACCCGAGGTTCGCCGGCGGGCTTCTTTGCGTGTTTTTTCGAACGTCCGCGTTGGCTCGAACCGCCCTTGGGTTGTGTCTCCGGCACGAACTCGACCTCGGGTTGGGTCTCCGGGGCGGGTTGGAACCCGAACCCGCAAAAATGTTTGTCGATGGGTTTTGAAAACCGGGCACCCGCATTTGGCATAGAGTTTTGTAGAAGTGCAAAGTACACGGCCATTTGCGGGTCATACATTTGCGGGACGAGTACGGTTGGAGTCGGGGCGGTAGATTGGTTCGGTTGTGGATTTTGGTTGGCTTGACGGGCATATTGACCGAAACCGAGAATATTTTGGTTGTTGTTTGGAAACATGATGGTAGAAATATTAGTGTAAATATTTGTGTAAATTGGTAGATTGGAAGGAATGTGTTAAAAAATATGTGTTTGGTTTGTTTATATAGTATAAATATAATTAATTTTTTTTAAAACTCTAACGGCTCCATTCAACGGTAACATTTTGATTCTCGTGCCCATTCTAGCGTTTTAGACACAACGCGGAAAAAAAAAACTTTAACATAACGCGGGGGGGGGGGGGGTGTACCCCCGCGTTTTCGTCCTTGAAGCTACACATAACGCACCACTACGGGTGGTCTCATTCAATCTTCATCATTGATTACTTTTTGAGTACACAAGAATAGTTCAATTCAACTCTATATTAACCTTGGAGAGTAATTGGCAACATTTATTTGTACCCCGGTAGTGCTCAAATCGCTTTTAAGGCAATGTGATTACACACGGCATAAATTTAATTTTATTATTGCTTTCGTTTATTTAATTATTAGGCAGATTCTTCCTACAATAGTTTTAGGAAATTGTTTAGGGGCGTCTATTATGTTTTTCTATTATAATTCTAAAACAATAATGTTTTATATTTAAATAAGTATGAGTTTACAATAATACTTTAAAAACAAATGCATGTATAAAAATAATAGATGCCAATGGTTAATTAATAATTAAAAACTTGACTCACATTCACATGAGTATTACACACCTTCACAATTTCACATGACGGGAAGGGTTTCATCACTCACTTACTTTATCATGTCTAGCATTTGGCTAAGCCATGTTTAATTCGTGTTAAGAGTTTCTTTTTATTCTTATCTTTCTTGTGCCAGACTGCCGGTTTGTGCATTAGTGCCACTAGTTGTCACTTACATGCACTTTTGTGTCGACTACTGGAAATGGTACGTATGAAAATCAGTTTTTGCTTTAGGTTTGATTAATGCTTGCTTTATATATCTTTCTGTATCCCATTAAGAGCTTAAGTGGACCCTACTCGTGCCACGATAATCTATATATGTCTTTATACGTTCATGGTAGTAACCAACTAACAATTCAGCCAGATATTGGACCACTTGGGTGCTTAAAATCATTGTTCTTTGTTCCTCGTCTTTTTTCTTCTGTAAAGATACACAAGACTCAAAATTGAAGATCGATCTACCGAAGTCGAATGATTTTGAATCTGTGTAGTTTCATGAAGAATTTGAAGAATTAATGTAAATGTTGTTTTTACTTTCTTTTTTTTTGTCCAAAAGCATAAATGTTGTTTGAAAAGTGAAAGCAACATGATTGAGAATCAAAATAATCATGTAAAGGTTCTTCGGCTTTTTCTAGGACTGGTTTCGACTTTATGTGTTAATTATATGGTTGTATTATTTAAATTTGAATTTAAATAGATAATAATTACAACACAACGCTCCAACAAAACGATTATATTTAATCTTCAAACAAAATTAGTCTTTAACATGGCTAAAATACAAAGTACAGAAACAACAACCTAGAGGCAACCGTGAACAATGTCCAGGACCACATGAGCCTAAAACAAAGCGAAAACAACAAACCCCACTCAAACTGTTCATTCTCATTAATTGGTAATGTTTTCATTATCAGACCCGTTGTGGGATCATCGGATTGGTCTAGCCAATTTTGAAAACGGGAAGACGTCATATATAAGTTAAAACTTTTAAGAATATGTTAGTTAGTTTAAATAAAATTAAAATTATTTCTCTTTTGACATTGATTTATAGTCTTCGTAAAATATTAAGCTTTGAGTAAATAAGATATGAAAATTGGAGTAGCAAAAGAGGGTTTGAATGAAAACAAGAAATCGATTTCTTTGAAATGCAGGCCGACATCTTGGGCTGGCCAGGAACCAGTTGGTTCAAACAACGAGTATGATTCAAATACATTTACTAATAATTGTGCTTATTGGAACTCATCATCAATATTCGACACACAATTAGACAAAGTGTTATAGAAGGCGATTAGTTAACCGAAAGTTTGACACCTATGTAGTGTGACATTAATTAGCTAAAAAAAGTCAAAATATAAACCAATAAAAAAGGTCAAAAAATGAAACGATGGTGATGTTGGCCGCTAGCCCAATGGCACTTGAAAAGAGAGGGGGGGGGGGGCATTTGGTTTCGGTGTAATGGTGTTTTGTGTTCCATTACGGTGACATGGAGTTGGGCGGCACCCATAACACATGGTATTAGGATAACCATCTAAAAAAAAATAAAACATATTATCACTTATCTCTACTTTACAAGGGGACTATTCGTCTCAAATGCTTGAAATTATTAAAGAATAAAGTCGTAATTCAGAATCCCTTATCGTAAAATAGAAATTTGAAATTGTCAAAGAACAACAAGCACTAATTAGTCACCCATTTATATTTCACGTGTAAACTTATGAAACCATCTTTATTTCTAAAACATGTTATAATCAAGTCAAGCATTGTCTAATTAATAAGCTCTCTGCCGCCCACAATATTCTTCCTATATAAACAACCCACCCACCACTTTCCCATTTCTACCTTCATTCATTCATTCAATTTTCAATTTCTTTCTTCTAATTATTATTTTTCTTAGCCGAAATGAAATCAACCGGCGGTGTTGCTGTTCTTCAAACTCAACATCCTCATAATTTCACCCATCGCCGGAGAAGACCACGAGTACTCAACAACAACAACAACAATATCCGATACGCAGCACCAGATCCAGAAACGTCGATGAATAATAATAATAACAAAGTAACGGAATTCTTCGCCGGATCTGCGTTTGTTGAATCACCGCCTCCGATACCTGCGCTTTTCTCCAAAAGTTTTGTTGTAGCTGCACCGGCTGTAACTGTAGCCGATCCAACCACTGAACTCAGACGAATCCTCGGTTTGAGCTGATCTGATTATGTTTATGTAGATGATTACACGATTGGTTACGTTTAACTTTAACGTCTAAGTTATATTTCTCTACATCTTGTTGTTCAGCCTGTAATCATGGAAGGAAGGAAGGAAGAAGCCGGATTCAATTGTTTATTGTAGATTAATATAAAATTGTATGTGTGTTTAATTGTAAATCAGATATAATAATAAGTCTATTTAATGACATTTTACTTTTACCTTATGACTTATGATTTATTATAAAAAGTAAAAACAGGTGAGATGATAAGTTATAAATTTATAACTTATAATTTGTTGCTATCAGTTATGAGAAGATAAAAATAAGGAATCTCAAACGCCTTCATAACCTTTAATCGAATTTAAACACTAGAGAGGGGGCAGCAACCCCTTTCTACATCATCATACGGGGGCGTCAAAACCACAACGCAACCGTCAAGGAGGGGCGCCAAGCCATCATCCACCATGGCTTTAATGGATGTGAGAGGTCAAAACCACAACGCAACCGTCAAGGAGGGCGCCAAGCCATCATTCACCATGGCTTTAATGGATGTGAGAGTTGATGTCTATGAGTCTATCCCAATCAATCAATCATACATTTTTATTAATTTTTTAAAAAATTTTAACATATTTTTTTTAGTTAAATGGTAAAAGATCGGGTTAATTAAAGCATCACTCTGTCACTGTGTAAAAGTGACGTGAAATTTTAACTTGGTCGTTAGTACACAGTCTTGAAGATTCTTATGAAAATCCGATTAAAATTGCAGCGCGATGTTCATAGAGACATGTTTTAGATACACTAACACGATTAGTAAAAAACAAGTCATCCAGAATATGACTGTATCATGCAATGCTTTGTTTAGTTATTGGTTCTAAATTACTTTTGACTAATGTTTGGATCATTTTAAAGGTTGTCCTAGTTAGATTCAATATTGAAACCAAACTAAACGGAACCGTAACAATGCTATTTTTTTTGTTCATGTTATAATTTAGAATAAATTTGATGTGACGTTTGTTTCATGAGCTTTAATTTGTTTTCTATGCACTCAAATAATGTGTAATGTTTGATATCTAAACTACATTTGTAATCAAAAGAGTGGGTAAAAGGGTGATAAATAAACATAAATCTTGGAAGAATAGTTCAAACTTCAAAGTCCCCCCCAAGGTTTAAACTTTAAACTTACAACGCATTATAAGTCATTTTCTGATTTTGTAAAGTATGTCACGGTGTTAAAAGTCTTAATTATGAGCAAGTCAATCGGGCATTGGAATGGAGATGAACACGGATCATGCTTTTAGACAGCATCCATCATTCTTATAAAAAAACCCCTTGGGAGAAGATTTAAGCGCAAAAAGAGTCGAGAGAGAACTACATTAAGAACTATAAGATGCATGTTGTAACATACACCATTTGATTTCTGATGCATTATAAACAATGATCTTGTATGGGGAGTATGAATGTCGTAGTGTTTCTTACGAAGAGCTGAAGAAAATAATGAATGGAAATAATCTCAAGAGAAAAAGTTATTATTGATTTAATAAACAATTACATAATGTGTCTTTTTTGTAGGACACATCTAGATAAGACAAGTCGAGTCAAGTTTGAACTAAAATATTGGGTGGGGCGGGGGCGGGTCACGGACCTTGTTTCATGTGGGTGGGTTTGAGTTCGAAGTGATCGGCATTTAACTCCCACAAAGTGAGCACTATGTGGATTTTAGAGGTTTGTTGGTTTGTTTGTCGTACAACACTTTTTAATGAAATTTATTTTTTTAATAAACTTATGGTTCTCAATTATAGATTTACTTGTTTTTTAAATTGAAAAGGAAAAAACAATAGTTTCCACACCTATAAAAACCAATAAATTAACAGAAATGAACGTTATACCATCACCATTACTGAGCCAGGAATTCCCTGAGCCGTCTGCAACACAAGTAATATATACATATATAACATCGATCTATAATATATATAAACGAAAACATAAATATCTTACGTGTCGCGATGCTGTCGTTCCCCCCTTTTTGGAGTCACCGGATTTGCTTGATTTTTAAATGGAGGCTTCTCATGCATTTGATCCGAATTCACGGGTATGGTTCTCATCAAACCCAGATATTTTTTAAACGGGTTATAACATCTCATTAAATTAAAAACTAATCTCACCAAATATTTGATATAAAAATCTTATAAAGTAGGGATATATTAAAAATTAATATCTTATTTATTTAATAAAAGATATATATTATTTATAATTAAAAAACCAAATTTATAGTAAAAAAAATAAACGGGTCTTGGGTCTCATCAAGCCCATATATCTTTTAAACCGGGTTATAACATCTCATTTATTTGTGAAACAATTTATCATCAAACCATAAGTATATTATTACCTTTCATACAATAAAAAAATAAATATTCAAAAAATAAATAAATATTATAAACAAATAATATAAAACAACCCCGTTTGGGGATAAAAACTAGTATTAATATATATGTTGTTTTTACTTCAAGCATAATTTTAGTTAAATAAGTTTTGTTTAACAAGGTAATATACTCTATCTACTACTTTAAACGAAAAACATATTTTTAATAAGTTAATATAATACTTATTAAATCATCATTTGAATATGTTGTTAATTGATATGCAATGCATTAACTAAGCTCTAATTACAATATACACTTACATTGTGATTTTTATCGATCACAATTTTACATCTAAGCCCGTTAAAATGTGGATGTATAAGTTATTACGTCTGATATTACTAAATTGAATTCAACCATTTTACCTATTATAATCTTAAGTTGATAATACTATAAAAGATAAAATAATTTACTTAAATATTCGTGTATCAAGTATGTTAATTTTAACATGGTTACCAATATTTCATACCACCATGGCAATGGCATCATGGGATTATGATACATATAAACTCCAAATGATTAAAGATGTCACAGTGTCAGAGTCACAACACAAGTGGGCTAAATTGACCCATGCATAATTCATTGAGCTTTAGGCTGAACATCAAAATGGGCTAGTAACTTGTGGGCCTTCACAAAGTTCACTTATATGAAAATGATACTAAAGTTATAAAGTAGTTTATTATTGTCAATCTATATACAAATATAGTATTCCCTTTTAATATAAATTTAACAGGCTGATATAGTGTCTGTAGTGAACTAGTAGTTGATTTGTTTGCTGGTGTGACTTTCAAAGTGTTGCTACGATGCTTTTGAGTATTTTTCATGATGCCACAACGTCTTCACTACATTCTCGGGGTAATTTGGATGAGTGATGCATCCATCCTAAAGGGGTGTGTGAATTTGTTCCAGACCAACCGTCCAGCCCAAAGTCGGACTCCTAGTCTTCGGCCTCCATGTTTTATAAAAGGACAAGTCAGCAACAAGGGCGGATTCATGTTAAGCCGAGTGGGGTTAAGGCTCCACTCAACGTCAGCCCATTAGTGTAAAATTTGTCAAAAACCCGACAAAATAAATTAGGCCCCTCAATTCCATACCTTGTACCACCTTTTTGCGAAATCCAAAATAAATAAAAAACTAGAAACCAAGTCGAAATATGTTCAAGCAGGTTGAAATATGGCAATTCGCATCCGCCTATGTTGATATCGCAATTGCTCGATTGAAATCATGAACAACAAAAGTCGTCGTGTCGCGTATTGAATCCCTTTCATTTTGTATTGTTTGCTACTTTACTTTTTTTTTAATTGGCGTATGATTAGTTGGCATCAAGTTAAATTGTGGGACGTGGAACTTTTACCTTATTTTTGTTTGCTATTGTATTTTGACAACAACTGTTCACTCAATTTAGATTGTTTTGTTTTTATTTGTCTTTGTTGGATTGTTAGATTACTCTTACGTGCGTTTGGTATTTTACTCACCTTAACTGTATTCTATGCTTTATTTATTGGTAGTTTATACTTTAGCGTGCTTGGTTGTTGACAATTTTAACTATTTGAACAGAAACAATCGCTTTCAATTTCTTGAATCTTGATTTATTTCATTGCAAATTATTAAAATGCAGGTTAAAATAAGGTCGTAATTTTAGGAGTTTGATTTTCACGAAGATTTATTGTCACTTTTTTTATCTGATTCGTTATAACTAACCTTATTTGACCCGACAAGTTCTGACTTACATGTTCAAACATGATTTAGTTTTGTCCCCCCATTGAAAAAAGTTTCTAAATCCGACACTAATGAGCAGGTAAAGTTACTTCTAACTTATACTCCTAACTTGGAATATTTCTAAGAAGCATATCTAAACTCTAAAGATCAAGGTTTAATATCATTTACGTGTGGATCAATAAAATTCAGAAGAGGGTGCCCTTATTTCTGTCTATTAAACTCAAAATGGTTAAATTCCAAGATTATAATCATTTTATTTTTATTAGTTGTAACTTACAGTACTCTATTCTATCCACTGCCTGCCTTGATGGATCCCAAGGATTTATTCATCTATTTTTGTTTTCATTTACTATTGTGGTCCATAGAAGTAGGAGTGTGGTCCATGAAGGAAAATCCTATTTTTGTGGTTAAAGGAACATTGGATAGCGAGTCATGGGCTCTCGGTGGCTTGGTGCCCACTTAATTTTATCCATTTTTTATATATTTTTTTTCCGGTTCAATATGTATTAGAGTTTTAAAAAAAAAGTTCAATGGTCTATTTAAGCTATGGGACGAAACTACATTTAAAAAAAATAACATTAATCGTTGTTTAAAAAAATAGCTTGCATATTTAAATACTCGTTAGGGCACATGTTTGAATGTGGGATTGTTGGAAGCAAACTTTTTTTTTCGAACAACTAATAAATTTTTATTAACATTAACACAAACCAAGCTACATCTGGATAATGGGTAAGCAAGCAACAAGCTGCACCGCTATCCCCTTTTGGATCGCAAAGCCTATTCTACTAAATATCAGTCCTTAGTTTAAAGCAAACATGTTTAAAGGTAAGATTATCACCAGCACCAACCATACCAACAAATGATAATTAAAATTATTTAAAACCAACATAACCTAAATATATCATCACAACTTATATTTAAACTTTGTCATGTTTTATAGCATATATTATTAGTCTTAAATATATAAAGTATGTATAATGCTTTTATCCAAATAAAATAACACACGAAATAATAAAAGTGAGCTGAGATTTTAACATAGCTATCAAATAAAAATTATTCCCACGTCATTTTGTCACGACTTAAATTGGTTTCGTTTGAAATTTTATACAATTGTTGTAACTAATATAGTTTCGACCTTTTCTTAAATTAGCTTGGTTTGTCATAAAAATAACGCGCATATAATAATTATAGCACTTTTGAACGTTGTTGTCGTTACTTTAATCTGTTTTGTTCCTTTTACTATATATATCTTTTAGTGTATATTTTATATATGTGGGCACAAGCTTGAGTTGTAACATCCTAAATCAGTTGTAACATCCTAAATCTATAATAATAAATAAAAGAAAGTTTATGATTCGGGTCATGTGTTAATATTTAATTAATATTAAATATAGAAACAAGTATGGATTTGGATAATTAATATGGATTAAGATGATGGGATGAGCCTTAAGTCCATGGGCTTTAAAAAGTATAAATACTCACTTAAACTGGAGGTGCACAAAAAACCCGTATCCGGAACCGGACCCGAAAAAAATATCCGAAACTGGTTTTTTTTATACCCGAGTATTCTATACCCGAAACCGGAACCGACCCTACCCGTAGGGTATGGATAGGGTATGCATTTTGAGGTCAATAACCATACCCGGAACCGTACCCGATTTATACGCGTAAATACCCGGACCCGGTCATACCTTATACCCGATACCCGATACCAATTTTCTAACACCCGAAATAATACATGAGTTTTTATAGTATATTTTATGTTTACTTCACAACTTTTATGTTTAAGTTTTTGTAAAATGAATATTACTAAGTAAATAATTTATAATTAAGTGGATTTATGGTTTTTGTAATATAGTTTAATTATTTTTATAAATTACAAAGCAAATTTAAATTTTAAACAAATTAAAAAATGTTTAAAAAAACTTAAAATTCAAAACCGGGTAGTAATACCCAGTCGTAGGTAGAGATGTTCAAAAAGGTTTGGGACTAGGAACCGGAACCGGTTCCTATATTCAAAACCACCTTTTAAACCAGTTCCAGGCTCGAACCGGTTAGGGAACCGAACCGGTTCTCCCACCCTCGGACCCCTAACCTATCTAACCGGTTCTTACCGGTTCCTAACCCGGTTCCTGTACCGTAACCGGTCAAAAAACGGCTATTTTTGACCCCAACGGTCAAAAAACGGCCAAAAAAAACGGTTAGGAACCGGTTCCGGTTCGGTTCCGGTTCTTACCCGCCCCCACTCAGAAATGCAAGAACCGGTCACGGATCATCGGGTTGAATCAGATAGGGTCTGGTTCCTACAAAAAACGGGTAGGAACCGGTTCGGGTCCACCGGTTCGGTTCCAGGAGCCGGTTTTGTTGATCATCTCTAGTCGTAGGCATGTTCAAAACGGTTTGGGACTAGGAACCGGAACCGGTTCCTATATTCAAAACCCCCTTTTAAACCGGTTCCAGGCTCGAACCGGTTAGGGAACCGAACCGGTTCTCCCACCCTCGGACCCCTAACCTATCTAACCGGTTCTTACCAGTTCCTGTACCATAACCGGTTCCAACCGGTTACAGTGTAAAATTTTTTTTTTTTTCGTTTTTCGTTTGCGATTTGGATTCTAAACTACGATTCGTATTTGTATAACATGAAAAATAAAAAAAACAATTAACATAAAGAGTTCGAAAGCAATGGTGCGTTTCATCATTTCCCACGATGACGGGTCTATCCAATGAGCGGTGACACAAAGATAAGATTCGGGTAGACCATGTGGAGCCGACCAAACATCACTAGTTAAGTTTATTCACGTATTTATATTTTCAAAATATGCAATTAGTACCTCTTTGGCCTTCTTCCACAATTTTAATCAATAACGTTTAAGAGTATGACGACTTACGTGAGTGTATTGTGGTTGAAGCGTATCTCGAATCATGGCGGTTAAGCGAGGGTTGTCGAAGTGGCTAAACGGCAAAGCTTCTTGAATCACAAACTTCGCCATACGATCTTGAACTCGATCAATTTGGTATGTAAATATTCCGCCTTCACTATCCATTTGCGTTTGTTGCGAATCGACGTTCTTTTTCAACGCCTTGCAATACGGTTTTTCGATGTGTTTCTTCAAATTTGAATTCGAAAGCGGGTTTAAATAAATCCCACAAAACTTGCACCGAGCCTTCAATGAATGGTCACTCAATTCAACCAAATCCCAATTGCACCAAATCTCTTGATTACGATTATGAGGTACAATACGAACGAAACTTGGTTCGGCGTTGGAACCTTGACCAACCGATGATTGTGAGGCAGCCATAACAACAAATAGGAATATAAAAGAAGAGAAAACAAGAGATTAGAGAACTCAAAACATTGTAAAAGCGTTTTTTTTTGTATTTTTTTGCGTTCGAGTTTGCGTTTTGAGTGTTGTGATGAACCCATGACACCAAATACCTATTTATACTAGTAGTGGGGTGCTTGGGGGAGCCAAAAAACGGCTATTTTTGACCCCAACGGTCAAAAAACGACCAAAAAAACGATTTCCAACGGCTATATTCGATCCAACGGCTAGAACCGGTTAGGAACCGGTTCCGGATGGTTCGGTTCCAGAACCGGTTCCGGTTCGGTTCCGGTTCCTACCCGCCCCCACTCAGAAATGCAAGAACCGGTCACGGATCATCGGGTTGAATCAGATAGGGTCCGGTTCCTACAAAAAACGGGTAGGAACCGGTTCGGGTCCGGTTCGGGTCCACCGGTTCGGTTCCAGGAACCGGTTTCGTTGAACATCTCTACCCAGTCGTACCCAGTTCCAATACCCGAACCCGATCATACCCTACCGGGGTACATAGGGTTGAATTTTTCTCCTCAATACCCTACCCGATTTCTCTCAATACCCGATTTTCCAATACCGATCATTCCCGAAACCGGTTCCATACCCGAACCCGGGTATTAGAAAAAACCCGATTTGTGCACCTCTACCTTCAACCACCCTAAATCCTCATTCCATCTTTCCATATTCTCTACACACTCAAAACACACACACACACACACACACTCTTACACCACCTCTCGGCCGAGAGAGAAAGAGGAAGATTCGAGATCAAACGAACGTTGATTTGTGTTAGATCTTTATTATACAAGCTATATACAAGATTTAAAGTTCATAGCCAAGCTAACCAAGACCAAACGAACACGTAAAGGTACGTTCTTGATCTTAAAGTTTATGCTTTAATGAACGGTTGGCTTTAAAACTTAAAACTAGAGTAGATCGGGTATAAACGAAACTTAAAGTAGCAAACTTGATGTTAAAATAGATTGAACAAACTTATAGTTATGGACGGTTCATGAAATGAACCCTAGATCTAGTTTTAAACATTCCTAGCCATAAAGATTCAAACTTTAAGGGTAACCGGGTTAAGTTTCAAGCCGAGGACGGTTAAGGAAATGAATACGAGTTGTACCGAACCTTAATAAGATATAGGGGTTATAAACGAGTAAAATAATGGTGTCAAGGGGATCAAACCTGTGTCCCTTTTGTGCAGACCAGTTCCTACGGGTCGCATACAAAGGCCCATACTCGATTACATGGGTCGAACACAACAACACTCGCTTACAACCACAACTGATACATACTCGATTACAAATGATGAGTTCGATTACAATATGGTCGATCACTTTAACCAGATCGCATATAATAACTCGAGTACATAGGGGAAGATCGCATACAATAACTCGAATACATAGGGGCAGATTGCATACAACAACTCGAATACAAGTATACTCGCATACATGCACCATACTCGTATACACGAATGTAATCGATCATACCGAAAGAATCTGAATGCTATGATTAGGATCTCATGCCTTACAAGACTCGAATACAATGTATACAACATGTGCTACACATAAGGACTTGAATATATGCATGGTTCACATACATATGAAAACTATACATGCATGCATCGCATACAATGTAGAGTATATGTATATACTCGCATACAACATTGAATTCGATTCCAAATGGATCGATTGCAATAACCTCGTTTACAAGTTCTATACTTAGAAAAATTACAATCCATCGTTGCTTACAAAGTACGACCCGCATACACATTAAGACTTGAATACATGGGTACTCGTTTACAAAACCCTAAGTAGCATACATGGAAATCACTCAAGGGACATGCAGATTCATATAACTCGCATGCATCGATTCGCGTATACATATACCTTGCTTACATTTAAACCCGATCACACTAAGATTCGCATGCAAGTACCTTCGGTTACATTGTGTGGTCATGGTATACGTGGCGTACCCTCGGGAACATCAAATGCATGAGGTTACATGCTAAGCTCGCTTACACATGCATTCGGTTTCACCAAGGAGCTCGAGTACCTGCAAGAAATTGTATACAATACACATCTATTCATGTGATTCATATACTTGCTAGTAAACAATAAAAGACTTAGATACGATAAAGAAAGAATACTAAAATAACTAAATACGTTGCAAACCTATACATTTGGATATAATGATGAAAATAAAACTAAGTGAAAGTAATCTAATACCATACCAATAGATTACACCAGACTTAGCCATTTTGGCTGAAATACAAATATGACGAGTATTAATTTGTGTAACTCATATACAGTTAGCATAGCTCAACTAAAGAAAGGATTAACGATTAACGGAGAAAGAAACAGGATCCAGGTGAGTTTCTAACCCCATTCTTTGTTATGTTTTCGGGGCTATGTGCATACTCGATATGACTTATTAATACACTTATCCTAAGTGATAAGTGTATGCCATATGTGATTATGTGAAAAGTTTAAATGATTGCTTGTCAGTACGTGAACGATCTTTAGATATTGCACGTACTGTCAAGTTATATTTATGGATATGAATGTTATGTATAATGTATGAATGATATGTACATATGTTATGAATGAATGTAAGAGATAGCCAGGTACAAAAGAAAGGGAGTGAGCCCTAATAATACTCAAGGCAGAAAAGGGACTGAGACCTTCTAAATCTCGAGGCAGAAAAGGGACCGAGCCCTTTTAAATCTCGAGGCAGAAAGGGACTGAGCCCTAATAATACTCAAGGCAGAAAAAGGGACCGGACCCTAATAATATCTGAGGCAGAAAAAGGGACCGGACCCTAAGGCAGAATAGAATAAAGTAAAGTAGAATTTAGAATAAAGTATGAAAGTAAGTATGTATATTATGAACGAAGTATGAGAATATAAAGTATGTATGAAAGTACGTAATTGTGAATGTATTTTATGTTGTATGATTAACTAGAACTCACTCAGCGTAGCTGACTTTTAGTATGCATGTAGGTGAGTAGGATGAAGCAGCTCGCTTGAGGGGAACACGTGACAAACGAATAAGAGACTGACATCTAAAGACTCGAGACGTTTATTAAATTATGTTTAAAATTTGAAAGACAATATGTTTGATAAGACAAGTTAAGGATTACTATGTAGCGTTTTATGAATGTTTTAATATTCCGTGAATGTTTTATTAACTCTGATGTTTAGAATTATGTTGATGAGTAAATCTAACATCCAAATGTAGGGCATCGGTAACGGGGCCTTACATGAGTATGCGGAATCAACGAGAACACACCCCCACTCTCTCACTTATGCGAAAAAAGGATTCTTGATCGGCGGCTAAACTGTTGTCGCCTTTACTACCATGAAATACAACGCCATAAACCAACACCAATGTTCGATAATGCATTATTAGTCAGTCAATTATACGTGAATGAGATAGTGGTGGATGAGGTAAGGAAGAGATTTGGTGTTTCATGTGACCCAGTTTCGATTCCTGCCTCCCAACCATGTAGTTTGAAAAGGCATCAAGGTGATGGTGGGAGACTAGGCGAGTAAGTGACTTTCACTAATTGTATCATTTAACTGAACGAGTTTTATCTCACTGTACTGTCGTGCCTTCGAACATGTGTTCATGGGCACTGGCTTAGATGAGGGTTTATATCGGATCGATAGAAGAGTGTACCCCGATGTGATAAATTAACAGTAGCTCATTTGAAAAATCTGCTCGCCTTTCAATAAAAAATTTAGGCAGTTATACATACAAGACATTAACTCGATTACATCGAGCATTAGGCGCGGTCGCGAGGAAAACGACGACGTTGTACAATAAAAAAACACAAAAACCATCACCATTACAACGAGTTTGTACAAATAATAACAAAATGTAGAAATATATTTAAATGACAACGTCATCAGCGTGTTAACGGACGATGATTAAATCTTAGGATTTACGTGACAATAAAAAACACAAAAAACCACCACCATATTCTGACCATGAAGCGAGCACATCAGGCGTCAGGCGCGACCGCGAGGACGACGATATACCGAGATTCGGATGTAGGTTTGATAGCGATGACGACGATGACATTTGTGACACTGCCATTAAGATAGATTTTTGTTATTATTTGCACAAACTCGTTGCAATGGTTGTGTGTATGTATATATCGTTTATTTACATTGTTCGTTATAACTTTTATAATTGTTGATAAAGAAAATCAACAAAAAAATCTCTTTTTAATAAAACAACAAAATTAAAAACCAATAATTAAATTAAATTAAATTAAACATAAAAAGACAAAAACAAACATCTTTATAGAAAATTTTAAAAATACCACGGTTAAAACCATCCATGATATATAAGAGGGGTACAGACACTCATAATACTACCCATTCACCGACCAATCATACACCGTTATTTATTTTATACCCTCAAGTAACCACAAACCATAAAATAACTAGAAACGCATACACATAAGTACTCTAAAACTTTTTTAGTAATATATGTAATCAATTGATTATTAATTGATGTTATATTTCTTCAAAAGTCTTCAACAATAATATAAACACACGATAAATATTTGACACAAATTGTAATTTAATAAACTACACATATATTAGGGTTGAGTTTATCATATGATAAACAACTTATGAACCTTACTCCACTAATACCCGGCCCCTGATGTGATTAGTAAGAGCCTTTAAATATATATAGATATGGGACAATGAAATAGTAACCTGGCTAATTCGTACGTTGATGTGGGACACACATAAAGTAACTCACTATAGATAGGTGGGGCCCATGTTTAACCAGCTCCTGTTTTACAGGTACTGGCGGCGGACCACAACTCGACATCTAATTGTCCTACACATTAGCCACGTGTCGTTGGTCCCTCTCTGATTAGGATTCTATTTAGTGGTTGGATTTGTCTACTGGGTGGTCCTCTAAATTTTAATTATTTTATATTTAGTTTTTCATTGACAAAGAGAACACATTTGAAGTTTTCACATTTGTTTTGGAACGACCATAACACCGAGTATTCTGTACTCGCCCTCCGTTAGCTAAAAGTAGCTCGGGTCGGTTACGAGTCCAGACGGACGGAGCCCCTAATGGTCCACCTATTGAGCGATTCCCTGGATAAAACTTGACCCCAAGGCCGCCAAACAACATGACAGCGAGGAGCCGGTAAAACCGGGTGAGATCAGAACTCGAACCCTGGCAAGCCAGGGTCATCCCTCATATCTTCCATATAAAATGGTGATAGTGAGGTTTGAACCTCTCACCTCTTAATTAGTAGTAAAGTAAGTATTCTACCATTGAGTTACATCCAATTTAAAATTTGCACATTAGTATTCCTATTTTGATATACGTTTTTTTTCGAACGGTGACTTTCACAGTTAAGTTATCTCACTGCACGAACATGTTACGCCCGCCACCCCACTCAGGCCAACTATGTTGACATGATCGGGATCCACGTTGGCATCCGAGTTTGACTTGACGTTCCCGGTAAAACCCAGTTGGCTCACCTCGCCCGAAGGCACGATATGTTTTTAAACTCTGGTAAAATCTGGTCGGAATCAGGATTCAACATTCGGGTCATCCATTATATTCCTGGACATTGGGGCAAGCCGCTAGTTCCTATTTTGATATACGTGGATTGTTGATTTTATCTATTTTAGTTAAATCCATAAATTTTTAATAATTTAAGTTATTAAAGTTTTATATCGTAACGGTTTCAATCTAATTAATTATCGGAGTCATATGTCTCTGTTAAATCTCATCCAGATAAGAGGTACTTTCGTCAATGCAGAATTCTTGTAAATCATATTTTCCTTTCAACTTGGTAAAAACTAAAATTATTGTTAGTTTATTATGTTAACAGAGCAAATGAATCATAATATTGTTATGTATTATGTTAATATTAATTTTTAGTGTTAAATAGTAAATGAGTCAAGTCCAAGTTGAACTAAAATTAAAAAATTTATTCACAATTCGAACTCGAGCTATGTGACATAAAGTGATTCTCGTGGCACATAAACTATAGCTTGCATAAGTCTTAAATCAATTTCGACCAGTATTGACTTTTATCAATTTTGAAAAATATTATAATATGTAATAACGTTATCATACAAATTTATCATCATTCGAATTCCCATATCCAATTGATACTAATTACGCTAATTTTGAGTTATAACTTTATTTTGAACTGACTATAGTGCAACTTGTTAGGAGACTCCGAAATACTTCCCACCCACCTTACTCAAGTCCGAATCTAGAACAGTGGTGATCTCCTCTATTAGTGATATACACTTGTTGGAATCAAACCGCAGCCCCTTAGGAGGTTCCCACAAAAATTTGTTGCATATGTGGTTCGAACTTTAGTACATCCCTCTTGCCTCACACTTAACTCTGCTAACATTTACCAAGTGAGCCAAAGTTCATTGACGGTTTTAAGTTAAAACTAGTTTAACTTTTCTTAAAGAATTGTTTTAGGCATTTAGTATGCTAGTTACAACTTTCTAGTATACACTTTGTTACACACCATACCATACGCTTTTGGGATGAAAAAATATATTAAATTATGTATAGTTGTGTAACTTAAAAGTAAGACACGTATGTATCAAGACTCACACTAACTTTCCATAAAAAACGCATAATTATTTTACTAACAACTAATTATTATTAATTTTTTTGATATATAATATTGAAAGATGAGTAGGTCAATGACATTATTTTGATTTGATTATGGCCTAACACCCTTGAGCCCTTGCGCCGTAAACACAATTGCGCGCCTATAAGGGCAACATACCCACTTCTTCAATCTTCACCATATGATATGAAATGGTTTGGCGGTAGAAATATGGGTAAAATGAAAGGGGGCCACCCCACAACACCAATTCTTAGCTAGTAATAGTCATCATATCTTACAGTCAATCAAAATGATATGTCTTGCCGTAATGAGGGGTAAATCTTGGCAATTGACAAATATGTATGGATAATATTTATTTTCTCCTTCCGCGTGCTTATGTTGGTCCCATATATGGTCCAAATCAGAGTAGGCTCCGACGTTCAGCAAAATATTATTGTCTTGCTACAATTGTGAACTGCAAGTCTGCTAATGCTACAGAGGCATGTCTTTAAATCTTTATGTTCACACGTGTGTTTATAATAATATTAAATAAAATAATTAGTTAACGGTATGTCACTATAAATATTTGTAAGACTATCAATTCTCAACTAGATGTTCTATGTTGAATGTTATTCTCTATTTCACCAAAAAGCTATTGTACAACGGTATATTCTAATAACAAGCATTTGTACCCATGTGTTGCAGCGGAGACGTGACGGGAAGTTTGTTGGCATTGGTTAAGTTCCACAAGTAGCAATTGTATCCGCAAGTTGAAAATACATGAAAATTTATGAAAGCATATTAAAAAAAAGAGTAAAAATAACAATTTGTAGCTAGGGTTGAAAGTTTAAAAGTTTGGTGTCAAAGTTGAAAAAAGAAAAATATTCAGTTTGCAAAGTTTAAAATTGAAAAATGTTGAAGTTAAAAGCGAAAAAGTAATTTATGGCCGATTTGTAAAAGTCTTATAATCAAAGTTAAAGCGCTACGTCACTGCCATATTGACAATGTGCTTTAACTAACATACAATTTAACAAAAGTGTCGTGATTTAACTAGGTTTAAAAAAAATAACAACAAATGAGTGTGATTCGTTGAAACAAGTTGGTGGCACACCATTTATTCCTTTCGCACTCGTTATTATGCTACCACCTGATGCCTCCACCATTCTTTTGTCCCCTTTACGCTACGATGTAGCCTGTGTTAAGGGATGGCCACATCGCTCTTGGCGCTAGGTTTACAATCTTACAACAACCATCCTTATAAAACATTAACCAAAGAGACCGTATACAATTTAATATTACATTCCATATAAAACATTAAAACAAGAGACCGTATCCAATTTAATATTACATAGTGACTGTAGCAGCAAACCTCTAAATCCTAACGGTATTGTACTCGGAAGTCACCAAATGCTATAAATATTAATATTATATAGTGACTTTTAGCACTATCCTTCTTCTTCTTCTTCTTCTAATACTATTGTACCTCATATATTTCTACCGAGTACATATATAGCGTCATATGTGCAAATGTCCTTGGGTATCTTATGTAAAAAAAAAAAAAAACTGTTAATTACAGATTTGACAAAAGTAGTTAATTACTTAAAGTTGATATAAATATCTTCTTCATCTATAAAACCACCTTGTCTTCATAGTCCTATCATCACAATCACAATATATATAAAACTTCTTATCATCATCTTTAATGGCGTTTCATCCTAACCATAACCATCTCTCACATGATATGGGCCTACACCAATTCTCCGATCCCGACAACAATTCCGACCACCGTCCCGCCGTGAAAGATCACTGGCTCAACAGCGTCACTCTTCGGCAACAAGGTCCGTAATAATAATAATAGTTTCCTCAACTTGTAAGTAAACCAACCAACTTAATAATAATACTGATTGTGCAGTGACGACACCGTATTCTCACCGTCATCAACAGGCCGGAAATAATAACCGGTGGCTGTCGAGATCGATGCACGATGTTAGAGGAGACGACGTCGTTTCACAAGTCACCAACGGTTCACCGGATTTCAGCAATCAGTCCAGAAACATCATCGCCGGCGGCCAGGTTACTTAGTTACACACCTAGCTACAATATTTCAATTTCAGTTTAATCAGTTATTCATCATCATCATCGTACTCAGTATATCCCACCAATAGCAAAGCTATGGTAGGGTCTGAGGAGGGTAAGATGTAGGCAGCCTTACCTCTACCCCATAGGGATAGAGAGGCTGCTTCCGGTAAGACCCCCGGCTCGATAGTAGTTTTGCATCAAGCCTTGGACATAAGACACATAGCACTCAATCATCGGGACATCGGCTGATCGGTGCATGTACCCTTATCTTTCAGCTATCAACGCCACTACATGATGCCTGATTAACCGTCCGTCACTTTTAACGTTATTTTCACAAGATTAGTAAAATAACGTCAAAATTAGTGCAATTTCACTTTTGCCTACCCGAGGGTTCACACATATATACATTATATGTGCGCACCGCAAGCAGGGCTAGTTTAATCAGTTATTGATGTACCCAATTTTCAAACTGCTTTGGATCATATTCATATTTACAAATGTTCTGTTTGTGTTGCTGATATTTTGTCTACTATCAAATCTTTTATATTGTTAAAATCTGGTCAATTTAAGTAGTCTCATAAATATTAAGCATTAATATAGTTTCTTGCTAATATAATAATTTAAAACTTTATTTACACTATTAAAAGTCTCCTTCTAAAATGGAAGTCAAATTGGTTTCATGTACAACTTTTATTAACTTTGTCTTAGCGCTTATGTTTAATTGTGGTTAATGTAAGTGGTAACTACGTCATTTATGTTCTATGTTGTGAGAACTGAGAACTAATTTGTTATGAACCAAGCCACATCCAATAATTGACTTTAGATGAATGAGCTATAGATGCTTAAAGTTGGGTGTTTGAACTTATTAAAGCTGTCAAAACTTTAACAAAACAAGTGTAATATGTGGTGACTTGTCCAACACTGGAGGATGTACAATTACAAAACCCTGAGGGATTTATATGGAGGAGCACTCTATATTAACTACTATTAACTGATTCTCTTAGAAGGAGACACACACAAGCTTAAACATAAGCGCTAAGACAGACCAGTAGCACACACTCTTACTAATTGCTTTCTTTAGAAGGAGACACACACAAACTCACTCTTCAACGCGGTGAGGTTGATGAACGCAATGTGATGATTTGAAGACGCAATTTTTACTTATAGCGGACGTTGTGTGAAATGTCGTGTGGACTGGCGCACCACCCGTGCCTGATCCGCAAGACTGTCTAGCAGTGTCTTAGAGCATGTGTAGTTAAAACTCTACACCCCCGGCGTTTTACGACATGCGGCACTCAACCGGCATTTCAAAGTTTTGCAAAAAAATTGTGTAGTGGTTAAATGTCCACAACTCTTCTACAATCATTATAATTCTCCCCCTTCCCCCTATATCTCTCTCTCTCACACACACACAATGGCGACCCCTCAAAGTTGTGTAGACTCAAAATGCCTGCCAAAACTAGGGGTTGAATTGGGGGGGGGGGGGGGTGTGTACATGGTTTTTTTGGAGAATTTTAGCCCCAAAATGCCTCCCAAAATGTTCACTTTACATGGTGTTATCAGTGATGGCGCAAGTGCGGATCACTTTCCACTTATGCTACAAATGAAACAACTAAATTAAGCAGTTTTAGTCAATTATTGAACCAAATAAATTGTAATTCATATTTATTATTTATTTTTGTCTTTTAGTTTCATTGACCAACTTGAACATCTCTTTCGCTTCAAATTAACACACGACTCGTACATAACACACTTGAAATAATCTCTCCGAGGCTCCGAACAATCTTCGTTTTTTCTACTTCATCTTCTAGGCACACCTTCTGGGTACGAGTCTTCCCCGGCAATTCACACCACTTATCTGGCTGTTGTACCCTGGAAAATAAACAAGTCTTATTGGAATACTCGAAATTTAATTTAAGAAACCGGTGTTTGCCACGAATCATTAGCTAGAAAATGTAATATGCTTCATTTCCTTTCTTGTATTTTACTTCATTTCAATTGTAAAACTACTTATAGAGGCAGGGTACCAAAAAGACCCAAATACCCTTAAGTACCACCCGCGGGTCACAGAGGAACCTCTAATAAGCCACCCGCGGGGCATACAGATCACCCACATATCACGATAGAGGAAGAATGGTCCTCATGTCACGCACGGAAGCATCCTTGTACCCTCGAAAGTCGTCCGCAGGATAGGACATCAGTCCGCCCAAACGATCGAGAGGAAGTGCCAGCGGAACAGCTGTCACTAACCAATTACCTTCTAGAAAAATATCCACGATTGTTACGTGAGGAATACATGACCTACCAGCCAATGAACAAAGGACACCTGGCCAGGTTGTTATAACCGTGCACATGGCCAGGGTGCGATCCGTCCTATCATCGGGCAACACGTGTCCGGGTTGTTATACCCATGCACATGGGACGTATAGCTCAACCTATCATAAAATGCCACACGTCCAGGTGGTTATTGAAGATCTTCTAGAAGGAGACAGCTGGCCCAATCACCTTCCTACATCCTTCGGCTATAAATACCTTGTCAAACGGTATGAGGTATTCATTCACTCACTTGCATTCTGACTACACTTAGTTTGTTTACTTCAGTACTTTCTCTATCTACGAACGTTACTGATTCTCACGCCGGAGGGTGGTTATAGGAAGACCCCCCTCTTGTCCTTCCTGTAACGAGACTCACGGTGTCTGTTTTCCAGGTTCTGGTCACTGGACTTTGGGGAGTTATACTCATATCATTGGTCGTAATTATCGTATCTTACCCTGTGGACTCATTGGATCCAGGACCCATACCCGGGGATTGGATCCGTGTTTCTTCATTGGCGCCATCCGTGTTGGTGTTGGAACTGCATAATTTTTTCTCCGTTGGTTTTTTGGTTCGTTTGATATGAGTAAACTTCCTGAAGGGCCGACGGGAACTCCTGCACCCGACTCACGTGTAACTAACACAGAAGCACCTCCGGGTCTTAGTGTTTTTGCACGTATCACGACTCCGGGTGGCCGTGCTCTTGAACGTGTCACTGCTCCGGGGTCACGAATCACTGAGGTAACACCTGGGGGTTTTTCCCTAGAAAATGTTACAGCACCAACCGATCCCACTCCCACAAACATGGGACGTGCCTTGGCACCGGAAGGTTCCAATTTGGGTCAAAAACGAATTACGGAAGAAACTCGCCGAAAACGGCCAGAATTGGATCTGGAAAATGATTCAGGCGATTCTGGCATCGCGAGATCTCATCAACGTAATTCTAGATCCAGAGGAGCATTAACTCCTGAAGCGTGGCTCCACGTGCAACAAAAAAATTTGGTGGCTGAATACGAGCGAAGAAAGTGTAATGAACGACTTCACGCTTGCACTTTGGATTATGAGGAATCTCCTAGGAGATCTCCTTCCCCTCCACCAGTAGTGAGAGGAAGTCAGATTCGTTACAGCCAACAGGCGGAGCCAGAATTTGGCGAATTACCGAGGCTACGCCCTCGTCCTCTCATAGATATGCGGATACCATCATATTTGGACGAGTTTGATAGTTATGATTCATCTTATCACCCGGGAGATTACAGTATGTATACCGGGGATAGTAGGATGATCTCACAGGCGAGAAGCAGTCGTCCGCATGACATAGTCCGCCACACCGAGTACCATAGCAATGCTGATCGAGACTTCACCAAACTATACCGCCCCGCGGCTTTCGCCGAAAAATCAAAGTTCATAGCAAGCATTACCACAACGCCTTTTCCTGTTAATGCTAAGATACCTACATCGGTAGGTAAATACAATGGTATGACTGATCCAAGCGATCATCTCCAGAACTTTGTGGCGGTAGGTGGTGTTAGTGGTTGGACGCTTCCCTATTGGTGTCACATGTTCGCATTGACACTAACAGGGGCAACAAGAGAGTGGTTCGAAAAGTTACCCGATGGTGAAATTTCTAGCTGGGACGATTTGGTGAAGAAATTTCTCAACAGTTCAGTCAACAGAAGAAACATACGCGAGACCAATCAGAAATTTTAGATGTCATTCATCGTGATAACGAGTCTATAGAAGATTTTATCACCAGGTTCAATGACGAGAGCCTGAACATCGGTGGAATTAGCAAAGACATGCTTCGGGGTGCTTTCCGCAAAAACGTCAGATGTGATGATTTAGTCCGCACACTGGCAGAGATGGAATGCCAAAAGAGTGGGACGATCTCATGACTGCAGCAAAGGTATATGCGAACACTGAGAAAACATTGAGAAGTGGTAACTCAAAGCAAAAATTTAAAGTCGAGTTTCAAACTCCGAGACCAAATAGACAGGCGAAAGGCCCTATCTGGTCAAGACTTCAGCCAAGTACGGAAGCACCAAAACCATTTGATGCACGATCTCTTATAGGCAACAAGAACAAAGCGGGACCCTCGAGCCGAGGTCCCAATAATTGGACTCCTCTTTCAAAGACTCCCACCGATATTCTCACTACGGAGAATGTGAATTTTAGAAAACCGCAGCCACTGACGAGAAGGTCATTCCTTGACCCGAAAAAGCGTTGTTCGTATCATGATGACATTGGTGATAATACGAATGAGTGCAGAACATTAAAAAATGAAATTGAAGTGGCTGTAAATTCTGGAAAACTTGGACACCTGGTAAAAGGTGGGAAACCTGACAATGGTATATTTTGTAAAAAATGAAACTCAGGTAAGTGCTTTTTTATAAACATATGTATAAAAAAACATATTTCATTTAGCTCCTTGGTGCCTATAATAACTAGTTATTTTGGTTTTCTACTAACGGATTTAACTATAACCTCAGCTCTATTTATTGGTCTGAGCAAGATACGACTTATTTGAAATGAATTGCACAATTCATAAAAGGAAATCTTTCCGCGAACTTCTGTGTATTTCTAGTTACTTTTCGTGTCAATTAACAACTCTTGGTCATTGAGATTCGTGGTAATTCGGATTAATATTTAGGTATAGATATCACCTCTTTTTTCTCCTTTCAAACAAATTGAAATGATTGAAGTTTTTCTTTTTGGAATCGTGTTAGGTAGATAAAAAACCCACTTTTTTACGATTACGGGGTTTATTGGAATATGAAATTCAACCCTGGAAATACAGGATCCATATTTTTTTTACTACCCGGAGCTTCGATACATTTCGAAATCGAGAGATGTCTACCCGGGGGGGGGGGGGGTTCTATCAGACAACAATTAGCAAATCTAGATTTACGAATGATTATAGATTATTCATTGGTAGAATGGAAAGAATTGGAGGAAGAGGAACCCACAGGGAATGAATGGGAAGATAGAAAAGTTGGAAGAAGAAAAGATTTTTTGCTTAGACGCATGGAATTGGCTAAGCATTTTATTCGAACAAATATAGAACCAAAATGCACGGGATATCCAAGGCCCGAGTAAAAAGCAAGTCAGAGATTTAAACGTCCATATGATACAAGGCGGGTACGATACAAGGAAAAAGAGGAAGAAGTCTGAAGATGAGGACTGGAAGAATGAGCCAGTGATCTTTCCTCGTATCAAGGGGGGCCCGAATAACAAAAACCCCTTGATCATCACTGCCCAATTCGGTCTTCTTCGACACCGGTAGTACTTCTGACATTATGTATGAACAATGTTTTGAATTGCTTGACGAGGAAGATAAGGAAAGATTATAACCCATCCATGCTCCAGTATCGGGGTTCGGAGGGGAAATAATGCATCCGCGAGGTGTAATTTCATTCCCAGTCACCCTAATTAACGGAATTCATTCTAGGACCGAGGAGGTCGAATTTTTGGTTTTGCCAGCAACATCAAAACATGACATTATTCTTGGACGTGAAGCGATTGGTGACTTTAATGCTCATCCATCCACAGCACACGGTGCAGTAGGAGTTCCAACTTGCACTGGTATAGCAATAATTTATGTTAATCGACACTGCTTTGCAACCGAGAGCTCAAAACCAAGCAAGATTCCAAAACAAACTGTGAAGACTGAACCAGAGAAATGGGTTTTGAACAAAAAATTTCCTGATCAAACTGTAACAATAGGACCTGCTATTTCCGAGACAGTACGGACCTTCTTAAAACAGTTATTATCAAAGAATATTGATGTTTTCGCGTGGCAACCCGCGGATATGACTGGTGTCCCGAGGAACATTGCGGAACACAAATTAAGGGTAAACCCGTTGTTTACGCCAATTGTTCAGAAACAACGTAAGATAGGTCCAGAACAAACAAAAGCAATGAATGAGCAAGTCCAGGACCTCTTACAAGCTGGAATCATCCGCCCAATTCGTTATCAGACCTGGGTTGCTTATCCAGTTATTGTTCCCAAAAGCAATGGGTCATGGCGGATGTGCATTGATTTCAAAGATCTAAATAAAGCATGTCCCAAAGATTGTTATCCCTTACTCGAAATAGATCTCAAGGTTGATGCTGTAGCATCATTCAAATTCAAATGCTTCCTGGATGCCTACAAGGCTACCATCAGATCCGCATGGCAGCGGGCGACGAGGACAAACAGCATTTCGCACTGATCAAGGCACCTTTTGTTACAAATTGATGCCTTTTGGACTAAAAAAATGCGGGAGCCACATATATACGATTAATGGACATAGCGTTCAATGATCAAATTGGCCGGAATTTAGAAGTGTATATGGATGATCTCGTAATAAAAAGTGTTGAGGAAGACTAGATGTTGAGAGATATTGAAGAGACATTCGAAACCTTGAAAGGTATTAACATGAAGCTGAATCCGGCCAAGTGCTCATTTGGAATGGAAGAAGGAAGGTTTCTGGGAGTGATTGTCACGGATGCGGGCTTCAAAGCTAACCCAGATAAAGTTCAAGCTATAGCCCGCATGCCTTCTCCATCTTCCCTCAAGGAAGTTCAGACGCTCAATGGCCGACTGGTTGCTTTGAATAGTTTTTTGGCAAATCATGCAGCCAAGTCTCATCCTTTCATCTCAACTCTAAGGAATTGCCTTAAGAAAGCACAATTTAAATGGACCGCAGAAGAAGAACAAGCTTTCTCCCGCGTGAAAGCACGACGCCTCCGCATGTACTTTCAAGGGCACCCCATTAATGTCTTAACTAGATACAAGCTCATAAACGTTCTTAGCAAGCCAGAATTGTCTGGGCGATTGGCCAAATGGGCCATCGAGCTAGGTGAACACGCAATAGAATACAAACCTAGGCCAGCAATCAAAGAGCAAATGTTGGCGGACTTCGTGACAGAGGTCCCGCATCACAAAGAAAAAGAATGTTTGATTGAGCAACGACCCCAAGCACCTCTGGAATCAGGACAGATTTGGTCCTTATTTACGGATGGAGCTTCAATTAGTGAAGGATGTGGCGCAGGCCTCAGGCTAGTCAATCCCGAAGGCCATGAGTTTACATATGCCATAATGTTGGACTTCAAAAGTACCAACAACGAGGCAGAATATGAAGCTTTCTTAGCGGGCTTAAGGATAGCTAAAAATCTTGGGGGTTAAGCATTTGGAAGCCCGAGTGGATTCCATGTTGATTGCGGGGCAGATCAACGGCACATGGCAAAAAATGATATCATGGCTTCATATGTGTTACAGGCGAAAGATCTGATGCTCAAATTCTCTTCTTGCAAAGTTATTCATATAAAGAGAAGCGAGAACAAATCAGCGGATGCTCTCAGTAAATTGGCTTCAACAAACTTTGAACATTTTGCCAAAGACATCCGCATAGAAATATTAGATCGCCCGTATGTTCCGCAGCATCAAGTTTTAGTGATCCAAACGGGAGTAGAATCCTGGATGACACCCATAATAGCATATTGTCATCCGGAGCACTTCCGGAAGAAAAGGCAGTGGCCCGGAAGATAAAGCATAAAGCCTTGAACTATCAGATACTTGACGGTGTTTTATACCGACGTTCCTTCCTCAGACCATTACTACGATGTGTGGATGCCGAGGACGCGAATTACCTAATCAGAGAAGTTCACGAAGGCATTTGTGGTCTTCACGCTGGACCGCGCATGGTCGTGGCGAAATTAATGAATGCCGGATATTATTGGCCGGGGATGCACTTGGATGCGGTGAATGAAATCAGAAAGTGCGATTCTTGCCAAAGGCATGCCCCTAACACGCTACGACCAAAGAATGAGTTAGTTCCAGTCACTTCAGCTTGGCCATTCCAAATTTGGGCTATCGATATCATGGGACTTTTCCCTGAAGCCCCTGGACGGGTCAAATTTTTAATAGTAGCCATCGACTACTTTAAAAAATGGGTGGAGGCCAAACCAGTTGCTTCTATAACAGCAGCGAGTGTTAAAAAATTCTTGTGGGAATTCATCATATTTTGTTTTGGCCTCCCCTTAGAGCTCATTAGTGACAACGGAACACAATTCGCGGACAGTGGGTTACAAGAATGGCTAAAAGAATTACACATTTCTCAAATCTTCACCTCTGTAGCCCACCCGCAAGCAAATGGTCAAGTCAAAAGAACCAATCGGACGATCAAAGAGTGAATCAAAACGATATTAGGGATGAAACGAACGGGATGGGTGGATGAATTGCCCCATGTACTATGGGCCTTCCGCACTCAAAGGAATTCTAGTAATTCCGAAACCCCATTCAGTTTAACATATGGCACAGAAGCCATGATTCCCGCTGAGATTGGTATCCCATCCGCCAGAGTTCTTATGATTGAGGATAATGATCATGAACTCCGGATGAATCTTGACCTCCTCGAGGAAAGGAGAGAACTAGCATCAATCCGCGAGCATAATTACAAACGACAGTTGCAAAAATATTATAACTCGCGGGTTCAAAGATGTGAATTCGATGCGGGAGACTTTGTCTTCCGTAATAATGAAGCTTCCGGGCAAGAGCCTCTGGGAAAGTTGGCCCCAACTTGGGAAGGACCTTATAAAATTCAGAAAGTTTTATCTAAAGGGCCTACAAGTTGGAAAAGTTGGATGGGACTGAGATCCATAGGACTTGGAATGGGGCCCAACTAAAGAAATATTATATATAGTTTGTTCTTCTGGCCTGCGTGCCCAATTGAATGTTTACAATTTATGTACTTTTGCTTCTTGTAATTTGGCTTATGCCTTTCTAATGGAAATTTTATTTTCAGTCACTTATGACTTGTAATCCTTTATTGACACACAACGAAAATCCTATGAACACTTATATTATGACAAATAAACAAAGTGTACCGGATGCAGACTTAAAACTTTCTTTATTTACTCAAAAGGGATTACAACATAGATAAAAAGAGGATCAATTACAAGAACAGAAAAATTTATGTGGCAGCATCATCATGCTCAGCATCCTTGCCTTCCGCATCTTCCGCATCTTCTTCTTCCTCATCAAGTTCAAGAAGAGATTTTAGCTGCTGGATGCTGTCTTCCTTTTCAGCGAGACCGGATATCTGATTCGTCAAAGAAAACTTCAACAAGTCAAAATCCTTCGATTTCTGCTTAAGGATGGCATAAGTGTCTTGCCCAGCCAGGATGTACTCTTCAGGAAGCCTCGAAGTTGAGCCAAATTAGTAACCTTCTTGGAAGCCCAATTGGTGACCAACTTGTTTAGAAGCTTTCAGAAGGATAGCAACACAATTCCCAAGCTCATCGCTAGCCCGAACATCGGCGATGACCTGTTAAAACAACTATGTTTAATTGACCTTCAATACTTAGATTATTTATGGGAACAAACAAAAGACATACCTTGGGAATGGCTTCTGCCAATAACCATTTTTGATCCGCCTTGGCCTGAATAAGCTCCATCTTATGGCCAGCGCACTCTATAGCTTGGTCACGGTTTTTGGCATTAAGATCAGATAGGCGCTTATCCTTGGCCGCCGATTCAGCTTGAAGGGCCTCAATCAACTTGGCCTGTTCAACCATTGCTTTGGCTTGTTCTTCTAGTTGCTTTTGAAGAACGACTTTGGTTTCCTCAGCAGTGGACCGAGCAACCTTCTCCGCCTTAAGAGCCTGACGGACCTCTCGGGATTCGCTCATCACTTTACAAGCTTCCTCTTTGGCATCAGTTGCAGAGGCTGCCAGCTCGTCCCACTGCTCATTCATCGCTAACCAATCTCTAGTTATCTCTTGGCTGGAGGAAATAGCATTCGCCACATAGTAAGAATGGGAGTTCAATAACTCTTGACGAACACTATGGTGACGACGCTCACTCTCAGCAGGAGGAAGACACTCCCGCAAAAATTCGAAACATACATCTACGTCTCGGAATGTAGAATCCCGACGTAATGTCCAGCGTGGTTGATAGGGGGTGGGATCTTCCTCCTGAGGAGATGGAGAGGTTTGAGGAGCGTGTGGGAACATGCTCACGCCTCCTTGATCTCTAAAAGAATGAACATAATAAGAAAGCGATCTTCGGGCATGCTCAGAAGTGTCAGCCTCCTTGTTCTTCAAAGGAGAGTCGTCCGCCACCTCAATGGGCTCCTTGGCAGTATTAGGAGGCGGTGGTGGCGGACGAAGCGGTGAGTCTTTTAAACCAGAAACACTTTCGGAAAGATTATCCAGGTACACTGAAAACCATTAATGAAGGGTTAGGAGTACTCCAATCCAAATAAGATAACATAATAAAGAAAAGTTTTGCATACCTAACGAAGGATCCTCCACGTCAAGTTGTTCCAGACGCGCTTCCAAGGAAGAAAGATTTGTCTTTTTAGATTTTTTCTTCTTCAAGACAATCCTCACCGGATTAACCCTACGTTTGCCCACCACCTTGAAAACGTCCGCATCAACGACTGGATGTTTACCCTCAGTGGTGGTATCATCAGCTTCCGGACCCTTGACGTCCGCAGAAGTACCAGCGTCATCTTGACCCGCCGACTGACTAGCAGTGGCTCGTTGACGGGTAAGACCTGCAGTTGAACCCACAGCTCTATTAACATCAGTTGAACAATTTTCTTCGCAAAGTGATGACTCCTCGCTAGACGAAAAGAGTATAATCACTCCGCTAGAAGTAATAGCAGTCACAGGTCGAGGTTTCAAAATGCCCTCACCTTTTTGGATGCAATCTTTAACATATGCCTCACCTTTGGCATACATCGCCTTGGAAACTTTGGGTTCCGGGCGGAAAGCTGTGGGAAACACGAAATTAGAAAGAGTGCGCTAAAGAAAGGATGCATCCCTCTTGTCGATGGTGCGGCGCACCATCATTCCCCCTCATGATCCAACAAAGTGCTGAAGGCGGAACCTTCACCTGTACAAACAATAAAACAAGTAAGAAATTGGGCGTTCATAAAGAGAAGACAAATATAACACGAAGCATACTCTTGTTGGTCATTTCGTAATATGGTTCTAACTTGGGGAATTGCCACAAATGACTCATCTTGGCGCTCACCATTGCTCTTTCATGAATTGGGCGCAGGGGAGTTGGCGTGGATATTAGCGTTTTATACCATGCCTGATCCTCATGAGCACTGGCGGGAACCACAGGCATAGGAGCGTCCGCCTTGCATTTTGTCATTTTGAAGGGAATGACGTCTTCTCGGATCCAGAAAAATTTTGGCTTCCAGCCATGAAGATTACGGAGCCACTCCGTACCTATGGTCCTCTTCTCGATGGATGCAAAACTGTACCATCTATCGCGAAAAGTCATTTTATAGAACACGGCAAACATGCCGACAGTCAGTTCAAGGTTGCGAGATTGGCAACAGAATTCAAAATGTCTAATCGTCAACATCTCAAACGGATGGATCTGGGAAAGATGAATCCCATAAGTTGTCAAAATCGATTCGACAAACTTGGTAATTGGAATCCGGAAGTTCCCCGTTGTAAAATGGTCCACATAGACAGTCATTTTCTTTGGGGGAGGACTAGTGGCAATAGAGCCACTAGCAGGACGCTCCGGTTCCCATTCCGTCGTCAATCCGTATACGTTTACAACGTCATTATAATCCTCTTCTTTATGGCAGACTTCAACCTCGTTGATAGTAGGGGTATTTTTCTTTTCTTTCACCATTTTAACAATAGAGAGATGAATGAATCTCAGAAAGAGGAAAAAATCTCAGAGAAGGTTGAAAAGTCTAGAGTGTTTGGGAGAAATCTGAAAACGATAAAGATTAAATGGAAATCGCAAGGGTTATATTTATACCCATCGCAATTAATGCGATCCATAAAGTGACAGAGGAGAGAGAAACCGCGGACCGCCAGATGGCTGACACGTCAGGAGAGAATTTCAAGATAATATGAACAGGCTGTCACTGGCGTTCTCCACGTCTTGTCAGTTGTTTTTAAAGAGTTTCTCTCTCCGCCACGTCATCATAGTTATCCAAGCGCTTAAACATTTAAAAAAAAGTTATAAATTTCAAAAATATCTTTTAGAGATATTTTCTTCAAACAGTTGAATATTCACAAAAGTTAAGGAGATTTTTCTCATTAATTATTCAAAAAAAAAAAAATAATTACAGAAAGAGAGAAAAAAAAATTACAAGTCACAAAAACCTATGAATATATCTTAAGGGTTTGCAGTCGTTTCGTCTTCCGGAGCCTTTGACGAAGTATCATTCGAAGAATCGTCCTCAGACTCTTCACCAAGATAGAACTTCAAAGGACGTAAACCATCATCTGCGGACGCAAACTCCGGAAGCATTTGCTGAAGCGGGAACACTAGGTCATCATGTTCTTTTACCCGCGTAGCTCGGGCTTGCTTGACGTCAACTCCATGAAGCGGATGATCTTTAAATGAGCGATTGCTTTGAGAATACTTAATCCCTTCATGAAGGTCCGCGACACGCCCAAGTGACGAAGAAGCAGCCATCACACTGGTAAAACTGTCAGTCAGCTCTTTACTCCTTTTGATATGGCGGACGACCTGTTAAGATAAAAACACAAGTTCCCAAATATCAAAAGTGAGAACAAAATAACAAGTAATAAAGAATAACTTACAGCATCAACGCCCCGAGTAAGGAACCATTGACGGTCCTGCTCCGCACGTTCCGCCCGCGCCCGAAACTCCTTTGATTCTGCAATAGCTTCCTCATGAGCTTGAAGGAGAGAGTTATAGGCAGTTTGAATTTTAGCAGCACTCTGATCTTTGAGTTCGACTCGCTCCTCCTGCAACTTCATCTCCGCCTCGAGATCATGAATTCGTACACCTTGAAGGGCCACTTGATCTTCCAATGTAGAATTGGCTTCTTGAGCGCGGGCTAAGTCATTTTTTTTCCTTTTGGGCCTTCGCCCGAGCAGCTTCAAGAAGGGAATTTTGCTTCTCACAAGCTTCCTTCCATCGGCGAGCAGCAGCAGCATTACGATCTTGTTCACTTTTGAGGGCATTCTCCGCATCGATCTGCTTCCACTTAACAGTTTGAGCAGCAATACGATATTCCTCAGCCTCTTTCTTGGCATCTTCAGTGGCCCGCCGGGCCTCTCCCACTTTCCCACCTAAGGTACGCCACTCACTTAGGACTTCTTGGCTACCGGCTAAAGCATTAGCCAGGTGGTAGGTCACGTTGAACTGCCATTTCAGCGGGTGGCGTACAGTGTTCAACAAAATCCATACAAGTTTTAAGATGGGAAAACCGTGACCTGTTAGTAATGCCCCATGGAGGGACAAACAACTCATGTTTGTCACCCAGGCCCGTGTCCCCGTAATAACGGGAACCCGAAGGTTTAAGGCGAGCTGGGGTTGAAAAAGGTTGTTGGGAAGGATGCTGAGGAGAAGACTCCTCAGTCCTGTAATCCTCCTCATTAACAACATGATTGTCCTGCTGACCACTTGTACCACCCCCAGCCTGAAAAAGATAGTCAAAACGAGTATCAGTTTTAGACTGGACGTTAGATCCTTCCGTAGTGGTAGTATCAATTGGAGGGGTTGGCACCCTTTCCTCTACTAAATGTGAGGATGGTTGATCCTCCGTGTTAATATTGCTAGGAGGAGTCGGAGGCTTATCCTCCACATTCTTCTATGGAGAAGGAGATAGTTGCTATTCAGTTTGAGGAGTTGGTGTAGGCAACTTCTCAGAGACACCTTCACTAAAGATCAGTGGGTCTACAAAAACAAAAGCTATTTTTAGCTACATATTTTATGAAAGTATAGTACTTAAAAAGATTAATATGTACCTTCAACAGTGTTCATACGGTCAGCAAGGCTATATTGTGGCTTCTTAGGAAGGCGAATTTTTCGTTTCTTCTTCGAAGGACCCGCCTCTGCACCCGTAGACTTGACGCCCGTTTGTCCTGCTTGAAAAGCCATAAAAGCCCTCTTTTTCTCTAATTCTGCCAACAAATGGGAGACAGAAGAAGGTTCAGGTGTATCATCATCATATTCCCTCTCTCCTTGGGAGATCGAGAAGTCAGAATTATCGTCGTCATCATCACTCGACAATAAAGTGGCGATCGTCCCGTCAGAAGTAATAGTAAAAAGCGGATGAGGGTTTAGAACATACGCACCTGTCTCAAAGGTGGCGTTCGAGACAATAGGCTCAGCCCGCACCTTTTTTGGGAAAAGGAAGCGGGACTTAGTCTTCTCAAGAATAGGCATGTCACCGGCATCCCGGATGCCATGTCGGACACAACCCCTATCTTCAAAAAGGGCATTGAACATTGAACTTCGACTTGAGGAGATAAAAAATTTAATAATAGAATACATCGCAAAAGAAGGAAAAACAGTAAGGATAACTTACGTTCATATAAGTCAACAAAAATGGGCTCCATAAATTCTGTTGGCCACAAACGGCTCATGCCTGCCCACACTAGAGCTTCTTCTGGCAAGGCCCGCATAGGTGTTGGTTCCATCGTGAGTATACGATACCATTCTTGACCCTCATGAGCAGCGGAAACAACGTCAGGAAGGGCAGAATTCACCGGACAGCGAACCATGTCTAGCGGCACCACGTCCTCAGAAATCCAAAAGAACTTATTTCGCCAATACGTGGATGCCTTTTCGACTTCATATCCGATACTTCGATCAGAAAACCCTTGACACGTATACCAACCATTACGGATAACAAGACGGTAAAAAACTGGAAATCGATCAATATGTGGCACCATGTCACGTGCTATGCATACAAATTCATAATGACGAATCCGCATCATAGCACAGGGATGCAATTGGGATAAGTGAATCCCATAGGCAGTTAACACCTTCTGAAGAAACCTCGTTATGGGCAACCGGAAATTCCCATGAACAAAATAATCGGCATACAAAGCCATTTTCCCAGGCGGTGGGAAACTGGCTATTGAACCGATAGAAGGAAACTCTGGCTCCCACTCGGGTGGAATACCATACGTCTCCAGTAGCTTCTCATATTCTGAATGGTCCCAGGCGATCTCTATCTCATCAACTTCAGTCTGAACATTCGACATTATAGACGAATTTAGTAAAAGGATTATAAGAAACTTCAGTACTTTATCAGAGAAAAAGCAAAAGGATGTTCAGAAAAATCAAAGGCGATAAAGCTTCAATAGGAAGTTTTCTCTTCCTTTTATACCCATCACAATTAATGCGATGAGATATGAACAGTAGAGAGAGAAGATCATCGCCCAATTAGTGATTGCCACGTCACGCGGGAAATTGGAAAAAGAGAAAAAGCTGCACAGTCGGGTACAGTGACAGCCGTCAAAAACTTCCCATCATCTATTCACGCGCATGCGAGTGGTCAACTTGTCCTTTTTTCTTGATTATCCATACCAACAGAAGATATTTTCACTTAAACTTCGAAATTCAAAAATCCCCAAAATTCATTAGAGTCCAAAATTTCACCCGCATAAAGACCTCACGCGGAAGAAACACTGGACATGGGGGACTTATAGAGGTAGGTACCAAAAAGACCAAAATACCCTTAAGTACCACCCACGGGTCACAGAGGAACCTCTAATAAGCCACCCGCGGGGCATACAGATCACCTGCATATCACGATAGAGGAAGAATGTCCTCATGTCACGCGCGGAAGCATCCTTGTACCCTCGAAAGTCGTCCGCAGGATAGGACATCAGTCCGCCCAAACGATCAAGAGGAAGTGCCAGCGGAACAGCTGTCACCAACCAATTACCTTCTAGAAGAATATCCACGATTGTTACGTGAGGAATACGTGACCTACCAGCCAATGAACAAAGGACACCTGGCCAGGTTGTTATAACCGTGCACATGGCCAGGGTACGATCCATCCAATCATCGGGCAACACGTGTCCGGGTTGTTATACCCATGCACATGGGACGTATAGCTCAACCTATCATAAAATGCCACGCGTCCATGCGGTTATTGAAGATCTTCTAGAAGGAGACAGCTGGCCCAATCACCTTCCTACATCATTCGGCTATAAATACCTTATCAAACGGTATGAGGTATTCATTCACTCACTTGCATTCTGACTACACTTAGTCTGTTTACTTTAGTACTTTCTCTATCTACGAACGTTACTGATTCTCACGCCCGAGGGTGGTTACAGGAAGACCCCCCCTCTTGTCCTTCCTGCAACGAGACTCACGGTGTCTGTTTTGCAGGTTCTGGTCACTGGACTTTGGGGAGTTATACTCATATCATTGGTCGTAATTATCGTATGTTACCCTGTGAATTCATTGGATCCAGGACCCATACCCAGGGATTGGATCCGTGTTTCTTCACTACTGTAATTTAGTGCTTTATTTGATTTGGTATTGTAGTTTAATTTTAAAGCGTTTTTATTTAATTTATATACGAACGGTTTCCAACAAAAGCTACATGAATTAATTGTTTTTAGGGGTTGTGTTAATTGATGAATAGGTGGATAATAATGGAGGGGGCGGAGATGGTGGTGGTGATTCGGCAACCATACAATGGCAAAACGCACGGTGCAAAGCAGAGGTACTATCGCACCCGCTATATGAGCAGTTACTATCGGCTCATGTGTCTTGTTTGAGAATTGCAACACCGGTGGATCAGTTGCCGAGGATTGATGCACAGTTGGCACAATCACCGAATGTTGTGTCAAAGTATTCTGGTCTTGGAGGTCATGGTAATCTTGGTGATGACAAGGAGCTTGATCAGTTTATGGTATGGTTCTTATATCTTAACTATAATCTTGTTGACTAAATTCTCAAAAGTATGAGAGTTTTGAATATCTTGGTTTTACAATTTGCACATTAAAACTTTAAAAGTGTATAATGCGAGTTTCACATGGTGCGGTGATGAGATCGCATCCGAGTTTTCAGTTATATTGAACAAATTTGTCCATTGATTGAGCAATGAGTTCGAGTATTTGAATAAATTAGACAATCGACTGAAACAAAGATTATGAGAATATCTTGCACTTTAAATATATTTTAGTAACTTAAAGTTAAAATATTATCTATATACAATTTTTGAATGGATGAGGCTAAAATGTGCCCTGAGTAGAGAGATGATGTAAATGATTTAGCAAGGGAGGAGGTGAGGGGATATGTTTAACATAACAACTTTATGATAGAGAATGTGTCACATACATGATACACACGCTTCGTGCATTGGCTTTTGGGATAAAAACACATTAAGTACTTCTTAAAACCAAGGTTTTGATTAATTATGTCATATTTAACTTCCAAAATGATAAATATATATCCATATGTTGCAATGCAGACTCATTATGTTTTGTTGCTTTGTTCTTTTAAAGAACAACTACAACAACACGTTCGGGTTCACGCAATGGAAGCTGTGATGGCGTGTTGGGAGATCGAGCAGTCGTTACAGAGCTTAACCGGTTTGAACTTATGAACTCCAAGTTTAAGTTTTATTTAAGATATGGATGAAAGTTAAGGTTTGTTGGTTGTTGGCTAACAAAACAGGAATGTCACCTGGAGAAGGCACTGGGACGACAATGTCGGATGATGATGAAGATCATGTAGACAGTGATGCCAATTTGTTTGATGGGAGTCTTGATGGACATGATAGCATGGGATTCGGGCCTCTTGTCCCGACAGAGAGCGAGAGGTCTTTGATGGAGCACGTAAGGCAAGAACTAAAGCACGAGTTGAAACAAGTAAGAAACTATATATTGGAGCACATTTCTAATCCTCTTTGGTAATGTATAATAGAGATTGAATGATAAAGAAGCTAGAACCCTAGGAAACCATAATTCCATAAACCGGAAACTAGTAACCCTAGATAAACCTAAACTGGGTCACGGGCTATAAACAGCTAAACAGTAACAATAATTAGCAATTAGTTTTATTTTTCAGAGTTGAAATCTATCAATGAATTAATTAAAACCTGATTATACTTAAAATAGTAACCAAAACACAACTTGTTATAACGTGTCAATGAGTCATAAATGGGTTGATGGAATGGGTTAAATGTGTTGGTTGGTTGTAACTTGTAATAAATGTGTTAAATGGGTTGGCAACTTGACCTTACCAACCCTATTTTCTTTTTGATTAAATATGGTCTTATGGTATCAGTAAGCTTAACTAAACAAGTTACAAGATTAACCCGAACATGACTAGTTTAACTAAAAGGGTTAATAAGGTCAACTTAAACACGCCACATTTATCAAACAGGTCACATGTGTCACCCTAAACTTGGGATGGAAATAGGATGGGTTTGGTCTAAGTGTTGGTAATCCTAGTCAAATAAATGGTTGTAAAACTGCGTATCATACTTAATTGGATCAATACCTTTGAGATTTTGAAACCCTTTTTTTACCATTCTATTTTTCTGTAATTTATGTTTTTAACAACTACAACTTAAATTGGTTCGATAAATTTAATACATATCATTATTATTATTACAATTTGAAATTATAAAATATGTACAATTCATGATGATATAAATCCAAAAAAAAATAAGCTAATAATTAATACTTCATCTAATATGATCAAATACATTCTCTAAGAAAAATCATCTTTAAATCATCTTTCACGTAATAAAAAAATTAAAAAGAAATATTGCTAGAGAAGGGTTGATAGAAAATTAAAATAAAAATTAAAAACTATTCTAAGTATATGATATGGGACTGGGTAAATGAATATATGTTTTCGGGTTTACCCTTCGGGTTCCGGTTTGTTTACCATCCCTACAAACCTAACTATTTTCATGTCGTGTTTCATATATGTCAGAAATTGCCGCCCTACACATATTAACTGTTGTGTCAAGTTTGCATGATCATTACAACATAATGAATTGTGAATTTGTGATCATAGTTTTGAGCTTTTATTGTGGTGTTATTAGGGTTACAAGGAGAAGATTGTGGACATTAGGGAGGAAATATTACGCAAAAGACGGGCAGGTAAACTGCCCGGTGACACCACTTCTGTCTTGAAATCATGGTGGCAATCCCATGCCAAATGGCCATACCCTACGGTCAGTTAATTGCTTAAATCTTTCAAACAACAATATAATTATATAACTTATAGCATTAAGAATAACAACAGGAAGAGGATAAGGCAAGACTGGTACAAGAAACTGGGCTGCAGTTAAAGCAGATAAACAACTGGTTTATTAATCAAAGAAAACGAAACTGGCACAGTAATCCTTCTTCTTCAACCGTTTCGAAGAGCAAGCGCAAAAAGTATTACATTTTAGACGATAAAATCTTCATTTCGAATATGAAAGCATGCATGTTTTAAAGTTACAAAATGTTTTTTTTTTAAGTAATGCAGGTGACAGAAGCAGTGATTAAGAAATTTTAGAACTCGAGAAATTGAGATGATTGTGCATACATGCAATTGCAAGAAAACTGGAATGCATGGGCTGCTGTTTGATCTAGCAGGAAAAGATGATGAATGTTAATTAGGTGTATGTATCAGTTCTGTGATACATGTGTAGAGTTTTAGCCAGAATAACTAAAAAAATGTAATCGGGTTTTCTTAATTTCTTATATTATTATTGTTTGAAACTTTTTATATAAAAAAAATATAAACTAATTGTTTTTAAGCACAACTATTTTTGGCACTTTTAAAAATAGCATTGGATTATAGGATAATTATTTCATAACATTTTTTTTTATCAAAAGCGTAGTTATTGTAAAAATTAAACCTAATATGAGATCTTTGAATCGTATTTGTTAATATGCGAATTATATTTATGAAAAACAATCAAATAAAAAAACAAAAAAGACATATAGTTATTGTTTTTAATTGATCAGATAGAATTGCATATTGAATGAAAGTGAAAATAATAATCAACTGATTATGAAAACAATCAAATAAAATGAATAATATGTTGATTAAAAAGAAATAAAAAATTAGAAGTATAGTGACTTGATTAAATAATAAATAATAACATAATAAGTTGTCAAAAAGTATGATGAGTTGAAATCTCCTAGTTTTATTGACCCTACTCGTCATCATCATGTTTTCTTTCTTTTGAAGGTCCTTTCTGACTTTAAGCAAGTCCATAAAGCTTGGCTTTAAGACTCTCTAAGTCTCTTCTTCTGCAATGGAAGGGCTAAAAACCTAAAACTTTGCTGATTAAGCAAGAAAACAAAATATATTTAAAAAGCATGTATGCATAATTGAAGACAATTATGGATCAATATTATTGATATTTGAAATATGATGTGTCATACCTCTTATCTATGATGATCCCACACGCTTTCAATGTCATAATACAATATTATGTGAAAGAATATAAGTTAACTATACAGATAAATGCAATACATGTGTGAAAATAGTGATGTTTAAAATCTAGCATTTATGTATATAAATAGAGTTAAGTGTTATTTTAGTATATGTGGTTTGTTAAATTATGCAACTTTAGTACCGTTTTTAAATTTATTGCAAATAACCACTTCAGTTTTCTAAAGACCAGCTGATGCGTGAACCGACTGAAAATATTTTCAAACGATCTGAACAAGCCAATAACTACTCTAAACAATTAAATTTCAGTGTAAAACATCTAAAATGGTCTAGACCGAACATGCAACTTAATTACTTGTATCATGCATGCCCTTTTTAGAAAGCCTGGTACTCACCCTCTCTGTCTAGTTAGAGCCTTTAGCTATCTAGATTAATTTATGCATACATGTTTTTTGTAACTATTAATAAATAAATTAGATTCATTACTAAACATTTGGCTAAGACAGTTTACGTCTAATCTCATGCATGCTAATTATATAGTCGGTGGCATTCACGGCTGCACCATTCCTCATAGTGGCCACAACTTGGCTCGTGATCTTTGGTCTATTCTTATCAATAATAGTATAATACTCTTATGCTACTGTGATTGCGGAAAAGAACCTAACGGGTATTTAAAAACCGGGTATTTAAGAGCTCTCTAATTCTACCATCATAGCAATCAGCAATGCAATTACCTTTGCAAATTATGTTTTCTAACCACAAAATAAATCATCATTCTTCACTAAAAAACCATGATTTTTTTCAGTGTGAGATCTATAGTATTGTACTCGGGACAAGGGAAATTCGATCAATGTACAACGAAAGCATTGAAATATATCGTTAGTCAAGACAATCTGACTGCTGAAAGACTTGGTAAGGTCTCCGAAGTTCTTGATGCTGCAAAGAAAATAACTGTCGCACAAGTATTCTTGCCTGCTAATGTGCAAGCTAACATTGATGATATACAAACAAAGCTTAATGCTTCGGCTACTGAACTTTCCGAGAGAACCAAAGAGAATAAAGAAGGCATTCATGATATCCTTCAACGTGTGTAACATCAATATACCCCACCGCACAATTCCTTTGATACAGTTATTATGGTGAATATGTTTAAAACACAATGAAGTTATATATGATTCTTGAAAAAGAACTTTTAAAGTAGGTAACTTCGTTGGTGGAGCTACGCACATACATGGTATCGGAGCCAAATGGAATGTTTTCTTTTTTTCTTAAGATGGTATAAAAGACTTGATTTCTAATCAATTGAGGTACAATATCTACAGAAAAATTGGGTCATTGTGCTCGATATTAATACCCTAATACTATAGGTTTCAATACAACCGGTACCTTTCATTTTCGGGTTGTGACATTCGTCAAATTTCAGATCTAGAATTATATTCGTTTTTTGTAAACTTTTAATACGTAAACCCAAATCAACATTTTAGAAACCTTATTTAATTATTATATAATATTATTATACATCTCGATCACCAATAAATCGATGTTTGTCACACTATAGAGTCGCTAAGAAAAACATAAGGGGTTTAAAATGATTTTCGTAAACTCTTTACAAGCTTTGGAAATCTTTAAACTTCCATTAAACATTGATTAGAACTTGATGGGCCAAAGGGGAAACATTTATACCCATCCATATAAATAAGATAAAACCCTAAACCTAAACTTATTATCACAAACAAACCAGCCGCCATCTCTCTTCTTCTCTCTTTTCCGGCCGGCCGCCGCCTCCGGCGAGCACCACCGAAATCCGGCCACCATCCTCACTACCACCTCCGACGCACCACCCCACTCCCCTGCCGTTTTTTCCGGCGACCCCGACCTCCGACATCCGAGCTCCGGCCGTTTTCCCCTTCTCCCTCTCCGGCCACCACCTTCAATGCCATCACCACACTCCCCTCTCCCTCTCGGTTTTCCAGCGACCTCGGAACTTTCCGGCGAGAATCCGGCACCGCAGCTCCGCCTCTCTCTCTCTGCCTCACTCTCTTTCCCGAAGATCTCTCTCTCTCTTTCTCGTATCTCTCTCCGATTCGTTTTTCTTTTCCGGCGAACCCGTGCTTCTCTCCTCTCCCGCTTCGAGTAGGTATTGTTAATTTACGGTTTTTGCTCGGCTTAACATAACATGATGTTGGATTTTAAGATTTCATTATCGAGTTCGTTTTCGGATTTAATTAAATGGATTAAGGAAAGGGTTATCGGGTGTTTATTGTTGTGGGAAAGAGTTGGTTTTAATTTGTTATTTAAATTATAGAATTGGTTTGTTAACATATTGTGTTTCGGGATTGGATTGTTGAGTCGTCTCGTCAAGACCCGAGTTCGGTCCCACGTTAAAACCGATTTTGTGTTATCGTTGTTAAAAGGCGTATAATTAGTAAAACTATTCAAATATATAAAACTCATTATTTTTAACAATTATTATTATTATTATTATTATTATTATTATTATTATTATTATTATTATTATTAACTCCTTATAAAAAATATGTATATCCTTATTTATTCCTAATTATTAGTACTAAATGTTCTATTTATTAATAGATCTTTAATATGGTGAACTCGTTTAGAAACCGAATCAAAACTTAGTATGGTATCATTATTTTACTATCAATATTAATTATTATTATTATTATTTTTATCAACAACACTTTAATTAATACCAAGACCTTTATTCTATAACTATTATTATTAGTATTATTAATAATAATTATTGTTATAATTACTATACTATATTAGTATTGTAGAAAATAATTATTGTTATTATTATTATCATATATATATATATATAATATCTTTTTAGAATTATTATTATCATTACTATCATTATCATTAATAATATTATTATAAACTTTAATATCAGTTCATTCTTATAAAACCGAACGCTTGATTTAAAACCCGTCTTGTTTCTTTTAATAATGGTTTAGCTATTTAAAAGTCCAATAAAATAATATTATTTTATTTTAATTATCAATTATAGCATGAGTCCCTAATCATTAACAAATTAACCGATAATCCGATTAACAACCGAACCTTCTCGTCCAATGTTTCAAATGTAGTTTCAACTAAAGTTCAAGTCCATTAATATATTTTATTATTCGTTTTCATTTAGGTTTCAAGTCGGATCTGTTAGTTTACCGTTCGAGCTTCATTTATGTGTCTATTTTGTTTCTCGGTTCATCAATCGAGGTGAGTACTTTCATACCCCTTTTTTCATCTTTCGTTTTGGGGTGACATTTCATACTTATCAAACTAAATGCTTTAATTACTTGAATCTTTAAACCACAAACGTGATTGTATACTTTACCTGAATAATTGCTTGATTTGGTGTCCTATGCTTACATGCTTATATTCTTATGTGTTTATCGCTTTTGGATGGTGGAACTATAAATCCTATACCATTTGGCAACCCCTCATGGCAAGGTGTCGTTAACGTAATGCAATTAACGATAGTCATAAAATCCTAGAATAGCTAGGTGGTGCTAATTTGTTTAGCAATTGTCATAAAATCCTAGAATAGCTAGGTGGTGCTAATGTGTTTAGCAATTGTCATAAAATCCTAGATAGCTAGGTGGTGCTAATGTGTTTAGCAATTGCCAATTTATCAAACTCTAGTGCTTTTATTCATTGTTTTGTATACAAGTGTTGTGGCTTCTTATTACTATATCTTTATATGCTCCAACTTATGAATTGCTCATCAACCTTTGTGTTGACAAACTTTATTTTATGAAATGTTACAGGTTTGACTTTTGTTGACTCGAGGACTTGACGAAAAACGCTACCAAGACCATTAGGGTATTAGTAAAACGAACAATATAAATGTTACTTGTATTTAATTTGTTTGTGTGGACGAAACGTGTTGTTTATTGATTTGTTGAAATAAAATGAGTTAATTAAATATTGTCACTCTAATTAGTGTCTTGTATATTTGTCCAATCGCGTTGCACCCCGGCATGTTCCGCCGCCTTTGGTCAGGGTGTGACACGGGTAGGCTAATATTACCTGTATATTAGGCAACTGAGGGGCTGTTTAGTTCATTCAGATCTGAATGAGTCTCTGTCCCTTTTTTATTCAGCAAAAACAATAAGTCTGAATGATTTAGACCTAATTTTAACCATTCAGATGTTTTTCTGTTTAGAACCAAACAGTCTGAATAAATCAGATGTTTACATTTGAATGGTTCCATTCAAATGTAAACAACAACCCCTCACTAGAACATGACTTGTTAACCCATTTAGTTAATGGTTTTTTTAGAACTGCAAATTTCATTAAAACAACTAGCAAGAAGCTAGAAACAGAACAAAAGAAAACAAGGTTACAATATAAAATTACACCAATCTTTCCACATCAAGTTTTTGAAAGACGAAGGATTTTTTATCCAAAAAAGTCCCAAAGATTTAATATCTTCCCCCGTTTTGGCGAAACAAGCCGTCTTGTTTGAGAAAATGACTTCGTTTCTAGTCTTCCAAATGCACCAACAACCTGTGAGAATGATCTCGTATAAAACCTTGTTTTTTTGAGTCCCCAAATTGCTAGTTTCATAATAGTTGAGTAAGTCGCGCATTGAAAAAGCATAGATGGGAGGGATGCGACACCGGTTGCTAACAAATTGCCAAACTAATGTGGCATAATAACAAGAAGTGAGGAGATGATCATTCGTTTCTTCATATTCTCCGCATAATCTGCAAGTCACCAAACCCACCTCAATGTTTCTTTTGGAAAAAGCAACGAGGGTCGATGGTGACCTATTTCCGCCTTCCAAGCATGAATGTTTACTTTTTTAGGAACCCAATTATTCAACTTAAAAATAAACGCAACGCCCAAATTTGAGTTAGTGGACAATATCTTTTTCATGGAGGAAACCGAGAAAATTCCGAAAGGTTCGCTATGCCAAATTCAACGGTCCGGGTCTTTGCTTAATGAGATTTGTTGCAACAAATTTAAGCAGCTCAAGAGTTCACTTGATTCACATTGGTTCAAATTCTTTCTTTTCCACCGCCATTTCCAAACCTTGTTGTTGACGATCCTCTCATAACACGAGATCACCAAACACGCCTTAACTTTTTCATTCAAAAAAAGATTTGGAAAAATAACTCTTAATGGATGTTGAGTTATCCAAGGATCAATCCAGAACCTAGTTTTATCTCCAACACCCATTTGCACTTTGATAAGACACCCCAAATTAATATTGGAATAGGCAAGTTGGTTTTCCAATTTGGCTATGGAATTCCCCGTACCCGACTGATTTTTTGAGTAAGGGAGAATAGGCCACGACCTGTTAGAAGAATGTGAAGCTAAAATCACCTTTCGCCAAAGAGCATTCGGTTCGTTCTTGAATTTCCATGACCACTTAGTGAGGAGGGCTATGTTAGCATCCCTAATGAGGGTGAGACCCAAACCACCCGCCTCTTTGGGAGTCGTAACTCGGCTCCAACGCACCCAACATATTTTCTTTTTATCATCATTACCCCCCCCCCCCCCTAAAAAAAAGTTTCTCCTTTTCGTCTCTAATTGATCAATAATGTTACTCGGCGCTTTGAAGAGGGAGAAAAAATGTGTGGGGAGAGTTTCCATAACCGGCTTGATCAAAGTTAATCTACCTCCAACCGATAACGTGGACGCCTTCCAAAGAGAAAGTCTCTTATCAAAGGTTTCCAGCACCGAATTCCAATTGCAAATCCGATTCATATTAGCCCCTATAAGAAGGCCCAAATACGAGCAGGGTAAAACGCCCGGATTACATCCCATCAGGTTAGCTAAAGATGAAACATCTTCTGGAGTAACCTTTACCCCCATCAAATTAGATTTGGAGTAACTTATTTGCAGCCCCGAAGCTAAATGAAAACATCACATCAAACGGGCCATGTTAAGCACATTTTCCTTCGACCATTCACCCACTAAAATCGCGTCATCAGCGTACAGAAGGTGCGAAATAGTAGGACCATTATTTGGTAAAGAAATACCCTAAAAAATACCTCTCTCATTTGCCTTTTTATTCATGCAGCAAAAAGCTTCCATACCGATAATAAAGAGAAAAGAAGAGATTGAATCACTTTGTCTCACACCTCTTTGAAATTGAAATTCAAAAGAAGGCGAACCATTTAGTTAATGGTTAATCCACCCGAACAATACCCATTCTCACTTTCCCCGTTCTTCAGCTCTTTTATCTTGACCACGAATCTCGAGATAAATATACAAACCTAATGTTGTCAGATGGAAATTAGAGCCAAGGAAAAAAAAAAACTTAAATACATCGGGTTACTTTAAGACGTGGCTTTGTTAAACATATATAAAACATGTGCTAAACTAATAAACAACTACACTAGTACACTCAAAAGAACTATCCCACTAATTACATATACATATATTAAAATTAAAAACTAGCTGACTACATGACCCGGCTATGGCTAATCTCATTTTCTAGATGTAGCACACGTCAATTGAATGAGTCGGGTTCTCCCTGGCCCAACCAAATTTACAAGCATACGGTTTCCAGTTTCCTTAAATAAAAAGAATATTAAAAATTTGATGTTTTATACTCTTACAGGTCGGCTCAACGAATGTGAAGGCCTAAATCAAAACAAGATTTTGGGGTCTTTTCATAACACTTATTAAGAAAAAAAATTTAATTATTACAAGTTTTGAACTTATAACTTATACTTTACTAGTAACCAAGGCCTACCCACCACAAAAATACATTAGTTTAGGTTTATTATGCCCATTATAATATATCTGTATATAATGGGTTTTTTTTAATTTGGAGGCCTTAACTGAGTGGGGACCTAAAAGCACTAACTTGTTTTCGCTGTCCCACGAGCCACCCCTGTACTTTATATATGTGAACAAAATTGTGACATATTGCATTGCATGGTTTGAAATGCCTTTTTGGTTTTGAAACTGATATAAATATCACATGTTTTCATTTACAATAAATACATTAATCGTAGTAGATTGGTGATATTCGGATGGATTTTCGACACCGTAACACTTATATTGCGCGGTGTGTTCCTTTGTCTACATGACAAGTAAGGTCGTTTTCATTCGTCACTAATCGTACATGTTTATAACCAAAACATTCTAATGGCATCATTATAACTCGTAATATATAGTGTTACCGCAGATAGTTGCATGGCCATGAACCGGTGAGTTGCGAACCCAACGGCTCGTACAACTCTAGCTAGACGATATCTTGCCATGTATAGACAACATCATTGCTCATGCATGATCGACCTCATAGGGGGCCAAAGACGTCATGGTTCAAATCATAAACGTGATCACCCAGGTTGTAATACAAACTGTCTCAAATGACAACTTCCCTCCTAGCAACGAGCCACTTTACTTCAACCAGTCCGGCCCGATTGTGCCACCCCTTTGCAACCCATTCAATCCTGATTTCACTAACAGAATATGTGACCAGAATGAAGTGCCGTTAAGTGAAACCACGCTTGTATATATACGATAAAGATGTTTGTAAACTTTCTTCTAGCCAGAAATGCACCACCACGGCCGGCTAACACCTGACTCGTTTAACCAGATGTTCGCCCGATAGAATTAAGCTACGTACTCATGTAAAATTCAAATCATGATTCTCATTCAAGTGTAAATGTGATTACAAAGCAAGTATTTATAGGCAAAACATATACGCTAACAACTAACCATATACGGCTAACTATACTAACTAGCTTTATATGTACGCTATTAATACATATATATGCGCCGTTATCAACATATATGTCGGTATTCAACAACTCATTGTACCTTACGGACCATTTTTGATGGATCTTCAAGATTGCATATCTGTTCAACGGGCATTTACTGATATCTTGCAAGATCATTGTCCGGGACGTACTATGCCGCTATCTCAACTGGACTAGATCTATATCGGGTTGTTGATGGAGTCATTGGCGGTGATGTCTTGGCTTCTTTTTTGGATGGTTTATGGGAGAGCGAGGAGATATCGTGTTCATACAAATATGATTATGGGTAGATATGAACGGGAGGGGAGAAAGATATATATGTGAAAAGATTGTAAATGATATTTGCAAGGAACAATTTCATAAAATAGTAACCAGTTTCAAAAGTGTTTTAATAAAATCACTCAACTTTATATTTTATTAAATTAAAAGTTTTAATATTTTTTTTTCGCCTTTTTCTTTTTTGTTTCTCGTATGAAATCTCTTTATCTTTATTTTGCTGTTAACGTTGAGTGGCGACGTGAATTTTATTTTTTATTTTTGAATTTAATATAATTAACATTTTTATTTTTTTTAAATTGAACTATATATATTGCAAATTCCGGCACTCACATCTTATCCTCCATTTCTTTCTTGACACACAAAAAAACCGGTGAGACTCGATTTGAAGATTTAGTGACCCGATTTAAAGAAAATATACATGAGTGACTTAATTAATACACTTTTGAAACTTGGTTACTATTTTATGAGATATTTCCTAATTTTAACGGTAGAGGTTTGTAAATATAAACGAGTGGCTAAATTGTTTTTGATGCATAATATTTGTTGTTGTTTGTGTTTTGGTAAGCATTAATAAAAACATAAAGCCCACTTGTCATATTAAGCCCAACTTATACTAGCTTCTGTGGATCAGCCCAACTACCTATAAGAGTTTAGAGTTTAGACCGACTTCATCAACAAAAATCAGCTCACACAAAACCAATTAGTTAAACAACATAATTAAAACAAATATAAGTTGAATTGATTAACATGTGACATATACATTTCAACATAACACAATTTTCAACAGCAGAGATCATAAAAAAAGGAAAAATAGAAGTGGTGTCGCTCGACCCTAGAGTCCTACACCCTTTTGGACCATCCTAAATGAGAAATTGTTGACTGGCCAAACTTTGTGTTATACGACTCATACACAATATTCATGTGCATGTCTTGCTAAATACAAAATTGGGTTTGGCTAAATAATGTTAAGGTTTATCTTTTTCTTTCTTTTTTATCATATCATTCTAGATTATTGTGAGAAGTAATAGGTTGTGACTTGTGACAGTTACACTATATTCTTGAGTTTTTTATTTAAGGGGTTGGAAAAAAAAAGATAAGGAATTTTTTTTTTCATTCTTAACGTTTTCTCGGTGTTCGCATACACTTTTGCTGCAGTCATGAGATCGTCCCACTCTTTTGGCATTCCATCTCTGCCCGAAAGTGTGCGGACTAAATCATTACATCTGACGTTTTTGCGGAAGGCACCCCGAAGCATGTCTTTGCTTATACCACCGATGTTCAGGCTCTCATCATTGAATCTGGTGATAAAATCTTCTATAGACTCGTTATCGCGATGAACGACGTCTAAAATTTCTGATTGGTCTCGAGTATGTTTCTTCTGTTGACTGAACTGTTGAAAAAATTTCTTCACCAAATCGTCCCAGCTAGAAATTTCACCGTCAGGTAACTTTTCGAACCGTTCTCATGCTGCCCCTGTTAATGTCAATGCGAACATGTGACACCAACTGGGAAGTGTCCAACCACTAACACCGCCTACCGCCACAAAATTCTGGAGATGATCACTTGGCGCCAATGAAGAAACACGGATCCAATCCCCGGGTATGGGTCCTGGATCTAATGAGTCTACGGGGTAAAGTACGATAATTACAACTAAGATATGAGTAAAGCTTCCCAAAGTACAATGACCGGAACCTGCAAAACAGACACCGTGAGTCTCGTTACAGGAAGGACAAGAGGGGGGGTCTTCCTGTAACCACCCTCCGGCGTGAGAATCAGTAACCTTCGTAAATGAAGAAAGTACTAAAGTAAGCAGACTAAGTGTAGCCAGAATGCAAGTGAGTGAATGAATACCTCATACCGTTTGACAAGGTATTTATAGCCGAAGGATGTAGGAAGATGATTGGGCCAGCTGTCCTCTTCCAGAAGATCTTTGATAACTGTCTGGACGTGTGTCCTCTTGTGATATGTTGAGCTATACGTCCCATGTGCATGGGCATAACAACTTGGACATGCGTCGCCCGATGATAGGATGGATTGCACCCTGGCCATGTGCACGGTTATAACAAACTGGCCAGGTGTCCTTTATTTATTAACTGTTCAGTCACGTATTCTCCAAGTAAGAATCATGAACCTTCTTCTAGAGAGTATTTGAGTTATGACAGCTGTCCCGCTGGCCTTGTCTTCCGGACGTTTAGGCGGATAGATATCCTATCCTGCGGATGTCTTTTGAGGAAATCGGGATGCTTCCGCATGAGTTATGAGGACGTTCCTCCTTATTCGTGATATGCGGGTGATCCATGTGTCCCGTGGGTGGTTTATAAGAGGATTCTCTGTAACCCGCGGGTGATATTTAAGGGTATTTGGGTCTTTTTGGTACCCTACCTCTACAAGTCCCCCCAGTCTAGTGTTTCTTCCGTGTGAAATCTTTATGCGGGTGAAATTCTGGACTTAATGCGTTTTGGGGATTTTTATTGTTCAGAAATTAGGTAGAAAATATCTTCTGATGGTATGGATAATCATGAAAAAGGACAAGTTGACCACTCGCAGACGCGTGAACAGGTGATGGGACGTTTTTTACGGCTGTCACTGTACCCGACTGTACAACTTTTTCTCTTTTTCGAATTTCCCGTGTGACGTGGCAGTCACTGGTTGGATGATGTTTTTCTCTCTCTATTGTTCATATCCCATCGCATTAATTGCGATTTGGTATAAATAGTGCGAGTTATCTTCTATTTGAAGTTTTATCGTCTTTATTCTCTAGCCATCTTTTTGCTTTTTTCTCTGGCAAAGTATCAAACTTTCTTATATGTCCTCCTTGAATCTTCCTAAGATGTCGAACGGTCAAACAGAGGTTGACTAGATAGAGATTTTATGGGATTATTCTAACTATGAGAAGTTGTTAGAGACTTATGGTATTCCATTAGAGTGGGAACCAGAGTTCCCAGGCCCTGGTTCGATAGCCAGTTTCCCACCTCCTGGGAAAATAGCTTTGTATTCTGATTACTTTGTTCATGGGAACTTCCGTTTACCTATAACGAAATTCCTTGAAAAAGTGTTAACCGTCTATGGGATCCATATATCCCAACTGCATCCACGTGCTATGATGCGAATTCGTCACTACGAGTTCGTATGTATAGCACGTGATATTGTACCTCATGCTGACCGACTTCCAGTTTTTTATCGTATTGTTAATCGTAATGGTTGGTACATATGTCAAGAAGTTTCCGATCGGCGTATCGGATACGAAGTTGAAAAGCTTTCTACGGACTGGCGGAGCAAATTCTTCTGGATTTCTGAAGACGTTATTCCTTTATCTATGCTCCGCCGTCCGGTAAATTCTGCTCTCCCGGATGTTGTGACGGCTGCTCACGAAGGTCGTGACTGGTATCGTATTCTCATGACGGAACCAACACCTATGCGTGCATTGCCAGAGGAAGCCCTAGTGTGGGCAGGCATGAGCCGTTTGTGGCCGTCAGAATTTATGGAACCTATTTTTGTGGACCTACATGAACGTAAGTTATTTATTATCATGTTTTTTCTTACTTGAGTATTCTTATAGATCAACTTTTATGTTTTCAGGTCGGAGTTCCATGCTTAATGCCCTTTTTGAGGACAAAGGGTGTGTGCGTAAAAGCATCCGCGAGGCGGGGGATCAACCCATCCTTGCGAAGACTAAGTCTCGATTCCTTTTTCCAAAAAAAGTTTGGGCTGAGCCTATCACTTCGGATGCCACCTTCGAAACAGGTGTGTATGTTTTAAACCCTCCTCCCCTTACTGCTGTTACTTCCGGCGGAATGATTGCCATCTTATCATCAAGTGATGATGATGGAGATGATTCTCGGTTTTCTGCTTCGGATGAGGAAGAAGATTCTGATGAGGGTGCTTCTGAACTTTCCTCTGTCTCATCTTTATTAGCAGAATTGGAGAAAAAGAGAGCTTTTGCAGCTTCTCAGACGAAGCACACAAATGTGAAGGTTGTGGATACTGAAGCGGGGCCATCGAAGAAAAAACGAAAGGCGCACCGTCCCAAGAAACCACAATATAGCCTTTCTGACCGCATTAACACCGTTGAAGGTATGTGTCTCTATTCAAAGACTGTATTCTTTCTATGAGTGTTTGGCTAAGTGTAGCTTTTTATGTAGATCCATTGATATTTAGTGAGGATATATCTGAGAAGCTACCTACGCCAACTCCTCATATTGAAAAACCATCGTCTCCTTCTCCGAGGGAAGATGCTGAGGTTAATCTATCCAATCCGCCGAGTGGCCTTAATGTAGAAGGTCAATCGACCCTTCCTCCCAGTGAGACTGTTGTGGAAGACAGGGTGCCAACGCCGCCAGCTGATACTGCGACAGAGGAAATTCATACCCAGTCTGGACGTGATACTCGTTTTGACTATCTGTGTCAGGCTGGGGGTGGTACTGGCGAGTAGGAAAACAATCCTGTTGTTAATGAGGAGGGTTTCCGGACTGAAGGATCTCCTCCTCGTCCTCCTCCACAACAACATTTTTATACCCCAGCTCGTCTTAAACCTTCGGGTTCCCGTTATTACGGGGATACGGGTATGGGTGACACACATGAACTGTTTGTCCCTTCATGGGGCATTACTAATGGGTCTCGATTTTCTCGCCCTGGAACTTGCATGGATTTTCTCGAACATTGTACGCCACCTACTGAGATGGCGTATCAACGCGATCTTTCCCGTCGTGATCTTCATACCAATGTGGCCTATCACCTGGCCAATGCTTTAGCCGGTAGCCAAGAAGTCCTGAGTGAGTGGCGTACCTTAGGCGGGAAAGTGGGAAAGGCTCGGCGGGCCACTGAGGCTGCCAAGAAAGAGGCTGAGGAGCACCGTATTGCCGCCCAAACTGCTAAGTGGAAGCAGGCTGATGCGGAGAATGCTCTTAAGAGCGAGCTAGATCGTAATGCTAGCTCCGCTCGCCGATGGAAAGAAGCTTGTGAAAAGCAAAATGCCATCCGTGAAGCTGATCGGGCAAAAGCCCAAAAGGACAAAGATGACTTAATCCGTGCTCAGGGAGCCAACTCTGCATTGGAAAATCAAGTGGCCCTTCAGGGTGCCCGAATTCATGATCTTGAGGCCGAGCTGAAGTTGCAAAAAGAGCAGGCCAAACTTAAGGATCAGAGTGCTACTGAAATTCAAGGTGCCTATGACTCTCTTCTTCAAGCTCATGAGGAAGCTGTCGCGGAATCGAAGGAGTTCCAAACGCGGTCAGAACGTGCGGAGCAGGACCGTCAATGGTTCCTTACTCGGGGCGTTGATGCTGTAAGTTTTCTATATTATTTGTTATTTTACTCTCGCTTTTTGATACTGGGAACTTAAGTTTTTGTCTTAACAGGTAATCCGCCATATCAAAGGGAGTAAAGAGCTGAATGATAGTTTCGCCAATGTGATGACTGCTTCTTCCCTTGGGTGTGTTGTGGGCTTTCATGAAGGAGTGAGTTACACCCGAAGTAACCATACATTCAAAGATAATCCGCTTTATGGAGTTGATGTTAAGCAAGCCCGAATTACGCGGGTAAAAGAACATGACGATCTAGTGTTCCCGCTGCAGCAAATGCTTCCGGAGTTTGTGTCCGCTGATGACGGCTTACAACTCTCGAAGATCTATCTTGGTGAAGAGTCTGAGGATGATTCTTCGGAAGATACCTCATCAAAGGGTCCGGAAGGTGAAACTTCCACAAATCCGTAGAATGGATTCGTAGGTTTTTGTAACTTGTAACCTTTTCTTTTTTCTTTTTGTAATTATTTTTTGAATAATGAGAAAAAAATCTTATCTTCTATGGATATCCTTTTGTTCAAAGAAAATATCTTTTTTAGAAGATATTTTTGAAATCTTCAATATTTTGAAATGTTTGAAAGTTTCGGATAAATATGCTGATGTGGCGGAGAGAGAAATTTCTTGAGGGCAACTGATAAGACGTGTATGACATCGTTGACAGTCTGGTTGCACTATCTTGAATTTCCTGCCTGACGTGTCAGCCATCTGGTGGTCCGCGGTTTCTCTCTCCTCTGGCACTTCATGGATCGCATTTATTGCGATGGGTATAAGTATGACCCTTGTGATTTCCATTTAAATCTTATCGCTTTCAGATTTCTCTCAAGCAGACAAAACTTTTCATCATTCTCTGAAATTTCTTCCCCTTTTCTGTGATTTCTTAATTTTCTTGAAACTGAAATGGCGAAAGAGAAGAAGAATACCCCTACTATCAGCGACATTGTCGTATGCCTTAAAGAAGAGGACTATAATGACGTCGTTAACGTTTGCGGATTAACGACGGAGTGGGAGCCGGAGCGTCCTGCTAGTGGTTCTATCGCCACTAGTCCTCCTCCGAATAAAATGGCTTCTACGTGGATCATTTTACCATGGGGAACTTCCGGGTTCCGATTACCAAATTTGTCGGATCGGTCTTAACGACTTACGGGATTCATTTGTCCCAGATCCATCCCTTTGGGATGTTGAGGATTCGACACTTTGAGTTTTGTTGCCAAACTCATAACCTAGAACCGACTGTTGGCATGTTTGCCGTTTTTTATAAGATGACTTTTCGCGATGAGTGGCACAGTTTTGCAACCATCGAAAAGAGGACCATCGGAACGGAATGGCTCCGCAGTCTTCACGGCTGGAAGCCCAAATTTTTCTGGATTCATGAGGACGTCATTCCCTTCAAGATGACCAAACGCAAAGCGGACGCCCCCATGCCTGTGGTTCCCGCTAGTGCCTATGAGGACCAAGCGTGGTATAAAATGCTGAAATCTACGCCAACTCCCCTGCTCCCAATTCATGAAGGGGCAATGGTGAGTGCCAAGATGAGCCGATTGTGGCCATTTCCAAGTCTGGAACCGTATCACGAGGAGACCAACAAGAGTAAGTTTGTTGTTATCTCTGTTTTGTCATTAAGCATTTTCTAACTTTGTTTTTTTTTATGTGTAGGTGAAGGTTCCGCCTTTAGTACTTTGTTGGATCGCGAGGGGGGTATGATGATGCGACGTCCAATCGATAAGAGGGATGCGCCTTTCCTTGAGCGCACCCGTTATAATTTTATATTCCCCACAGCTTTCCGCCCGGAACCTAAAGTTTCCGAGGCGATGTATGCCAAAGGTGAGGCATATGTAAAAGATTGTATCCAGAAAGGTGAGGGCATTTTGAAACCCAAACCTATGACTGCTCTTTCTTCTAGCGGAGTGATTGTGCTCTTCTCGTCTAGCAAGGAGATGTCACTTTGTGAAGAAGTTTGTTCAACTGATGTTAACAGAGCTGGGAACTCATCTGCAGGTCTTACTCGTCAACGTGCTGCGTCCCACCAAATGGCGGAGCAAGAAGATGCTACCACTGTAGTAGAAGGTAAGAGACCTGTTGCTGAGAACGTCACTGCTGAGGGTGATCGTCCAGTTGTTGATGCAGGTGCTTCCAAAGTGGCGGGCAAGCGCAAGGTTAATCCCGTAAAGATTATTTCTAAGAAGAAAAAAATCTAAAAAGACAAACCCTTCCGCCTTGGGAGCGCGCCTGGACCAACTTGATGCTGAGGATCCTTCGTTAGGTATGCAAATTTTACCTTGCGTTCTCTTTATTTTTTTTGAGTTGGAATATTTCTAACCCACTGTTAATGGTCTTTAGTGAATCTGGATAACCTGTCTGAAGGTATTTCCGGTTTAAAGGATTCCCATGTTCGTCCGCCACCACCGCCTCCTAATACTGCCGAGGATCCGGTAGTTGTAGCGGATGATTCGCCTTTGAAGGGTAAGGGGGTCGACATGACTAATCATGCCAATGTGTCGCCCTCTTATAATGTTTACCGTTTTAGGGATTAGGGGGGGGGGGTAAGCACGTTCCCTTATGCTTCCCAAACTTCCCCTACTCCTGAAGAGGAAGACCTTACCCCGCATCAACCTAATTGGACCTTGCGTCGGGATTCGACATTCCGTGACGTGAACGCATGTTATGAATTTCTGCGGGAGGGTATTCCGCATGGTTAAAAGGAAAGACGTCGCCTCAGCGTCCGCCAGGAGTTGCTGAACTCTCATACTTACTATGTGAAAAATTCTATTTCCACTACCCATGAGATAACCAGATACTGGCTCGCGATGAATGAAGAATGGGACGAACTGGCGGCCTCTGCTTCTGATGCTAAAGAAGAAGCCCTTAGGGCTATAAACGAAGCTAGAGAAACCGGCCAACCTCTAGAGGCGGAGAAGGTCGCTCGCTCCGCAGCCGAGGAAGCTAAGGTTGCCCTCCAGGGGAAACTGGAAGAACAGGCCAAACCAATGGCTGATCAGGCCAAGTTGATTGAGGCTCTGCAGGCTGAATCAGCGGCCAAAGAAAAGCGTCTTTCTGATCTTAATTCCAAAAATCGTGACCAAGCTTTGGAGTGCGCTGGTCACAAGATGGAGCTTGTGCGGGCCAAGGCGGACCAAAAATGGCTATTGGCGGAAGCTATTCCCAAGGTATGTATTCTATTCTAGCCACAAATGGCTATTGGCGGAAGCTATTCCCAAGCTATTCCCAAGTGTTTAGAGTTATTTATACGTGATGGTTTTGACAGGTCATTGCTGATGTCCGGGCTAGTGATGAGCTTGGGAATTGTGTTGCTATCCTTCTCAAAGCTTCTAAACAGGCTGGTCGCCAACTAGGCTTCCAAGAAGGTTATCAGTTTGGATTAAACTCCAAGCTTCCTGAGGAGTATGTCTTAGCTGGTCAGGATACTGTTTCCATCCTTAAGTAGAAGTCAAAGGATTTCGATTTATTGAAATTCTCCTTGACGGATCAGATATCCGGACTTGCTGATAAGGAAGACAGCATCCAGCAGCTAAAGACTCTTCTATAACTTGATGGAGAAGAGGAACAAGAAGGTGCGGGAAATGATGATGCGGAACACAACGATGCCGCACCTTAGATAGATTTTTCTCTTTTCTTCTTAATTAAGTTCCTCTATGTCTTTGTAATCTCTTTTTGTATGAATAAAGAAGGCTTTTTATTGTATCCGACACACTTTGTTTATATATATTTTTTTTATAATATAAGTGTTTTCGGCGGATCTTCTTTGTGTACGAATAAAGGAATATGTAATAATACAAGTCTCAAATGACTGAAATGAAAATTTTCATAACTAAGGCATAAGCCGAATTACAAGAAACGAAATTACAAAGGTTCTTAGCATCTAGTTAGGCACACAGGCCAAAGAAAAACCAACTAAATGTAACATTTTCTCAGTTGGGCCCCATTCCAGGTTCTCGGAATCTCTGTCCCGTCCAACCTTTCTAGTTTGTAGGCACCTTTAGATAGAACTTTCTGAACTCTATAAGGTCCTTCCCAGGTTGGGGCCAACTTGCCCGAAGGCTCTTGCCCGAGGCTTCATTACTGCGGAAGACAAAGTCTCCCGCGTTAAATTCACATCTTTGGATCCGAGAGTTATAATATTTTTGCAACTGGCGTTTATAGTTATGCTCTCGGACCGATGCTAATTCCCTCCTTTCCTCAAGGAGGTTAAGGTTCATCCGGAGTTCATGATCATTATCTTCGATCATGAGAACTCTGGCGGATGGGATTCCGATTTCAGCCGGAATCATGGCCTCTGTGCCATAGGTTAGTCTAAAGGGGGTTTCGGAGTTACTGGAGTTTTTCTGAGTGCGGAAAGCCCATAGTACATGGGGCAATTCGTCCACCCAACCCGTCCTTTTAGTTCCTAGTCTAGCCTTGATTCCTTCTTTGATGGTCCGATTAGTTCGTTCAACTTGACCATTCGCTTGCGGGTGAGCTACAGAGGTGAAGGTTTGAGAAATGTGTAATTCTTTTAGCCATTCTTGTAACCCAATGTCCGCGAATTGTGTTCCGTTGTCACTAACGAGCTCTAGGGGGGGCCAAAACGACATATGATGAATTCCCACAAGAATTTTTTAACACTTGCTGCTGTTATAGAAGCAAGTGGTTTGGCCTCCACCCATTTTGTAAAGTAGTCAATGGCTACTATTAAGAATTTGACCCGTCCAGGGGCTTCATGGAAAGGTCCCATGATATCAATAGCCCATTTCTGGAACGGCCAGGCTGAAGTGACTGGAACTAACTCGTTCTTTGGTCGTAGCGTGTTAGGGGCATGCCTTTGACAAGAATCACACTTTCTGATTTCATTTACAGCATCCAAGTGCATCCCCGGCCAATAGTATCCGGCGTTCATTGACTTCGCCATGTCCATTCGCGGGCCAGTGTGAAGACCACAAATACCTTCATGAACTTCTCTGATTAGGTAATTCGCGTCCTCAGCATCCACACATCGTAGTAGTGGTCCGAGGAAGGAACGTCGATACAAGACACCGTCAAGTATTTGATAGTTCAAGGCTTTGTGCTTTATCTTCCGGGCCGCTGTTTTTCCTTCCGGAAGTGCTCCGGACGATAGGTATGCTGTAATCGGTGTCATCCAGGATTCTACTCCCGTTTGGATCACTAAGACCTGATGTTGCGGGACAGACGGGCGGTCTAATATTTTGATGCGGATGTCTTTGGCAAAGTGTTCGAAGTTTGTTGAGGCCAATTTACTGAGTGCATCCGCTGATCTGTTCTCACTTCTCTTTATATAAATGACTTTGCAAGAAGAGAATTGGAGCATCAGATCCTTCGCCTGTAACACATATGAAGCCATGATATCATTTTTCGCTTCGTATGTGCCGTTGATCTGTCCCGCAATCAACATGGAATCCACTCGGGCTTCCAAATGCTTAACCCCAAGCTTTTTAGCTATTCTCAAGCCTGCCAAAAAAGCTTCATATTCTGCCTCGTTGTTGGTAATTTTGAAGTCCAACTTTATGGCATATGTAAATTCATGGCCTTCGGGATTGACTAGCCTGAGGCCTACGCCACATCCCTCACTGCTTGAAGCTCCATCCGTAAATAAGGACCAAATCTGTCCTAATTCCGGAGGTGCTTGGGGTTGTTGCTCGATCAAACATTCTTTTTCTTTGTGATGCGGGACTTCTGTCACGAAGTCCGCCAGCACCTGCCCTTTGATTGCTGGCCTAGTTTTGTACTCTATTGCGTGTTCACCTAACTCGATGGCCCACTTGGCCAGTCGTCTAGACAATTCAGGCTTGCTGAGAATGTTTTTGAGCTTATATCCAGTTAAGACATTGATGGGGTGCCCTTGAAAGTACCTGCGGAGACGTCGGGCAGCATATACTAGTGCCAAATCAAGTTTTTCCAGCATTGAATATCTTGTTTCGGGGTCTGATAACGTTCGGCTGACGTAGTAGATCGGTGTTTGAACATTCTTGCGATATGTCAGAAGAACAGCCCCAATGACAATGTCGGAAGCTGATAGATACAACGTTAAAGGTTCTCCCGTTTGGGGTGCTGTCAACGTGGGCAATTCCATCAAACACCTTTTAACCTCCAGAAAAGCTTGTTCCGCTTTCGCGGTCCATTTAAATTGTGCCTTCTTGAGGCAATTCCTTAAAGTTGAGATGAAAGGATGAGACTTAGCTGCATAATTTGCCAAAAAAACGATTCAGAGCAACCAATCGGCCATTGAGTGTCTGAACTTCTTTGAGGGAAGATGGAGAAGGCATGCGGGCTATAGCTTAAACTTTATCTGGGTTAGCTTTGAAGCCCGCATCCGTGACAATTACTCCCAGAAACTTTCCCTCTTCCATTCCAAATGAACACTTGGCGGGATTCAACTTCATATTGATGCTCCTCAGAGTTTCGAAAGTTTCTTCGATATCCCTTAACATCTGGTCTTCCTCAACACTTTTTATTACAAGATCATCCATATACACTTCTAAGTTTCGGCCAATTTGATCTTTAAACGCTATATCCATTAATCGTTGATATGTGGCTCCCGCAATTTTTAGTCCGAAAGGCATCATATTGTAACAAAAAGTTCCTTGATCGGTACGAAATGCTGTTTTGTCCTCATCGCCCGCTGCCATGCGGATCTGATGGTAGCCCTTGTAGGCATCCAGGAAGCATTTGAATTTGAATGGTGCCACAGCATCAACCTTGAGATCTATTTCGGGTAAGGGATAACAATCTTTGGGACATGATTTATTTAGATCTTTGAAATCGATACACATCCGCCATGACTCATTGCTTTTGGGGACAATAACTGGATTGACAACCCAGGTCTGATAACGAATTGGGCGGATGATTCCAACTTGTAGGAGGTCCTGGACTTGCTCATTCATTGCTTTTGTTTGTTCCGGACCCATCTTACATTGTTTTTGAACAATAGGCGTAAACAACGGGTTTACCCTTAATTTGTGCTCCGCAATGTTCCGCGGAACACCAGTCAAGTCCGCGGGTTGCCATGCGAACACATCAATATTTTTCGATAATAACTGTTTTAAGAAAGTCCGTACTATCTCGGAAATAGCAGGTCCTATTGTTACAGTTTGATCAGGAAATTTTTTTTCAAAACCCATTTCTCTGGTTCAGTCCTCATAGTTTGTTTTGGAATCTTGCTAGGTTTTGAGCTCTCTGTTGCAAAGCAGTGTCGATTAACATAAATTATTGCTATGCCGGTGTGAGTTAGGACTCCTACTGCACCGTGTGCTGTGGACGGGTGAGCATTGAAGTCACCAATCGCTTCTCGTCCAAGAATAATGTCATGCTTTAATGTTGCTGGTAAAACCAGAAATTCGACCTATTCTGTCCTAGAATGAATTCCATCACTTAAGGTGACTAGGAATGAGATTACCCCTCGCAGATGCATTATTTCCCCTCCGAATCCCGATACTGGAGCGTGGATGGGTTTTAACCTTTCCTTATCGTCCTCGTCAAGCTGTTCAAAACATTGTCCATACATAATGTCTGAAGTACTACAGGTGTCGAAGAAGACGTATTGGGAACGGTAATGTCCGAATTGAGGAGTGTTGATCAAGGGGTTTTTGTTATTCGGGACCCCTTTGATTCGAGGAAAAATCATTGGCTCATTCTTCCATTCCTCATCATCAGACTCCTTCCTCTTTTTTCTTGTATCATACCCGCCTTGTATCATATGGACGTTTAAATCTCTAACTTGCTTTTTACTCGGACCCTAGATATCCCGTGCGAGAGCTTTACCATTGTCAGGTTTTCCACCTTTTACCAAGTGTCCAAGTTTTCAAGACTTTACGGCTGCTTCAATTTCATTTTTATTGTTCTGCATTCATTCGTATTATGACCAATGTCATCATGATACGAACAACGCTTTTTCGGGTCAAGGAATGATCTTCTCGTCAGTGGCTGCGGTATTATAAAATTCACATTCTCCGTGGTGAGAATTTCAGCGGGAGTCTTTGAAAGGGGAGTCCAATTATTGGGGCCTCGGTTCGAGGGTCCCATTTTGTTTTTATTGCCTATGAGGGATCGTGCATCAAATGGTTTTGGTGCTTCCGTACTTGGCTGAATTCTTGACCAGATAGGGCCTTTCGCCTGTCTATTTGGTCTCGGGGTTTGGAACTCGACTTTAAATTTTTACTTTGAATTACCGCTTCTTAACGTTTTCTCGGTGTTCGCATATACTTTTGCTGCAGTCATGAGATCGTCCCACTCTTTTGGCATTCCATCTCTGCCTGTAAGTGTGCGGACTAAATCATCACATCTGACGTTTTTGCGGAAGGCACCCCGAAGCATGTCTTTGCTTATACCACCGATGTTCAGGCTCTCATCATTGAATCTGGTGATAAAATCTTCTATAGACTCGTTATCGCGATGAACGACGTCTAAAATTTCTGATTGGTCTCGAGTATGTTTCTTCTGTTGACTGAACTGTTGAGAAAATTTCTTCACCAAATCGTCCCAGCTAGAAATTTCACCGTCAGGTAACTTTTTGAACCGTTCTCTTGCTGCACCTGTTAATGTCAATGCGAACATGTAACACCAACTGGGAAGTGTCCAACCACTAACACCGCCTACCGCCACAAAATTCTGGAGATGATCACTTGGCGCCAATGAAGAAACACGGATCCAATCCCCGGGTATGGGTCCTGGATCCAATGAGTCTACGGGGTAAAGTACGATAATTACAACTAAGATATGAGTAAAGCTTCCCAAAGTCCAATGACCGGAACCTGCAAAACAGACACCGTGAGTCTCGTTACAGGAAGGACAAGAGGGGGGGGGGGGGTCTTCCTGTAACCACCCTCCGGCGTGAGAATCAGTAACCTTCGTAAATGAAGAAAGTACTAAAGTAAGCAGACTAAGTGTAGTCAGAATGCAAGTGAGTGAATGAATACCCATACCGTTTGACAAGGTATTTATAGCCGAAGGATGAAGGAAGATGATTGGGCCAGCTGTCCTCTTCCAGAAGATCTTTGATAACTGTCTGGACGCGTGTCCTCTTGTGATAGGTTGAGCTATACGTCCCATGTGCATGGGCATAACAACCTGGACACGCGTCGCCCGATGATAGGATGGATTGCACCCTGGCCATGTGCACGGTTATAACAAACTGGCTAGGTGTCCTTTATTTATTAGCTGTTCAGTCACGTATTCTCCAAGTAAGAATCATGAACCTTCTTTTAGAGAGTATTTGAGTTATGACAGCTGTCCCGCTGGCCTTGTCTTTCGGACGTTTAGGCGGATAGATATCCTTTCCTGCGGATGACTTTTGAGGAAGCCGGGATGCTTCCGCATGTGTTATGAGGACGTTCCTCCTTATTCGTGATATGCGGGTGATCCATGTGTCCCGTGGGTGGTTTATAAGAGGATTCTCTGTAACCCGCGGGTGATACTTAAGGGTATTTGAGTCTTTTTGATATCCTACCTCTACAATATGCATCACTTAATTCCGAGTAAATTGTGGTTTAAAACAATCATAATTCAAGTAAACTGTGGTCAACAATATATTAATCTATACTGAACCAACTCCTTTTGTACAATTTTACCACCAACCTCTCACACTTTTCATAAACCCATCGATACCTCGTATTTAGTTGCACCTGGCAAATTGGTGCCCTTGTATGTGCGAACTGCGAAACTAGAGTGAACGTATATGGCATACTAGAGATACAACATGTGTGCATAATGTATACATATGCATTTATGTATGTTGCATGTAATGTGTCTAGGGCTCTCCAAACTGCTAGCCACTCGCCGCTCGTTCGTCGTTCCCTCGAAAAATGCTCGTTCGATTTCGGCTCGGTTTGGAAGTGAGCCGTTCGGCTCGGTTCGGTTTAAAAACAATCCAAGCACGAGCAAAGCCTCGCTCGGTTTGGTTCGGTTCGTTTTGCTCGAATTATTTTTTATTTATTAGTTTTATATATAAACTTTATGTATATTTATAAAAGTATACTATTTTTTTAAAGTTTCTAAAATTTCCCTCTTTTGTGTTAAAATCAAAGTTCAAATTTAAACCATAGCCGCTCGTTTTAAATATGTTTTGTTGTTAACTTTGAGTTTTATATGTTTTAAAGGTGAAAGTTTAGACAATTTAGAGTTGAAAGTCTTGAATTAATGATATTTTAAAGTTTTAGAAATTTAAAATTGAAAACTTTGTACGAAATCAAGCAAAACCAAACCGAACCAAACCGCTCGGTTTCAAAACCAAACCAAGTTCAAGCATAAAGATACCGCTCGTTTCTTTAAATTCAATCCGCTCGGTTCGGCTCGCTTTCAAACCAAACCAAGTATGAGCATGCACGCGTTCGGTTCGTGAACAACCCTAAATATGTCTGTTGATTATGTGTATGACATAACATTTGATATATTCACCATAGCACGCTACAAAGACCTCTCTACTAAATATGTATACTTGGTCAAAAATAAATTATATTCTGCATATAATTTGTTCCTTCAAAGTGTCGAAAGGTTGTGACCCACGTCCCCACCACTTGTAGCAAACAAACGACTCTTTCATTTTTCACAATCTACTCACAATTCTTGGGAGCTTTAAAAACCACCCAATTAATAAAATTTATTTACCTAAATTTCACATTTATTGTAATCTATAAGAATTATTAACTCACAAAAAAATATAAATATTAAATACAAATATATACCTTATTTTTTGCATTTGAAGTTAGTAAAATCCTAAAGATCGAATTGACATTTCTTGATAAATGTATATGCTAATGTTAAAAAACTTCATAATACCAACATATTCGGTTTTAAGAAATATTCCATCGATTGTGACTATAATTTGTAAGCTAATAGCCAATTTTGAAGTCTACAAAATGGAACATTTCTTTTGTTGACTTTAAGTACGTTTCTAATTATGAACTACGAACGTGTACATGACTACAGGTGGGAATGTGGGATATAGTTGACCCACAATGGAGTGGGCACAATCTAGAAACTGGTTAAAAAAATAATGTATATATTTCGTTGACAAATAGGGCTGCTCAAAAAGCCCGCGACTCGTGGCTCGCTCGAAAATAGCTTGAAAAAAGCTCGGCTCGAAAAAGCTCGATTCTAAATGAGCTCGACTCGACTCGACTCGGCTCGATTTTTAAACGAGCCAAGCTCGAGCCAGGGTCAACTCGGCTCGTGGCTCGGTCTTGGCTCTACTCGTTAGCTCGTTTATATTAAACCCTAAATTTTAATATATATATATATATAATAATATTATACCAAGAAAGAAAATAAAATTTATACATATATTATGTTACTCGATACCTAAAACCTTATAAAAAAATAACGAAAATAAAGTAAATAAATTTATAAATTCTCTAGTTTATAAATTTTACATAATATGTATGTTAAAATTATATTTTTTTTATTTTATATATCAAAATTTGTAAAATATAAATAAAAAATAATAAATAAAGAATAAAAAAAACTAAAAAAATTAAAGGAGTCCGGCTCGACGAGCTCGAGCTCGGCTCGAGCTTTATACGAGCCGAGCTCGAGCTCGATTTTTCAGCTCGATAAAGAAAACGAGCCGAGCTCGAGCCAGCTCGATTAAGTTCAAACTCGAGCTCGAGCTAGAGCACACTCTGGCTCGACTCGACTCGGCTCGTTTACAGCCCTATTGACAAAGATATTCGGTTATCATCTTTTATATAAAATAGTTTATAGTAGTAAAATCATATGAAATGCTCCGTAAGTATTATCTTTTATATGATTTTATGACTTATATATCCTAAACACAACTATTAATGACATGCTCCAAATACTTTTGTCAATGAAGAAACACGAATCCGATCCCCGGTTATGGGTCCTGAATCCAATGAGTCCACAGGGTAAAATACGATAACTACTAACACTGTATGAGCACAACTTCCCAAAGTCCAATGACCGCAACCTGCAAAACAGACACCGTGAGTCTTGTTACAGAAAGGACAAGGTGGGGGGTCTTCCTGTAACCACCCTCCGGCGTGAGAATCAGTAACGTTCGTAGTGAAGAAAGTACTGAAGTAAAGTAGACTAAGTGTAGTCAGAATACAAGTGAGTCAGTATGAATGAATACCTCATGCAGGTTGATAAGGTATTTATAGCCGAAGGAGGTAGGAAGGTGATTGGGTCAGCTGTCCTCTTCTAGAAGATCTTGATAACCGCCTGGACACGTGTCCTCTTATGATAGGTTGAGCTATTCGTCTCATGTGCATGGGTATAACAACCTGGACACGCGTCACCTAATGATAGAACGAATTGCACCCTGGCCATGTGCACGGTTATAACAAACTGGCCATGTGTCCTTCTTTCATTGGTGGGCAAGTCACGTATTCCTCAAGTAACAATCGTGGACGTTCTTCTAGAGTGTAGTTAGTTATTGACAGCTGTTTAATTGGCATTGCCCTCCAGTCATATTGGCGGACCAATGTCTTGTCCTGCGGATGACTTCTGAGGATGCCCGGATGCTTCCGCGCATGGTACGAGGACGTTCTTCCTCTTCCGTGATATGCGGGTGATCCATATGTCCCGCGGGTGATATGTGAGAGGCTCCTTTATGACCCGCGGGTAGTACTTAAGGGTATTTTGGTCTTTTTGGTACCCTACCTCTATAAGTCCCCCCAGTCCAGTGTTTCTTCCGTGTGAAGTCTTTATGCAGGTGAAATTCTGGACTTAATGTATTTTGGGGTTTTTTGAATTTCGAGGTTAGGTAGAAAATATCTTCTGTTGATATAGATAATCATGAAAAAGGACAAGTTGACCACTCGCAGGCGCGTGAACAGATGATGGGACTTTTATGCCGACTGTCACTGTACCCAACTGCGCTGCTTTTCTCTTTTTCGAATTTCCCACGTGACGTGGCGATTTGTGATTAAGCGATGAGTTTCTCTCTCCATTGTTCATATCCCATCGCATTAATTGCGATGGGTATAAAAGGAAGGGAAATCTTATAATTGAAGTTTTATCACCTTCTTTCTCTAACTAACTTCTTTGGTTTTCTTTCTGATAGAACTTTGAATTTTCTCCTATATCCTTTTACTGAATTCTTCTGCAATGTCGAACTTTCAGACCGAAGTTGACGAGGTAGAAATTTCATGGGACTACTCGGAATACGAGAGACTGTTAGAAACGTATGGCATTCTACCGAAGTGGGAGCCGGAGTTTCCTTCTCCGGGCTCTATAGCCAGTTTGTCTCCCCCTGGTAAAATTGGCTGTTTATGCCGATTATTTTACCTGTGGAAATTTTCGTCTTCCCTTGACGAAATTCTTTGTGAAAGTATTAACTGCCTACGGGATTCATTTATCCCAGTTACACCCACGTACTGTAATGCGAATTCGCCATTACGAATTTGTATGCATAGCACGTGACCTGGTACCGCATGTTGATCGTTTTCCGGTTTTCTACCATCTTGCCCTCCGTGATGGTTGGTATACTTGTCAAGGATTTCCCGACCGAAGTATTGGATACGAGGTTGAAAAGGTGTCAACCGATTGGCGCAGTAAATGTTTTTGGATATCTGAGGACGTGGTACCTATTGCCATGGTCCGTCGTCCGGTTAATTCTCATCTTCCGGACGTTGTTACGGCTGCCCATGAAGGGCGTGATTGGTTCCGCACTCTAATGGCGGAACCAACGCCGATGCGGGCACTCCCTGAGGAAGCCTTGGTGTGGGCAGGCATGAGTCGTTTATGGGCCTCGGAGTTTATGGAGCCCATCTTCGTTGACCAATATGAACGTAAGTTACCCCTACTGTTCTTTCTTTTTCTTTGAAGTTTTTCATGATTAAATTCTTATCTTTTCAGGTCGAAGTTCTATGCTCAATGCTCTTTTTGAGGATAGAGGTTGTGTCCGACATAGCATCCGGGATGTCGGGGACCAACATATTCTTGAGACAACCAAGTCTCATTTCCTTTTTCCGAAGAAGGTGCGAGCTGAGCCTATTGTCTCGGACGCCACCTTTGAGACAGGTGCGTACGTTCTAAACCATCATCCGCTTAATGTTATTACTCTTAATGGGACGATCGCCACTTTATTATCGAGTGATGATGATGGCGATGCCTCTAATTTTTCCACCTTTCAAGAAGAGAGAGGGTCTGATGATGATGCACCTGAATCTTCTTCTGTCTCCCATTTATTGGCAGATTTGGAGAGGAAGAGAGCATTTTTGGCTTTTCAAGCAAGTCAAACGGGCACCAAGACTGCGGGTGCTGAGGCGGGACCTTCAAAGAAGAAACGAAAGACCCATCGTCCCAAGAAGCCACGGTACAGTCTTGCTAATCGCATTGACACGGTAGAAGGTATGTATTACCCTTGGGGTTTTTTTACCATTTTGGGTTGTTAGATAAGTGTAACTTTTGTGCAGATCCACTGATCATACCGGAAGACGTGTCTGAGAGGTTGCCTACTCTAACTCCTCAAATGGAAAGGCAACCTTCTCCTCTTCCAGAAAGGGAAATAGAAAACCGTCCTTCTACTCCTCCAGATAATATTAACGTGGAAGACCAACCTACCTCTCCTCCGACTGAGACCATTATAGAAGAGAGGGTGTCGACTCCTCCAGTTGATACTTCGGCGGAAGACCCAAACAACCAGTCTGAGACTGATAATCGTTTTGACTATCTTTTCCAGGCTGGGGGTGGTACAGGTTTTTGGATGCGGGGGGGTTTTAGGAGCAATGAGACTCCTCCTCCACAACAGCCGTCTTCTTTCCCAGTTCGTATTGAGCCATCAGGATCCCGTTATTATGGGGATGCGAACCTTGGTGATAAGCATGATATGTTTGTCCCTCCTTGAGACATTACTAATGGATCCCGGTTCATTGACCCCGGGGTTTGTATGAGTTTTATGAAGCATTGCGCGCCACCTGCTGAGATGGCGTATCATCGTGACCTCTCCCGCCACGATCTTTATACGAATGTTATCACCTGGCTAATGCCTTAGCCGGTAGCCAGGAGATTTTATGTGAGTGGCGCACTTTAGGCGAGAAGGTGGGAGAAGCTCGTCGAGCTGCTGAGGCTGCAAAGAAGGAGGCTGAGGAGCATCGCGTTCCGGCCCATACTGCTAGATGGAAGCAGGCCGACGCGGAGAACGCCCTCAAAAGTGAGCAAGATCGCAATGCTGAATCTGCCCGCCGATGGAAAGAAGCTTGTGAAAAGCAAAATTTCCTTCTTGAGGCTGCTCGGGCAAAGGCTCAAAAGAAAGGGATGACTTGGCCCGGGTTCAGGAAACAAACTCGGCCTTGGAAAATCAAGTGACCGTTCAAGGCACTCGAATCCAAGAGCTTGAGGCGGAGCTAAAGCTGCAGAGGGAGCAAACTGAGCTTAAAATCAAAAGTGCTGTTGAAGTTCAAGCTGCTTACGACTCCCTCCTGCAAGCTCATGAGAAAATGGCCGCGGAATCTCGGGCGCTTCAAGTGCGAGCCGAACGCGCGGAATAGGACCGTCAGTGGTTCCTCACCCGAGGGGTTGATGCTGTAAGCTCTTTACTCTTTAAGTGTTCATTGCTTACTTCTTATTTCTGATACTGAAAACTTTGTATTTTTATCCTGACATGTCGTCCGCTATATCAAGGGAAGCAAGGAGCTTACTGACAGCTTTGCTAATGTAATGGCTGCTTCTTCTTCACTTGGACGTGTGATAGGCTTTCATGAAGGGATGAATTATGCTCAAAGTAACCGTTCATTCAAAGATCATCCTCTTCACGGCCTTGACGTCAAACAGGAGCGGAGGATACGGGTTGAGGAACACGATGGTCTATGCTTCCCGCTTCAGGACATGCTTTCGGAATTTTCTTCCACTCATGACGGTGTGCAACAATTAAAGATCTATTTGGGAGAGGAGTCTGAATATGACTCTTCGGAAGACACGTCATTGAAGGATCCGGAAGACAAAACAACCTTGAACCCTTAGGATAGGTCTAGATGTTGTGACCTGTAATTTTTCTTTCTATATTTGTAATATTTCTTTTTGAATATTTAATGAGAAAGAGCTTTTTGTCTTTTGTAAATGTCCAACTGTTTTAAAGAAAATATCTTTAGAAGATATTTTTGAATTTTGAAAGTCAAATAACTTGTATGACGTAGCGGAGAGAGAAATTTATGGGAACAATTGATAAGACATGTATGACGTCTTTGACAGTCTGTCTACAGTTTCTTGAGTCTCCCGCCTGACGTGTCAATCATCCGGCTGTCCGCGGATTCTCTCTCTTCTGGCACGCCATCAATGGCATTAATTGCGATGAGTATAAATATAGCAGTTGTTACTTCATTCAACTCTTATTACTCTCAAAACTCTTCTTCTTCCAATCACTCTAAGCATAAGAGCTTTTCTGAGATTTCTTTTTTCCTTCATATTAGATGGCCGGAGAAAAGAAAGGTACTCCCACCATTAGTGAAGTTATTGTAGGCCTTAAATAGAAGGACTTTGATGACGTTGTAAATGTCTATGGTCTGGCCCCTGAATGGGAGCCAGAACTTCCGGCAAATGGTTCTGTCGCCACCAGTCCACCGCCTAAGAAGATGGCTGTGTACATCGACCATTTTACGACCGGAAACTTCCGAATTCCGGTAACGAACATTGTCCAGTCGGTCTTGACAACTTATGGGATTCATATCTCCCAGGTCCATCCTTTCGGGATGTTACGAATTCAACACTTCGAATTCTGCTGTCAAGTTCGAGACTTCGAACCGTCTGTTGGCATGTTCGCCGTATTCTACAAAATGACCTTCCGCGATGGATTGCACAATTTTGCTTCCACCGGGAAGAACGTTATAGGCACGGAATGGATCCGCATCCTTTATGGCTGGAAGCCTAAGTTTTTCTGGATCCGGGAGGAGGTTATTCCGTTCCTGATGACCCGTCGGAAGGCGAAAGAGACCATGCCAGTGGTTCCGGCTTCCGCCCACGAGGGGCTTTCCTGGTTTAAAGCCTTAACTGCAACTCCAACTCCCCTGCGCCCCATCCATGAAGGAGCAATGGTGAGTGCAAAGATGAGCCGTCTATGGCCCTTTCCTTCATTGGAACCTTACTACGAGCAAACTGACAAGAGTAGGTTTTGGGAATATACCTTCTTTTTGCTTTAATATACTTCCGATCTCTGACTATTATCATTATTTGTGCAGGCGAGGGTTCCGCCTTTAGCACCTTGTTAGATCATGAGGGAGGAATGATGGTGCACCGCCCAATTCATGAAAGGGATGTGCCTTTTCTTGAGCGCACCCGTTCCAATTTTGTGTTTCCCACTGCATTTCGCTTGGAACCCACAGTTTCCGAGGCGATGTACGCCAAAGGTGAGGCATACGTTAAGGATTGCATCCAGAAAGGTGAGGGCATTCTAAAACCCCGACCTGTGACTGCTATTACTTCCAGCGCAGTGGTTGTACTCTTTTCCTCCAGCGAAGAGTCGTCACTTTGTGAAGGAAGTTTTCCAGCTGATGCTAACAAAGTTGTGGACTCAACTGCAGGTCTCACCCGCCAAAGAGCCACTACTAGCCAGACAGCGGGTTAAGATGATGTTGACACTGCTGCGGGAGGAGACCATCCCCAACCCGACGATGTCACAACTGAAGGTGATCGTCCGGTTACTGATGCGGATGCTTCGAAGGTGGCTGGCAAGCGAAAGGTGCATCCTGCCAAAGCCTCCCCTAAGAAGAAATCTAAGAAGGCAAAACCTTCTGCTTTGGAAGCACGTTTGGACCAGCTTGACGCAAGCGATCCTTCTTTAGGTAGGCAAAATCTTTTTACTTGTTAGCTGCTGTGGATTAGAATGTTTCTAACCCATTGTTTAATGTTTTTCAGTGAACCTGGATAACCTTTCTGAAGGTGTTTCAGGTTTGAAAGGTTCTACTCCTCTTCCGCCACCACCACATAATAGTGCTAAGGATCCGATTGAGGTGGCGGATGACTCTCCTCTGAAGAGTAAGGAGGTCGGCAATACTGAACATGTCAATATGTCGCCTTCTTATAATGTAAATCACTTCAGGGACCAAGGAGGCGTGAGCATGTTTCCTCACGCTCCTCAGACTTCTCCAGCTCCTCAGGAGGAAGATCCTACCCCACACCAACCGCGCTAGTCCTTACGACGGGATTCGACATTTTGTGACGTGGACTTATGTTTTGAATATTTGCGGGAGAGTCTTCCTCCTGGTGAAAGGGAGCGATGTCGCCGTAGTATTCGCCAAGAATTACTGAACTCCAATTCTTATTATCTAGCGAATACTATTTCCACTAACCAGGAAATAACCAGAGACTGGTTGGCGATGAATGAGCAATGGGATGAGCTGGCGGCCTCTGCAACTGAGGCCAAGGCTGAAGGTCTGAAAGCTATAAACGAGGCCCGAGAGGCCCGCCAGGCTCTGGAGGAGGAGAAGGTTGCTCAGTCCGCTGCCGAGGATGCCAGGATTGCTCTCCAGAAACAATTAGATGATCAAGCCAAATTAATGGATGAGCAAGCCAAATTAGTGGAGGCTCTTCGAGCTGAATCGGCAGCCAAAGACAAGCGTTTGTCTGACTTTAACGCCAAGAACCGAGATCAAGCTTTGGAGTGCGCCGGTCATAAGATGGAGCTTGTCCGGGCCAAAGCGGACCAAAAATGGCTATTGGCGGAAGCTATCCCCAAGGTATGTACCTTGTTTTTATTATAAATAATCTAAGTAATTAGAGTTACTTATACATGATTGTTTCAACAGGACATCGCCGATGTTCGGGCAGGTGATGAGCTTGGGAACTGTGTTGCTGTTCTCCTGAAGGCATCCAAGCAAGCTGGCCGCAAACTGGGTTTCGAGGAGGGTTTCCAGTTTGGTTCAACTTCCAGGATTCCTGAGGAGTATATTTTGGCTGGCCAGGATACTACTGCCATCCTTAAACAGAAATCAAAGGATTTTGATTCTTTGAAATTTTCTTTGACGGAGTAGATATCCGAGCTTGCGGATAAGGAGGACAGCATCAAGCAGCTAAAATCTCTTCTTGAGCTTGATGAAGAAGATGCTGAGGATGTGGAAGGCGAAAGTGCGGGACACAATGATGTCGCGCCATAGATAGATTTTTCTTTTTCTTTGTAATTAACCTCCTCATATCTCCGTAATCCCTTTTGTATGAATAAAGAAGGCGTATTTTTATATCCGGTACACTTTGTTTATTTTTTTATAATATAAGTGTTTTGAGGATCTTCTTTGTATGCCAATAGAGGATTACATAACAATACAAGTCTTAAACGACTGAAATTAAAATTTCTATAAATGAGGCATAAGCCGAATTACAAGAGGTCAAATTACAAAAATTATGAATATCTAATTAGGCACGCAGGCCAAAACAAAAACAAACTATATGTAGCATTTCTTTAGTTGGGCCACATTCCAAGTTATAGGGATCTCAGTCCCATCCAACTTTTCTAACTTGTAGGCACCTTTAGATAAAACTTTCTGAATTTTATAGGGTCCTTCCCAAGTCGGGGCCAACTTGCCCGGAGGCTTCATTATTGCGGAAGACATAATCTCCCGCATCAAACTCACATATTTGGACCCGCGAGTTATAATACTTTTGCAACTGTCGTTTGTAATTGTACTCGCGGATCGATGCTAGTTCTCTCCTTTCTTCGAGCAGGTCAAGGTTCATTCGTAGTTCATGATCGTTGTCCACAATCAATAAAACTCGGGCGGATGGGATTCCAATATCGGCTGGAATCATGGGCTCTGTGCCATAAGTTAGACGAAAGGGGGTTTCAGAATTGCTGGAATTCTTTTGGGTGCCGAAGGCCCATAGCACGTGGGGCTATTCGTCGACCCAACCCATCCATTTAGTCCCTAGTCTTGCTTTGATTCCTTCCTTGATCGTCCGGTTGGTTCTCTCAACCTGACCATTCGCTTGCGGGTGAGCTACAGATGTGAAAATTTGAGAAATGTGTAACTCTTTTAACCATTCTTGTAGCACACTGTCCGCGAACTGAGTTCCGTTATCACTAACAAGTTTTAGAGGAAGACCAAACTGGCATATAATGAATTCCCATAGGAATTTCTTAACACTTGCTGCTGTTATGGAAGCAACCAGTTTAGCTTCCACCCACTTTGTGAAGTAGTCGATGGCTACTATCAAGAATTTGACACGTCCGGGGGCTTCGGGGAACGGTCCCATTATATCAATTGCCCATTTCTGGAATGGCCAAGCCGAAGTGAGTGGAACTAACTCGTTCTTTGGTCGTAGCATGTTAGGAGCATGACGCTGGCATGAATCACACTTTCTGATTTCGTGCACAACATCCACATGAATTCCTGGCCAATAATATCTGGCGTTCATTATCTTTGCTACGACCAAGCGCGGGCCAGCTTGAAGACCACATATGCCTTCATGAACTTCTCTAATTAGATAATTCGCGTCCTCGGCGTCCACACAACGAAGTAGTGGTCCGAGGAAGGAACGTCGGTATAGAACACCATCGTGTAGCTGATAGTTCAAGGCTTTGTGTTTTATCTTCCGGGCCGATGCCTTTCTTTCTGGGAGAACTCCAGATGACAAGTATGCTATAATGGGTGTCGTCCAGGATTCCACTCCTGTTTGGATCACCAGCACTTGGTGTTGCGGAACAGACGTGCGATCCAATATTTCGATGCGGATATCTTTAGCAAAATGTTCAAATTTTGTTGAAGCCAATTTACTAAGAGCATCTGCTGACTTGTTCTCGCTTCTCTTTATGTGAATGACCTTGCATGAGGAGAACTGAAGCGACAAATCATTCGCCTGTGATGCATATGAAGCCATGATGTCACTCTTTGCTATATATGTGCCATTAATCTGACCCGCGATTAAAATGAAATCCACACGAGCTTCCAAATGTTTAACCCCAAGCTTTTTAGCAATCCGTAAGCCTGCCAAAAAAGCTTCATATTCTGCCTCGTTGTTAGTACTCTTGAAGTCTAACTTTATGGCATATGTGAACTCATGGCCTTTGGGATTGACTAGCCTGAGGCCTGCGCCACATCCCTCACTGCTTGAAGCTCCATCCGTGAACAGAGACCAAATCTGTCCTTGTTCCGTAGGTGCTTGAGGTTGTTGCTCGATCCAACATTCTTTCTCCTTATGTTGCGGGACTTCAGTGACGAAGTCCGCCAACACATGCCCTTTAACTGCTGGTCTAGGTTTATATTCTATCGCGTGTTCACCTAGTTCGATGACCCACTTGGCCAATCGCCCAGACAATTCCGGCTTGCTGAGGACGTTTTTAAGCTTGTATCCGGTTAAAACGTTGATGGGATGCCCCTGAGAGTATCTGCGAAGGCGTCGTGCTGCATAAACCAATGACAAGACTAGTTTCTCTAGCATGGAATATCTCGTCTCCAGACCTGACAGTGTTCTGCTGACGTAATAGATCGGTGTTTGAACGTTTTTCCTATCCGTCAAAAGGACAGCTCCAATAGCAAAGTCTGATGCTGACAGATACATTGTTAGAGGTTCTCCCGCATAAGGTGCTGTTAACATAGGTAGTTCCATCAGACATTTTTTGACCTCCAAGAAAGCTTGTTCCGCTTCCGTGGTACATTTGAATTGTGCTTTCTTGAGGCAGTTTCTCAGTGTTGTTACAAAAGGATACGACTTGGCGGCATGATTCGCCAAGAAATGATTCATAGGAACCAAGCGACCTTTGAGTGTCTGAACTTCCTTGAGGGAGGAAGGAGAAGGCATGCGGGCTACAACTTGGACTTTATCCGGATTAGCTTTGAAGCCCTCACCCGTGACAATCACTCCGATGAATTTTCCTTCCTCCATCCCGAACGAACATTTAGCTGGATTCAGCTTCATATTGATGCTCCTCAAGGTTTTGAACGTCTCTTCGATATCTCTCAACATCTGGTCTTCCTCAACACTTTTGATCACAAGATCGTCCATATATACTTCCAGATTTCGACCAATCTGTCCTTTAAACGCTATATCCATCAACCGTTGGTATGTGGCACCCGAATTCTTCAATCCTAAGGGCATCATTTTGTAGCAAAAAGTGCCTTGATCGGTACGAAATGTTGTTTTGTCTTCATCGCCCGCAGCCATGCGGATCTGATGATAGCCTTTGTAGGCATCGAGAAAACATTTGAACTTGAACGGTGCCACAACATCAACTTTGAGATCTATTTCGGGCAAAGGATAGCAATCTTTGGGACACGCCTTGTTGAGATCCTTGAAATCTATGCACATCCGCCACGTCCCATTGCTTTTGGGAACTATAACTGGATTGGCGACCCAGGTTTGATATTGAATTGGCCGGATGATTACAGCCTATAAGAGGTCCTGAACTTGCTCATTCATTGCTTTTGTTTGTTCCGGACGCATCTTACGTTGTTTTTGAACGATCGGTGTAAACATAGGGTTTACTCTCAGTTTGTGTTCCGTAATGCTCCGCGGGACACCGGACATGTCCGCGGGCTGCCATGCGAAGACATCAATATTTTTTGACAACTGCTTCAGAAAAGTCCTTACTATCTCGGAGATAGCATGTCCAATTGTTACAGTTTGATCAAGAAACTTTTTGTTCAAAACCCATTTTTCAGGCTCATTTCGTTGAGCCTGTTTTGGAATCTTGCTGGGTTTTGAACTCTTAGTTGCAAAGCAATTTCGATTGATATGAATTATTGGCACTCCGGTGGGTGTTGGAACTCCCACCGCGCCGTGAGCAGTTGAAGGATGAGCATTGAAGTCACCAATGGCTTCTCGCCCAAGAATGATATCATGTTTCGATTTTGCCGGCAGAACTAAAAATTCCACCTCCTCAGTCCTTGAGCGAACTCCATCGCTCAAAGTAACCGGAAAGGAGATCACCCCTCGCGGATGCATTATTTCTCCTCCGAATCCTGATACTGGAGCATGAATAGGTTTCAACATTTCTTTATCTTCATCATCCAATTGCTCAAAGCACTGTCCATACATGATGTCCGATGTACTTCCAGTGTCAAAGAAAACATATTGGGAACGATAGTGACCAAAAACAGCATTGATAATTAAGGGATTTTTGTTACTGGGACCACCTTTGACTCGCGGAAAAATCACTGGTTCATTTTTCCATTCTTCCTCATCACATTCTCCTATCTTTCCTCTCGTCTTTCATCCGCCTTGGATCATATGGACGTTCAAGTCCTTGACTTGTTTTTTGGATGGGCCCTGGTTGTCCCGCATAGGAACTTTACCAGTCCCCGACTTTCCATCTTTCACCAGGTGTCCAAGTTTACCGGACTTCACAGCAGCTTCAATTTCGATTTTTAAAGCATCACATTCGTTCGTATTATGGCCAATGTCATTGTGGAACGAACAATGTTTTTTTGTTATCGAGGAATGACCTCCTCGTGAGTGGTTGGGGCTTCCGGAAATTCACGTTTTCAGTGGTGAGGATTTCCGCAGGAGTTTTTGAAAGAGGGGTCCACCTGTGAGGACCTCAACTCGAGGGTCCTGTTTTGTTCTTATTGCCAATGAGGGATATTGCATCAAATGGTTTTGATGCCTCTGTATTTGGCTGAAGTCTTGACCAAATTGGCCCCTTTGCTTGTTTATTGGGTCGTGGAGTTTGAAACTCAACTTTGAATTTTTGTTTTGAACTGTTGTTCCCCAATGTTTTTTCAGTATTAGCAAATAACTTTGTTGCGGTCATAAGATCATCCCACTCCTTTCGCATTCCATCACGGCCAGTGAGTGTACAAATCAATTCGTCACACTTGACATTCTTGCGGAAGGCACCACGAAGCATGTCCTTACTTATTCCACCAATGTTCTGACTTTCGTCATTAAACCTGGTAATAAAGTCTTCAATGGATTCATTATCCCGGCGAACAACATCCAGAATCCCTGATTGGTCACGCGTGTGCTTCTTCTGTTGGCTGAACTGTTGTGAAATTTTCTTCACCAAATCATCCCAACTAGAAATTTGACCATCAGGAAGTTTTTTGAACCATTCCCTCGCTGCCCCCGTTAGTGTCAATGCGAACATATGACACCAATAGGGGAGCGTCCATCCGCTCACACCACCTACCGCCGCGAAGTTCTGCAAATGATCGCTAGGATCAGTCATGCCATTGTATCTACCCACCGTTGTAGGTATTTTAGTATTGACAGGAAAGGGTGCTGTCGCAATGCTACTATAAATTTTGACTTCTCGGCAAAGGCTGCCGGACGGTATGGCTTGGTGAAATCTTCCTCAGCGTCACTGTGATACTCAGTATGGCGGACGACATCACGCGGACGACTACTTCTTGCCCTTGAACTCATCCTGCTATTACCCGTATAGAAACTATCTTCCGGGTGATAAGTTGAGTCATAGATGTCATATTCGTCCAAATAGGAAGGGATCCGCATGTCTATGAGAGGACGAGGACGTAGCCTTCGTGGCTCAATAAATTCTCGATCAGTTTTTTGGCTATAACGAATTTGGCTTCCTCTCACCGTTGGAGGGGGAGAAAGAGATCTCTGAGGAGACTCTTCGTAAGTCAAAGTACGGGCATGATAACGTTCATTACGTACCCTTCGTTTGTATTCAGCCGCCAAACTTTCTTGTTGCACGCGGAACCATTCATCTGGAGACAACATTCCTCTAGATCTGGATTCATGACGATGAGATCTCGCTAGTTCAGAGTCTCCGGAATCACCTTCCAGATCCATAATTGATCTAGTACGGCGAGTCTCTCTCGTAATTCGTCCTTGACCTGCCAAATTGGAACCCCCGGAGCCGTAACACGTCCCAAATCGGTGGGAGTTGGTCCGGTTGGCGCAACAACTCGCTCAAGGGTACGACCTTCCGGCGTTACACCAGTGGCGCGTGAACCCGAAGCCAAGCCACATGCAAAAATACTGGAAGCAAAACCTTCGGGTGCTTCAGTATTATCGACACGTGGTGTTTGTACAGGAGTTCCCGTTGGCCCTTCGGGAAGTTTACTCATACTTTAAATGAACCGAAAAACCAACGAAGAAAAAAATGTGCAGTTCTAACACCAAAACGGATGGCGCCAATGAAGAAACACGGATGCGATCCCCGATTATGGGTCCTTAATCCAATGAGTCCACAGGGTAAAATACGATAACTACTAACACTGTATGAGCACAACTTCCCAAAGTCCAATGACCGGAACCTACAAAACAGACACCGTGAGTCTCGTTACAGGAAGGACAAGGTGGGGGGTCTTCCTGTAACCACCCTCCGGCGTGAGAATCAGTAACGTTCGTAGTGAAGAAAGTACTGAAGTAAAGTAGACTAAGTGTAGTCAGAATACAAGTGAGTCAGTATGAATGAATACCTCATGCAAGTTGATAAGGTATTTATAGCCGAAGGAGGTAGGAAGGTGATTGGGCCAGCTGTGACACCCGGTAAATTCCCAATCCCTTAAACCAAGTAATCAACCTAAATATTAGGTAATTATGTTATATGCGCCTTGCGCGAGCGCGCCATATTAGAATCAGCGCGTGCATTTGTTATGTGCGCCCTGCGCGAGCGCGCCATGTTAGAATCAGCACGTGCATTTGTTATGTGCGCCCTGCGCGAGCGCGCTATGTTAGAATCGGCGCGGGTATTTGTTATGTGCACCCTGCGCGAGCGCACCATGTTAAGAACCTGCGTGGGCATATGTTATATGCGCCATGCGCGAGTGTATTGGTTTTATGTTTCTATAACTTAATGTTGTCTAATGGGCTGACCGTCTCGCATGATGCTAAGGCGGGTGCATCCCAAATCGTCTATGCGCGTGCGGAAGGGGAACTAACCTCCCCGCATGGCGGGAACATTGAGAGCTAGTTTGTCTGAAGCTCCAAGATGGAATTGACTTCAACATAACTGATCACTATGTTGAAATACCAAGACCACCTGGAGAATCTACAAATGAAACTCAATGTCCCTAACTGCGAGAAGGTTACGTGCCTACCCGCAGCAAAGAAATGTCCTTCACACAGAAAGCTATGCGCACAAAGTGATACGCACAGAACACTCAGTCTATTCTCCAGACGTAAGGAGATTACTCCCGCCCAAAAGGAAACAGTAGCGTGTTTCTGAGATTTTCCACTTTTTACTGTACACTGACAAAAGTACCTGAAAAAGCACACTGTAACATGAAAAGTCAACTGTCAGCCACCCTATTCTCACCAACCCCAGACCTGCATGTCCTGACCAAATCAAATCAAAATCTTTTATCCACTACTCCACTTTTAAATAAATAATAATAATTCCCATACTTTATCATCATTACACCTAGATATGAAAAGATTACAATCCCCTAAAGCAAGGGATTGTGTTCCCTTGAGTTTGACTATAAATATGCAACCTAAGTTATCACCAAAACACACTTCAAACTTCTCTCTTAAGAACTGCAAACTTGCACTAATCATCTCCCAAGCATCCGATCCTGTTACTAGGTAAGCCGAGAATATAACCTTGAGATCTACCTTCAAACCCTTATATTCTCCTATTTCTTGATCTTAATATATATACTTCTTAATCATATTCTAGACCTTCAATTCAAAGGCCAACACCAAGAAAACCCGAATCTCGATTAATCCCTTAACAAGAACCACAGGTGAGTCTCACAGCCCCTATTTTCACTATTTTCACTGTTTTTAAACTGTTTTCGGGGCGAGGGACACGTACTTAAATTACGATTTATCATGTTATACTTACAAGTTATGCAAACGATTGTGTTTAAATTATGTTTCATGATGAGCAATGCAAACGGTTATCTATGGTTTACGATGTATGTGCGCCAGAATTCGAGTAAGTGATCACTTTACCATTGGAACTCTAAGGGTAGGGACTGCTGGTTTGATCCGCCCACTCGTAGGGGTCGCACCTCTTACACAGACGAGTGCCTAGTATGGTCATGGGGCAGTACTATGGGTTTGAGCCCGCTCGTAGAGGTCGCTCCTCTTACGCAGACGAGCGCCTTGTTTTCCGGCACAACGTCTGCGCGTAACCCGCGGGACGGTATTATTCGCTCGTAGTGGCAGCGCCACTTACACAGACGAGCACGATTTTTCAGAAGTGTCCGCGCGTAACCCGCAGGACAGTATTACTTGTTTCGCTCGTAGTGGCAGCGCCACTTACACAGACGAGCACAGTTCCCAGAAATGTTCGCGCGTAACCCGCGGAACGATTTTATCAGAATATGTTGATAGAACTATGTTTTACCAAGCATGTGTTGTAATGATGCTATCAGAATTATGTTTCAGAATGATTTTTATCAGGATTATGATGCAATACGATTTATCAAGTTACTAAAACTTGTGAACTCACTCAGTTTATACTGATTCAAATGTTTTACGTGTCTTTCAGGAGATAACTAAGTAGCGCATGGAGTCACACTTAGAGCACCTCACGCTGAACATCTAAAACTAGCTTTTTGGAAGATTTTAGTTCTATCCCTTCGATGCGCGTGGTTGTTCCCGCCGCGCAAGGGGATATGGCGTGGAAATCTTCAACAGTTTTTATACCTGGATGTTTTTATGTAATTTTTAAACAATGTAATGTATTTGTATTAAACTTTTCATGCGCAATGAAAATCTTACTTTGAATGTTTGCAATGGCCCGTGCTTAATTATCAATCCCCACTCGCGCGCGCCCGGCTGTTTCCGCCGCTCAGGGCCGGGTGTGACAGATTGGTATCAGAGCACTGGTTATAGCGAACTAGGAAAAGAAGTTTTAACCTAGACTATAACCGTTGGGGAATCGCATGAAATACTTTTTTTCAAAAGAAACTATACACACACTTAGGAACACGGGTCACACAGTGTCTAGTGAATAAAGATAAAGAACATTATGTGCTCAGAGTACATGCGCTAAGTTTAATATATTTTCATTCTCTTTTAAAGCGAGAATGCCTCCAACCAGAGCCAAGGGAATTACCATGACACCCGAGGAACTCGCGGAAATAATCGCGCAGGCGATTGCGACACATGAGGCCAGCAAGGCCGAATCAAGTCAGGGTCGTCAGAACGAGACCCCAGAACCCGATTCAGGAGCCTTGGACAAAGGGTGCTCCTATAAGACATTTATGGCCTGTAGGCCTTGGCCATTCAAGGGTACCGAAGGGGCCATTGGGCTCTACAACTGGATTGACAAGATGGAGACAGTTCTCTCCATTAGCAGATGTAGTGAGAACCAGAAGGTCCTTTACGCGACCTGCATGTTCCAAGAAGCAGCTTCGTCTTGGTGGAAGCTTCAAGTGAAGACTTTGGGGCGAGAAGTTGCTCTTCACAAGACCTGGGAGGAACTGAAGGAAATGATGATGAGAAAGTTCTGCTCTCGCGCAGAAATCCAGAGTCTGCAGCAGGAATTCTGGAACCACACCATGGTAGGTACGGATATCGACGCCTACAACAACCGGTTCAACGAGCTTTGCCAGTTGGTACCCGACATGGCAAACACGGAGGAAAAGAAGATCGAGAGGTATATTTTTGGGTTACCTCCTGTTGTTAGGGTTCCGCTCAACGCCGCAGCGCCTCCAACCTTTGATGAGGCGGTAGCGCGGGCCATCACCCTTACAAGGGATACGGTCCGTGCGGGTATGTTGACTACGCGCGGAAACGAGCAGCGAACCTCTGACTCCAAGAGGAAATGGAACTCTCACCACCGAGGGTCCGACTCCAAGCAGCCAACGTTCAAGAAGCAGGAGAGCGTAAGGGCTTACGCGATCCAAGCCGCGGAGCCATCAAGGAAAGGATACAGTGGGCCTTACCCATGGTGCAACAAATGCAAGTTTCACCACGAGGGTGAATGCGCGAGCGTCACGTGCGCCAAATGTAACAGGCCAGGGCACAAGACGGTGAATTGCCGTGCTAAAGAAGCTGGAGCCAGTGACAACTGCTACGCATGCGGAAAGCCAGGGCATTTCAGTCGGGATTGCCCGCAAAGGGGAAACCAAGCTCGCGGGAGAGCTTTTGTGATCGGCGCGGGTGAAGCTAAAGAAGAGCCGAATGTGGTAACCGGTACGATTTTGCTTAACGGCCATTTTGCATCTGTCTTATTTGATACTGGCGCTGACCTAAGTTTTATATCTGCTGAGTTTAAAGACTCCCTAGGCCTAGCAACCAGTAGGCTAGACACACCTTATACTATAGAACTAGCCAATGGTAGGCAGTTATGCGCAAGCGAAAGAACCGAACAATGTGTAATAGTCATGGGAGGTCACGGGTTCAATATTAACTTGTTGCCAATAGACTTGGGAAGTTTTGACATCGTGGTAGGTATGGATTGGTTAGTCCAGAACCGCGCGGAAGTTATTTGCCATGAGAAGCAGGTTCGGATCCCACTGTTGAACGGAGAAACCTTGGTAATTCAAGGGGAAAGAAGGGGAGTTGCGACGAAACTGATTTCGTGCCTAAAGGCGCGCAAGTGCCTAAGGAAAGGGTGCTACGCCTTCCTGGCGCATGTCGTAGAGAAGAAAGGAGATGAGCGAAGAATTGAAGACTTACCAGTAGTGCGCGAATTTCCAGAAGTTTTTCCTGAAGATTTGCCCGGATTACCGCCGCCGCGACAAGTCGAATTTCGTATTGATTTAGTCCCAGGAGCTGCGCCAGTAGCTCGAGCGCCTTATCGATTAGCTCCATCTGAGATGCAAGAGCTATCCAATCAGTTACAGGGACTATTGGATAAGGGTTTCATACGCCCAAGCTTTTCGCCTTGGGGAGCTCCAGTACTGTTTGTTAAGAAGAAGGATGGTTCCTTCCGGATGTGTATTGACTACAGGGAGCTGAACAAACTAACAGTCAAGAATCGGTACCCCTTACCAAGGATTGACGACTTATTTGACCAGTTGCAGGGATCCAGTTATTATTCGAAGATAGATCTACGGTCAGGATACCACCAACTTAGGGTCCATGAGGAAGATGTGCCGAAAACAGCCTTCCGAACTAGATACGGCCATTATGAGTTCTTAGTGATGCCCTTCGGGCTAACTAATGCGCCGGCTGTATTCATGGATCTGATGAACCGCGTGTGCAAACCATACTTGGACAAGTTTGTGATTGTGTTTATAGATGATATTCTGATTTACTCTCGGACCAAGGCCGAACATGAGCAACACCTGAGATTGATTTTGGAATTGTTGAGGAAAGAAAAGTTGTATGCGAAGTTTTCCAAATGTGAGTTTTGGCTTAGAGAAGTTCATTTTCTCGGTCACGTTGTAAACGAGAAAGGAATACACGTTGATCCTTCCAAAGTCAAGGCCATCGAAAACTGGGAAGCGCCAAAAACCCCAACTGAGGTGAGGCAATTCCTAGGACTAGCTGGCTACTATCGACGCTTCATTGAGAACTTCTCCAAGATAGCTCTACCTCTGACCGCGCTAACTCAGAAAGACAAGAAGTTTGTTTGGGGCGAAAGTCATAAAGCAGCGTTTCAAATGTTGAAACAGAAGTTATGTAGTGCGCCAATTTTGTCTCTGCCCGAGGGGCGGATGACATCGTCGTTTACTGCGACGCTTCACATCAGGGACTTGGATGTGTCCTTATGCAGCGAGACAAAGTCATAGCGTATGCATCGCGCCAACTCAAGACCAATGAAAAGAACTACACAACGCATGATCTGGAACTTGGAGCGGTTGTCTTCGCGCTAAAGATTTGGCGCCATTACCTCTATGGTACAAAGTGTATAATTTTTACGGATCACAAGAGCCTTCAACATATATTTGATCAAAAGGATTTAAACATGAGGCAACGAAGATGGGTGGAGTTGTTGAATGATTATGATTGTGAAATTAAGTACCACCCTGGAAAGGCGAATGTGGTGGCAGACGCGCTAAGCAGGAAGGAGCGAATAAAAACACTACGAGTCAAGGCTCTGAGGCTGACCATTCGCGCAGATCTCTCTACCCGCATCCGAGACGCTCAGCAAGAAGCCCTGAAACCAGAGTTTGTTAAAAACGAATCCCTTGGGGGTATGATTAAGAGTTTGGAACTTAAAGAGAACGGCAATTTATATTTTGCTAACCGCATATGGGTCCCTCTCAAGGGAGGACTGCGCGAGCAAGTATTAAACGAAGCTCACAAGACGCGGTATTCCGTACATCCTGGCGCAGACAAGATGTACCAAGATGTTAAAGCGCTGTATTGGTGGCCCAATCTTAAAGGCGCCATCGCGACGTATGTCAGTAAATGCCTGACGTGTTCGAAGGTGAAGGCTGAATACCAGAAACCATCAGGGTTGCTTCAACAGCCAGAAATTCCCATGTGGAAGTGGGAACAAATCTCTATGGACTTCATCACCAAATTGCCAAGGACACCTGGGGGTTACGACACGATCTGGGTTATTGTGGATCGGCTAACGAAGTCAGCGCACTTCCTGCCGATCAAGGAAACCGATAAGATGGAAAAGTTAGCCCGATTGTATATTCGAGAAGTAGTTTCAAAACATGGAGTCCCAGTGTCCATCATTTCTGATAGAGATAGTCGGTTCACCTCAAGATTTTGGAGATCGTTACAAGGAGCTCTAGGTACTCGCCTTGATATGAGTACAGCTTATCATCCTCAAACGGATGGGCAAAGCGAGCGAACAATCCAGACATTGGAAGATATGCTACGCGCGTGCGCAATCGATTTCGGAGGTAGCTGGGATACTCATCTCCCATTGGTTGAATTTTCTTACAACAACAGCTATCACACAAGCATCAAGGCTGCGCCATTCGAAGCTTTGTATGGGCGCAAGTGTAGATCCCCACTGTGCTGGGCTGAAGTGGGTGACAAGCAAATGACTGGTCCAGAATTGATCCAAGAAACAACAGACAAGATTTTTCAGATACGGGATCGCCTTAAGACAGCGCGCGACAGACAGAAGAGCTACGCAGATGTGCGAAGGAAACCGTTGGAGTTTCAAGTAGGGGATAGAGTACTTTTGAAAGTCTCTCCATGGAAAGGAGTCCCCCGTTTCGGCAAGCGAGGAAAGTTGAATCCGCGCTACATTGGACCATTTGAGATCCTGGAAAGGATCGGTCCGGTTGCTTATAAACTCCGTTTACCCGCCGAACTCAGTGGAGTTCATGATACGTTTCATGTGTCCAACCTCAAAAAGTGCTTATCTGACGAAACGTTGATTTTGCCGTTGGAAGAGATTCACATCGACAAACAGCTGCACTTCGTAGAAGAACCTATAGCAGTAACCGATTGGAAAGAACAAAAGTTACGCAGAAGCAGAATCAAGTTAGTAAAGGTTCAATGGAACTCGAGGCGTGGGCCTGAATTCACTTGGGAAAGAGAAGACCAGATGCGCATGAAATACCCACACCTCTTTCAGAGCATGGCTTCTGCCAGCAACGTCTCCTAAATTTCGGGACGAAATTCTCTTAACAGGGGGAGAATGTGACACCCGGTAAATTCCCAATCCCTTAAACCAAGTAATCTACCTAAATATTAGGTAATTATGTTATATGCGCCTTGCGCGAGCGCGCCATATTAGAATCAGTGCGTGCATTTGTTATGTGCGCCCTGCGCGAGCGCGCCATGTTAGAATCAGCACGTGCATTTGTTATGTGCGCCCTGCGCGAGCGCGCTATGTTAGAATCGGCGCGGGTATTTGTTATGTGCACCCTGCGCGAGCGCACCATGTTAAGAACCTGCGTGGGCATATGTTATATGCGCCATGCGCGAGTGTATTGGTTTTATGTTTCTATAACTTAATGTTGTCTAATGGGCTGACCGTCTCGCATGATGCTAAGGCGGGTGCATCCCAAATCGTCTATGCGCGTGCGGAAGGGGAACTAACCTCCCCGCATGGCGGGAACATTGAGAGCTAGTTTGTCTGAAGCTCCAAGATGGAATTGACTTCAACATAACTGATCACTATGTTGAAATACCAAGACCACCTGGAGAATCTACAAATGAAACTCAATGTCCCTAACTGCGAGAAGGTTACGTGCCTACCCGCAGCAAAGAAATGTCCTTCACACAGAAAGCTATGCGCACAAAGTGATACGCACAGAACACTCAGTCTATTCTCCAGACGTAAGGAGATTACTCCCGCCCAAAAGGAAACAGTAGCGTGTTTCAGAGATTTTCAACTTTTTACTGTACACTGACAAAAGTACCTGAAAAAGCACACTGTAACATGAAAAGTCAACTGTCAGCCACCCTATTCTCACCAACCCCAGACCTGCATGTCCTGACCAAATCAAATCAAAATCTTTTATCCACTACTCCACTTTTAAATAAATAATAATAATTCCCATACTTTATCATCATTACACCTAGATATGAAAAGATTACAATCCCCTAAAGCAAGGGATTGTGTTCCCTTGAGTTTGACTATAAATATGCAACCTAAGTTATCACCAAAACACACTTCAAACTTCTCTCTTAAGAACTGCAAACTTGCACTAATCATCTCCCAAGCATCCGATCCTGTTACTAGGTAAGCCGAGAATATAACCTTGAGATCTACCTTCCAACCCTTATATTCTCCTATTTCTTGATCTTAATATATATACTTCTTAATCATATTCTAGACCTTCAATTCAAAGGCCAACACCAAGAAAACCCGAATCTCGATTAATCCCTTAACAAGAACCACAGGTGAGTCTCACAGCCCCTATTTTCACTATTTTCACTGTTTTTAAACTGTTTTCGGGGTGAGGGACACGTACTTAAATTACGATTTATCATGTTATACTTACAAGTTATGCAAACGATTGTGTTTAAATTATGTTTCATGATGAGCAATGCAAACGGTTATCTATGGTTTACGATGTATGTGCGCCAGAATTCGAGTAAGTGATCACTTTACCATTGGAACTCTAAGGGTAGGGACTGCTGGTTTGATCCGCCCACTCGTAGGGGTCGCACCTTTTACACAGACGAGTGCCTAGTATGGTCAGGGGGCAGTATTATGGGTTTGAGCCCGCTCGTAGAGGTCGCTCCTCTTACGCAGACGAGCGCCTTGTTTTCCGGCACAACGTCTGCGCGTAACCCGCGGGACGGTATTATTCGCTCGTAGTGGCAGCGCCACTTACACAGACGAGCACGATTTTTCAGAAGTGTCCGCGCGTAACCCGCAGGACAGTATTACTTGTTTCGCTCGTAGTGGCAGCGCCACTTACACAGACGAGCACAGTTCCCAGAAATGTTCGCGCGTAACCCGCGGAACGATTTTATCAGAATATGTTGATAGAACTATGTTTTACCAAGCATGTGTTGTAATGATGCTATCAGAATTATGTTTCAGAATGATTTTTATCAGGATTATGATGCAATACGATTTATCAAGTTACTAAAACTTGTGAACTCACTCAGTTTATACTGATTCAAATGTTTTATGTGTCTTTCAGGAGATAACTAAGTAGCGCATGGAGTCACACTTAGAGCACCTCACGCTGAACATCTAAAACTAGCTTTTTGGAAGATTTTAGTTCTATCCCTTCGATGCGCGTGGTTGTTCCCGCCGCGCAAGGGGATATGGCGTGGAAATCTTCAACAGTTTTTATACCTGGATGTTTTTATGTAATTTTTAAACAATGTAATGTATTTGTATTAAACTTTTCATGCGCAATGAAAATCTTACTTTGAATGTTTGCAATGGCCCGTGCTTAATTATCAATCCTCACTCGCGCGCGCCCGGCTGTTTCCGCCGCTCAGGGCCGGGTGTGACACCAGCTGTCCTCTTCTAGAAGATCTTGATAACCGCCTGGACGCGTGTCCTCTTATGATAGGTTGAGCTATTCGTCTCATGTGCATGGGTATAACAACCTGGACACGCGTCACCTAATGATAGGACGAATTGCACCCTAGCCATGTGCACGGTTATAACAAACTGGCCAGGTGTCCTTCTTTCATTGGTGGGCAAGTCACGTATTCCTCAAGTAACAATCGTGGACGTTCTTCTAGAGTGTAGTTAGTTATTGACAGCTGTTTAATTGGCATTGCCCTCCAGGCGGACCAATGTCTTGTCCTGCGGATGACTTCTGAGGATGCCCGGATGCTTCCGCGCGTGGTATGAGGACGTTCTTCCTCTTCCGTGATATGCGGGTGATCCATATGTCCCGCGGGTGATATGTGAGAGACTCCTTTATAACCCACGGGTAGTACTTAAGGGTATTTGGGTCTTTTTGGTACCCTACCTCTATAGTTAAGATACCGTTCTTATGTTGAAAAGCATACAAAACCATGTGCTTGTAGAACCTAAATACATAACATAATTAATGTATTTGATCTTTCAATTAAAAAAAAAAAGAAAAAAAAAGAACTCATTATGCTCTATTCGATACCATGAATCTCGCAAACGGCAAACATGTCATGCGCATCTTCTTTGTTTGATTACCGTTTATGTAAAAGCATTGTTAACATGTAGAGTTTGTTTGTCTCAAAAGAAACATAACTACTATTATAAAGTGGGAGTCGTAGGGTGCCCGAACACGTTGGCGGGTGAGGGGAGCTGCTTATCACAATAACTTTTGTTATGAGTATGTAGTGGGTTTTATCGTAGTAAAATTGGTGTTAAACACCACCCCACCATGGCTTGGTGGGATGCGAAATTGATGGTCACGATGGAGGTCATAGATGCAAGGAGGAAGAATTTGAGGGTTGGTGGTAGGCGGAATGGTGTCCAACGGCTAGAACCATTAACAAAAAAACAAAAAAAACAAATCAAATGAAGTCTATATATACCAATCAAACAAATAAAAATATTTACACACCACCCTAAATCTTCTAATTTTTTTAGAAATACTGATTTTTCGTAATCATGTTCATCCCGAATCTATTCATAGAAGTCGTTCTAGTCGCGATATGATACTTAAATAACATTGTCAATTTATTTACGAAAAAAAAACTATCATTGTCAATTTACTTACGGAAAAAAAAATTGTCAATCTGGCACGAATATAGTCGAAAGAAAAGAGCACGAATATAGTTGAAAGAAAAAAAAAATAAGAAATGTAATGTATGTTTGAGGTTTCAGATTTGCTTGATCTTGCATATTCCAATTTGGTAGAACATATTTTAAAGAATTGCCCACATGACTACAATTAATTTTAAGTATTATTTTCTTAATGACTATGATTAATATTTGAAAAATCACTAACATTTGGTGATTTAACTGCTAGCTTGGCTTAGTGGCAATACAACCAAAATGCTTGTTGGTTATAGTCTTACTTAAGACATTAGGATGAAAGTTGAAAAAAAAACAGTTGTCAAGAAAAAATATTAACATTTGGTGATTTTTAAAATTTCGTCATCCATCGAACAAAATTTATGTCTTAAAAGTTGAATGAAGGAATAAAATGGACGTGGTAATGGAATGTATCATTAACATGTCGTGTTTGATTACCAGGAATGAGATTATTCTTCACTTTATTTTTATTAATTCGTAAATAAAAATATTATTTAATAATAATAAATATTATTATTGTTAGTGAATAATATTATTATTATATTTTTTTAACAATAATAATAATAATAATTAGTGTATAATATAATTATTAGTAAATAGTTATAATAATAATTAATAAGTAATATTAATAATAATATGATATTCATAATCTCTAGTTTTTAAGACCCGCGCGTTACGTCGTTACTATTTAACCGAATAAATTAATTGTAAAAATGTTGAATAACATACACACATTCTGAAATGTTAACTCACCAAATTTAAATATAATAATAATTCTAATACAATACTCGCAATACCCATATTATAATATGCAAAATAATAACAATATTAATAATAATATTGATAATATATCTATAATTATAATATAATATTGATATAATAATAATATTAATAACAATTATTATTATTATTATTATTATTGTTGTTATTTTTGTTGTTGATGTTGTGTCCTTTCATTCTTTCAAAGGAAGGAAAAAAATCTTAAAAGAAATAAAAATATTATAAATGGAAAGTGTTTCAATCCTTAAAAAAGAATTCATTCAATTAAATGGTTGATTTCAATTCACACTAAATACATTCATTCATTCATTTTAAACACTACCTTATACTTATGACCATAATAACGTTATTTAATTGCGTAATGAATAAATAAATAAGAGTTGTGGTTGAGATAGTTTCATATGTTAAGTATTTAGGGTATCTTTGGTATAAGAGTAGAGTTAAAACGATTCTGGTAGATTGGAAAGGGTGGTGTAAATTTGATATAATGTAATTGTTTGTTTGTTTTGGACGTCCCCAATTTCCTTCTTAAAGAGAGGGCGCTTGGTTTTAATGAAATGAGTTTTTCAAAAAAAATAAAATAAATAAAAGTTAACGAACAAAAAATCAAGTTGTCTTTTAAAAAATCCTATAAATAGAAAGATGTAACACAAAAATTTAAATGCGTAATAAATAAAGGTAGGGGAGTAGAAAATGCATTATTAAAAGCATTTAATTAGAAGAGGTAAGATAACCTAACCATGGTTAAGTTAATCAACTAACACCAATATATTCTCATAATATCTTCCAAAGCTGTCGATAATTACAACCATACCACACCACACCACACCACACCACACACCCTTCTATAAATTAAGCCTCGGACCAGAGCCAGGTTTGCCCAACTGAAGAGCCAAGGGCGCTTCAGTAAATTCACCATCCCCTGTCCTACATTCCCTCTTTTTCTCTCTCTCTCTCTCACACACAAACACCATAAAACACGCACTCACTTTCTCTCTCTAAAAATGGGCACATCTTCTAGAAAATCAAACTCACCGGCGTTTCAACGGTCACGTTCTCCGTCAGGACGGTACGGCAGCAACTCATCGGCGTTTGCATCATCAACGAGTTCAGGTTTTTATTCATCTCCATCGTCAAGTCATGTTTACAGCCGTTCGTCATCTCCGACACGTGTCAATCTCAACGGACTAGCTCCGGTGACGTCATCGTCGGTTAAATTCTCGTTATCGAACCGGTCCGGATCTCCGAACCGGTCGATGGCGGTGAATCCACGAGATCAGGTTGTACGGAAGCCAAACGCTCGGAATCCGTTGAAGAATATAACGAAGAAGACGTGTATGTGTTCGCCTACAACGCATCCAGGATCGTTCCGGTGTAGCCTGCATAAAAATTACAATATCAGCCAGACGTACTCGCCGAACCGGTTGAATGCTCGTAGATCCGCGATGACGAACTCGCTTGTGCGAATCGGTACCGTGGAAGGTGGAGATCTGGTGAAACGAGCCCTAGCGGCGTTGATCCGGCCGTCGTCGCATCAGCAGCGGCGGAGATCGGCGTTTCAGCCGAGACCTAGCCGGTTGTCGGTTATGTCTAAGGCGGATGAGTTGTGATTAGTTGTGTACGGTTACAGGTTTGGTAAAATTTTATATATCTTACCTTTACGGCTTTACTGCTACCGAACAGACGCAGTTTTCTTCAATTCGACGAAATGAAATCAATCCTTAAGTTTTGAGACACAAGGATGATGATTGATGAACCTCTTTTGTACATGGATGATGATGATGATATTATATATTGGGCTTCAATTCATAAACCTAACTAACAGTAAACAAATTACAGTTCTAATTAATCTATAACTAAAACTCAAATTAAACATTCATATGCTTTTCGTGTGGTTTGTATATTGAATCGTTTGATTGTTGATTGACGATTGATCCATCTGTATTCGCAGCATCAGATTCCGTGTTGTGTCTGTTACTTGCTGTGGAATCCGTGCAATAGTCGGCACCGTATTCCGTCATTATCGCCGTTATTGTTGAAGAACATGGGCCGTTTGGTGGCGGATGCCTTACGTGTAAGGTATTGTTTACTTTTTGAATTTTGTTTAATTTAATTTATTATTATTATGGTTCACGCAACAGGAATGATATGCCTTTCTAGACAAGTTAAAAACCCTTTCTGGAGAAGTTAAAACCGTTGGATCTTTCACACGTTAAAGACACCTAATACCTAACTGTCATGGGCTTGCTTGGCTTGGGTGTGAACTATCAAGACATAATATAATTATGACATTATAAAAAAAATTATATTAAAAAGGACATAACCACTTCTTTAATTTAAACTAAACGAGATTTTACAACCCGTATATCGAAAGTAAAAATATTAACGTTACTCATAACACAAGTAAAATCCAAAATCAGTAATCGAACGTCATAGTAATGCTTGTAAAAACTCGAAATTTAAATTAAACTATTAAGATTCAGAGCTCCACTGTGACTGTGACATAGGATACCATGCCAAATAGCGGAGCCGTCATATTAGCATAGGCTGAAGATTTAAGAGACAAATGGAAAACATAAAGCACCACCCATTGCTGCTACTCACGGTCAGAAATGGCACGGAACAGATGCACCGACGCATCAACCATTAACTGCAAAACAACGTGACACAAACATATGATCACCCTTAACTACCACCACCGAGACTCTTGCATAACACCACTTGGCATTGGCACTGGCACCATCTCCACACCGTGATGTTTATGGAGGCGACATCTAGGGTTTCTATCTACCACAATGATGAGTCAAGGCAGACGAAAGTGAGGCGAGACCACATTTGGGTTTTGATCAACACTTGCCACAACACATGGACAGTGGCTTGTGGTAATGAGTGGTGGTTAGGAGGTTGTTATAATTGTATATTGCATCTATGGTTTTGATATGCGTCGGTCACCAACATGAACGATGAGGCTACACGAGTTGACGGTAGCTGGTGATCGTCGGAGGTGAGCGGTGGATGTTGGTGACTTGCAGAGGTGACCAATGGATGTGAGGTTGCCTTAAGTGTAACTGATTAAATATGATAGGTGGTGCAAGTGTTGAGTGGACAGGTGAAATGGTGCAAATGGGGTGAGATTCTATTAACGAACCGAGCATTCAGCGAACGGTTCGTGAACCGTTCGGCAGAAAATTCGTTTATGCTCGTTTGTTTAATAAATGACTGAACATAAACAAGAAATTTTGTTTGATTAGTTAAACAAATGAACACGGACATTGCCCCCATTTGTGCAATTGTGTTCATGAACGTTTGGTAATGTGTTCATAAACGTTCGTCCATGTTTGTTTATATATGTTGTTAATGAAAGTTTTTTGTACTTTTATTTATCTTGTCTATTTTATCTTCAAAAAATTATATATTTTTTAATTTATTACCCCTAATATAAAATAGAAAATCATATTCATACATTGTTTTTGAAGTTTCCTCATTACCTTTCTAAATATTGATGAATAAGTCAATTTCATTCTCCAGGCTCCCCAATTTTATTTGTGTTCGTAAAGCGTTCGTGAACACATTCAGTACCTTAATGAATAAACACGAACTTAAAATCTCGTTCGATAAGCATTCGGTGAACACATTATTTTCTTAACAAATGAACATATGAACAAAGACTTGTTCATATTCGTTCGATTCGTTTGCAGCCTTAAACGAGAATGAAGAGATACATAGTGCAACTTATAGAGCCTTAAAGTACAACAGATAAAGCATCATTTGAAAGGAACATTAAACATCTCGCACAATGAAAATTTGCCAACCAATATATTGAATGATAAGATCATCGCAATCCACATACTGTGGGACCCATTGGTTTATCTAGAATTACGATGGCAAGTAGGACGCTACATAAATCCGAATTATCTATTATTATTATTATTATTATTATAATAGAGTAAATGAGAAAGTTGGTGTCACAAAGTTGATATAGGTTTCAAGACTTCATATATATAAGATACCGGTGAAATTAAAACATGAAATTCGGCTTTGGTTCATTGGCTTGTGTTGTTGTTTGAAAATCGGTTTCCATGATTCGCCCGGGTTCGACTCTAGGCAATGGCAAAAAAGCATTTTACTTCAAAAAAATTTCCAGTTGTCAATTGGGCCATCAGATTCTGAAAAAATACTTTTTCAATCTTTTTTTTTTGTTTTTGTTTTTCATTTGTGTTATTATTGATGTTTTTATAAACATTAATTTAAAGCATTTACAACAAGTTTACTATAAATCAAACTTTTAAAACGTCTAAGCTTTACCAACCGATTTTTTTTTCTAGATTCGTAAACATTTTGTTTTTTATTTTACCGAATTCGTGTCGTCTCACCGCCACAATGTCCGGGCTTGATAATGTTCGGGTTTTACCGACTCACCGCACAACTTCCAGTACCGATAACACCCGGGTTTTACCCACGCCCGGGTTTTACCAAACTTTATTGTAGTTTTGTTGCCGTAACAAATGTAAACGAAATCGACAATTGTGTTGAGCCACCTCCGAGAAACTCGGATCTTTACCAGCGCCCCAGTTTTACCGACTCACCACCACAACTCCCGAATATGAGTCGACCTGCTGCTGTAACGGTCGATGTCACACCCCGACCAAAGGCGGCAGAACATGCCGGGGTGTAACGATTGCCCATAAGCGCATGACACTATTTAAAACGACAATATTTAACAAACTCATTTCATTTCATTTCACAACATCGAAAATGTCACATAACCAAATATTCATAAGTCAAATACGACAAAATATATCAAAATATAGCAAATCAAATATTATTCATTTTTGCTAATATCCTAACGGTATTTGTGACGTTTCCTTCACCGAACTCCATAATCAAACATGTAACATTTCATAAAATAAAGTTTGTCAACACAAAGGTTGGTGAGAAATTCATAAGTTTGAACAATATGTATATAGTAAGAAACGTCACAATCTTGTATACAAAACCACAAATAAATAACAATAATTTGGATAATATGAGATTGCTAATAAGAATACATTACCGGCACCGTCTATAAGAGAATACCAAATAGATTCGGATTTCATGAAGTCGTTAATAAGAATACATTAACGGCACCGTGCTATAAGAGAATACCAGATAGCTCACGGATTTATGAATCAACCTTCCAAAAACGGTAAACACATAAGCATATAATCATGTAAGCATAGAACACCAAATCGAGCATTTATTTAAGTAAAGTATACAATAACGTTTGTGGTTTAAGACTCAAGTATAAAGCATTTGATTTGAATAAGTATGAAATGTCACCCCAAAACAAAAGATAGAAAACGGGGTATGAAGTTACTCACGTTCAAGTAATAAACTTGAAAGATTGATTATTTGGAGATTTGCCGGAACGACGAGTTTAACGTATGAAGCCTAAATAAAAGAAAGTCTTGGATTTAGAAAGGTTGTCTTGAATATCTTTAAATAAAATAATTGTTGCAAAAAGTAAACAATTAAAGTTCAAGGTTTAAAATGTAACTATTTAAGAATTTATAATAATAACCCTTTTAAAAATGTAAGCTTGCACAAAACCGGGTTAGAGTATCTAACCTTAATATTTACTTAACCAATGTTAAGTAATAAGGTGGGAAAAATGCTAAAATGCAAGTTCCATTGGGACAAAGTTACTAAAACAGGTTTTTAACGAGTGTTCGGGTTGTCGGTTCGGGTCTTAACGAATGGTCAACCCCAAAGTCAACTTTCCAAAATATTAACTATTATGAGATAACTCATTAAAACATGATAACACTTAACCAAGTATGTAGATCTATTGTTTTAGAACTAACAAATCACGAATATTTTTTTTTTATATTTTGTACTTAATGAAGACCATTATTTTTTCACAGTATAAACAAACCGGTAACTACAAGGCAAACCGGTAACTACAAGGCAAAACGGACTGACCGAAGCCATTCTTTGCTTTCGTTGTTAGGGTTCTTTGCTTGGAAGATGAGTATGAGTGTGTGTTGGTGAATGTGTTTTCAACAAACCAAAGATTAAAAACACATAACTTTCATTTATAGTATTTACATTAAAAATACAAACATTAAATCGTTATCGCATATTCGTAACTCAAAAATACAAAAATTAAATCATTAACACTGAAGAAATTTTTGCCAAGAACTGTTGTTCATGATTTAACTCAAAAATACAAACATTAAATCGTGAACTAGCAGATGCTCCTGTTGTTCCCAATCGCAGTTTGTTCATGATTTGCCTCCATGTTTGCTGTTTCTTTAACTAAATTAGAAAAATCCAAATCAACAAGTAAATAAGAGCACATATTAGGAAAAAGAATGCTTAGACACGATTACATGAACAACTTGCTGTTTCTTACTCATGATTTGCCTCCATGTTTGCTGTTTCTTTAACTAATTTTCTTCGCTACCCGATCCCGAGCTATTTCTTAGGTAATCGTCGTACGCGGCTTCTTCATCGGTCATTGGTTGAGTATGTCCTTCACTGACCTCGTCTTCATACAAGCCCACTTCATACTCCATTTCCCCCTCGAGTGAGCGTTGATGTTGTGCCCTATCTAAAGAGTCCAAGTAATCCTTGTAGCAAATCGACATCTCTATAGCTGGTGCAGTGAGTCGAGTCCTCCTAATCGATATAACCCTGCCAGAAACAGAAAAAGCAGACTCCGAAGCTACCGTGGAAGCTTGGACCGTTAGTAAATCTTTGGCCATGGCGGCGAGGATCGGAAACTCATCCTCCTTACCTCTCCACCAAGCCAGCAAATCAAGACTTCTAAATTCATCCGGAGTCATGTGTTTCACAAAGTTGGTACCACCATACCTTCCAAGTTCACTGCTTGGGGTGTTTACCCTTTGACGTTTACCGGCGTCTTCCCAAATCATGTAGTACATCCCCATTTCAAGGTCGGTTTGGGATTGGAATTGGGCAACAGCTCTTAACGAGTCATGAATTTGGGAAGACGACCCGTATTTTGTAAGGTAGACATCATACATGTTTGACAAGGTGGTGTTGAAAGCATTCTTTAAAGTTTGGCTATAATAGGGGTTTTGATCGTCGTTTAACCCAAGCTCATCACAAATTTTTTCTATTAAAGCTTCAACACCACCAACATTGATGCAAGGGTTTAACGCAGCAGCACATGTCAAAACAGCGGGTAGTTGTTGAAAATATTTTCTAAATTTTTCTTTCATTTTTACACCCATATCAAAATAAGGTGCACCCCTACAATCAAGTTCACTCAACTTTGTGCACATGACAGCAATTTTTGGTAAAGCAATGGGGCTTGTTGGATAGTAAACCCCGGATAAACTAGTAGTGCAAGATTTAAAAATTTGAAGGACCTCCGTAACGATCTCAATCAATAACCAGTTTCTAGGATCATATGGTGCACATTTACCCCTACTTGACAAAATTTGATGAAACGCAATTAATGATTCTTTTTGTTGGATGGCTTTCTCAAACATATTACAAGTCGAGTTCCATCTTGTTGGACAATCCCAATTTAGCCCCAACCATTGACAATTAGCTTCTACACGAAATTTTTTGTATCTTGAAAATGTTTTATTGTTGCTAAAAACATCTCGTAACATTCTTTTAAAACTGTTTCTTTGCGTTTCGATCACGTTTAACCCATCTTGCACGGCCAAGTTGATAATATGTGCAATGCATCGGCTATGAAAAAACGCTCCATCACAAATAGGTTTATACTTTAATTTTAAATGGCCAACCGCGGCCGTATTGTTGGACGCGTTATCAAACGAAATTGAAAAGATTTTATCTTCAATTTTGTATTGTCGAATGACTTTATCCAAGATTTGAAAAATATTTCTACCCGTGTGCGGGTAATCAAACAATTGAAACGCAACGGTTCGTTTCATCATTTGCCACGACTCGGGGTCAACCCAATGAGCCGTCACACAAATGTATGAGTCGGGCGAACCATGAGGTACCGACCAAACATCCGTTGTTAAGTTTACACCAGTTTGTAAGTTTGAAAAGTATGAAATTAGTTCGGATTTAGCGTTTTTCCATGCTTTAAGACAATATCTTCTAAGGGTCGAACGACTTACGTGTTGGTAGCGTGGTTGAACATAGTTTTGTATCATCTCCGTGAATTGAGGGTTGTCGAAGTGGTTGAAAGAAAGTGTTTGTTGAATCACAAAGTTTGAAAACTGTTGACGTACCGCTTCAACGTCGTACGTAAACACCCCTCCTTGATTCGTCATCTCCGGCTGCGAACTACTTCCCGCTTCGTCCTTCAAGGCCTTGCAAAAGCGCTGTTGTATATGCGCTTTTAAAGTGGAGTTTGCATCTTTGGCATAGAACTTCAAACAGTGCTTGCATCGAGCTTTTTGGCGACCGTTAGACAGTTCGCATAGGTCGAAATGTTGCCACACATCTTGGTTTCGTTTCGTGGGGATGATCCGAACGACCGTTATGTCTGTGTTCGAGGCACCCATGTTGACGGATGAAGCAGCACTTTGGGAGGCCATGATAATAAGAGCGTATAATCGAGTATGAAATAAACGAGTACGAGTATGAAATAAACGACTACGAAATAAGAGCGTATGGAGTGGTAATGTGGTATAATTGAGTGTGAGATAACAAAATAATCGCGTATGAAATAAACGTTTAGAGCTAGTAGAGTTGTATAATCGAGTGTGAGCTAACCTACCCAACCTAAACTATATACAGTTGTTTGTGGGGGTAAAATGTTAAAAAAAACGGCTAGAAATCAAGAAAAAACGGGCAAAAAAGGACCCAAACGGTCATATGGCCGTTTTATAACGGTCAAAAACCGGTTAACCTAAAAACAGGTTAACCGGTTTTTAGGTTAACCGGTTTTTGACCGTTAACCGGTTAACCGGTTTTAGGTTAACCGGTTAACCGGTTTTAGGTTAACCGGTTTTTTAATAACCGGTTTTTTAATTTAACCGGTTTTTTTACTAACCGGTTCAATAACCGGTTTTTGTCCACGAATGAGTAACCGAAGTACTAACCGGCGGTTCAATAACCGGTCTAACCGATTTTTTAATAACCGGTTTTTCTATTAACCGGTTTTCGGTTAAACCGACCAAACCGGTTCTATAACCGGTTTTTTTGAACACCTCTACTTTGAACTAGCAATACATAAAGGTGATGATAGTTTAAATAACATGTTCGTAAAAAAAATTAATTTAATTTCTCAAATAATGAGTGTCAGAGTTGTTTTAAAAAAAAAAAGACATCACAAGTTTTTCTCTTTTTGAGAAAACATAACAGTGCCTATTTTTACAAAGAATAGTTTTATATGTAAAAACAAGGACGTGACAAACGCCATTTAATATATTTTTAGAAAATATTGTTATTATTAGATGAATTTAGTCTTTTTCCTAATCAAGTTGATCATTTCTTTAAGGTACTATAGAGTATAGACGCAGTCAATATTAAAATCATTTATATGATGTTGAAAATTGAAGGTCTACATAAAGTATGAAATTGATAGACATAAGTAAAAAATATATATATATATACATGTGATTACGTAAAAAAAAAAAGAAAGAAAGAAAAGGTCATGATCCGATCACCATCAAATCAAAAGTGCGTCAAATATTTTATAGGATGCGAATAGATTCATCAATTTTTTATGCCCCTATCGCTTCTAGAACATCCGTTTTAAGGAACAAAAGAAAATATAGCTGTAAAGACTACTTGTTCTCTTTGCTTTTCCATTAAGAGCATCCACAATGATTGAATAAGGAAAAATAAACTGAACATGTTATATCAGATTTTCACTCATTCACTTTTAAACGCTAAAAACTCTTATTTTTCCTCCAACATTATATTCACTTTTAAACACCTTTATATTTCACATAATCACCTACTTTTATATTTTTTTTTGGAATTATTCCATAGAATAGTAACCAAATTTGAAATTTGTTTCAATCAGGTCACTGATAAAAACTTTTGTTTCTATCAGGTCATTGAACTTTCATTTTTGTTCCAATCATAGATATTTTACCTAGATAGCAGGTAATCTAGGTTTTTATTTAATTTTTCAATTTTTACTTTGCATAATAACTTTTAAAGGTTGCGAAAATTAGTAAAAATGTGAAATATAATTTTAAAACTCCGAAAATTTGCAAAAAAATATTCGGAAAATTGAGGTTCGGGTGAGAACGGGTCAAGGTCGGAACGGGTTTCGGGTCAGTTTTATTTTTTTTGAACCAACGAATCAGCCCGTTTTCAACATGTTACAACTCGTTTTAACAGCAAAAGCTCGTTTAGGCGATTATTCAGTTCGTTTCAGCACCTAACAGCTCGTTTAAGCGATTTTTCAGTTCGTTTCAGCACATAACTGCTCGTTTAAGCGATTTTTCAGTTCGCTTCAGCACTTAACAGCTCGTTTAAGCGATTTTGCAGTTCGTTTCAGCACTTAACAGCTCGTTTAAGCGATTTTGCAGTTCGTTTCAGCACTTAATAGCTCGTTTAAGCGATTTTTCAGTTCGTTTTAGCATCTAACAGCTCGTTTAAGCGATTAGTAAGTTCGTTTCAGCACCAAACAGCTCGTTTAAGCGATTTTTTAGTTCGTTCAGCACTTAACAGCTCGTTTAAGCGATTTTTAAGATCGTTTCAGCACTTAACAGCTCGTTTAAACGATTTTCAGTTCTTTTCAGCACATAACAGCTCGTTTAAGAGATTTTTCGGTTTGTTTCAGCACCTAACAGATCATTTAAGCGATTTTTCATTTCGTTTCAGCACCTAACAGCTCGTTTAAGCGATTTTTCAAGTTCGTTTCAGCACCTAACAACTCGTTTAAGCGATTTTTAAGTTCGTTTCAGCACCTAACAACTCGTTTAAGCGATTAGGTGCTGAAATGAGCTGTTAGGTGCTGAAACAAACTTAAAAATCGCTTAAATAAACTGTTAGGTGCTGAAACGAACTGAAAAATCGCTTAAACGAGCTTTTGTTGTTAAAACGAGTTGTAACGTGTTGAAAACGCGCTGATTCGTTGGTTCAAAAAAAAATAAAACTGACTCGAAACCCGTTCCGACCTTGACCCGTTTCACACCCCACTTTAGGGCCTAGGCGTGTGACCACAAGTTGGTACCGATTTTGTAAATACATCAGAGTTGCGGTTTTATAGCGGAAGTCTTTAAAATATTTATATTGAAAACTTATTAAAATCTCGGGTTTGAATACCCGCTTGATACTTCAAATACATTTCTTTATAAAACATAACTCTTTTATAATATTTTTTTTTGAATAAAATATCTGAACCATCAGATAGCATCTAATGACTATAACTCCAATCTTCTATTCCTTCTTGCTTGTCTGTTCTAACCTTTATTGTTTCCCTGTAACATGGGTGGGAAAATACGTCAGCACAAAGCTGGTGAATAACGCTGATTCTAAAATCTCTTTTTCAATACCTTTGTGAAACCAACAATAATACCTTTGTGACTACTCATTAGGCACCCAACTATATTGGGATCAAATTACCCTAAGTACCATGTACAATTAATTATATACACAATATCATTTCTCTGAACAGTCCCGTAGACCTTCAAAGGCATGTTGATGATATGCATGGCCTCGGGGAAATGCCGAGTCATCATGTATGTTTGGATCCAGACACATGTATACTCTAAATAAGAGTGTCCGTTTCTTATTATTGTACACAAAGTTTTAAGGATTCGTAAATCCTATGCAAACATTCTGACTCAATATAAAAGGTTTGGGGCGTATTCACCTTGTCTGTTTATAATCAGTTTCTGATACTGATTCCTGTTTTCTGATTTCTGCTTCTTGTTTTGTTACCTCGGACCTATAGTACGAGAATAACATTTTTGTATAAATATCTAGATCAACGATCTAGCTTTAGACCTTTAGTCTATTTCGTATAGCTTTTAACCTTGATAAAAAAATTTGGACATTTAGTCCTTTTCTTCTTTAGGAAGAAACGTCTATTCTGAGTTTCTTCTTCAAGAAGAAATATTAATTTCATAATTATAATCTCTTATATTATATTTCTTAGTCATAAAGAAATACTGTTTTGACTATAACCTTTGCTTAAGAAAGATTATATTATACTTATTCGTAATCAAGGTTCAGCTATAACTTCGACTATGGTCTAAGCCATTTATAATAATAATATAATAATCACTTAGGCAGAACCCCTTACCTCGCACGGGTATTCAGAGTTAGATTTCCTAAGTTTATACGGGGAGCACTTCTACTCTATCTGCACGTTTCTCAAGGCGTTCTTGATCCACCTTCCTTGGCACGCAAATCGAGGCAATGTTCGGTCGCCGGGTCGTGCACGTACTTTGAGACGGATGTCGGGTTACTTTTGGGTGGCACACACTTCGAGGAAACACCGGGTTTATGGTACGGATTACGATGTATTGATTGTCGGGTTGGTGGCACGCAAAACGATGTTCGGCACGCAAACCGAGGTAGAGAGAGAGCAAAATCTAAAGAGAGAGTAGCTGTGGTGTGTGTGAAATGAGCCGGATCCCTCCCCTTTTATAACCATTTTTGTGTCCCATCGCGCTTTTCAACACCGTCGCGTACCGCGACGGGTACCAATCTGACACGTGGTCTAACACATTCTGCCACGTATCCCGTCGTGTTGCCACGTGTTACCAGAGTGTGACACGTGTTCGTGAGTCATCACGACCCATCGCGGTACGCGATGGCCGTCTTATTGGACTCATCGCGTAGCGAGATGGGTCCTTAGATAATATTTTTCACTTTTGGTCCTTCATCTTTTGCAGCTTGTCACTTCAGGTCTAATTCTCGTTGTCCAAAAATACTAAGGCGCCTCTCAAAGCGGCTCGCGGAGATGCGAGCGTGCGCTACATTGCGCCCAACGCCCTTTGCCGTCTCCGTCGCCGTCGCCCGAGCCCGTGCGCGTCGGGTGCTACGCACCCTCCGCTCGGACCACTTGGTGCATGATATTCATAAAAGAATATTACTATGGAAATTCTATCTCTTATAAAGAGCTTCCATTTCTTTACCACTTCCAATGTGGGATGGATTCCATTTCCCTTATTTATACCTTGGTGGAATGCTTCCACTTTCTTACATCTTCCAATGTGGGATGGAATTTCTTTCATGTAAGTAAACTTAACTTTAGGAAATATTTTTATTTTCTTATTTTTTTCTTATATTTCCTTATTTAATATTTTCTCATTACTTATCTTGAGATTATTTTTTATCCCTCAACTTTCCTAAGTTGTCAAATTTGGATCGAAATTTTGGGGATGTTACATCCTCCCCACCTTGAAATGAATCTCGTCCTCGAGATTCGTTGTCTTTAGTGTGAATGGTTCTTGCCTTTTGATTTTTGATTAGATTCTATCTAATCTTGTTCTTGTTGTTACAATCTCTATGCAGAATGACTAGGGTCTTTATTTTGTTGTTAACTTACATCTTTGAATGATGTAATCAGTCAATAATTCAGAATATCATTAGTAAATATAAATTGCTAAACACATTGATCAGTTGTGTTTAACTATTTACCTTACCGGTATGTATTCTAAACATTTACCGATGTTAACTACATTGTTGTTTTGATTCAGTCTATCGAATCTATTCCACTAAGTTGTTTGTTTAGATTCAGTCTATCGAATCTATCCTTGATCTTGATCAATGATGTTCTCTATATTCTAACAGTACTCTTTGTACTTTAATTTCATTTGCTATACTTAGCAATTGTATTCTCTTGAATATCTTCAAACTCTTTTTCTTTGACTTTTTTACTAGGTAGGTAATAATATTCCATCAGTTGTATTGCTTAAATGTCTTGTGGTCAATAACGAACTTCTTTCGTTAATATACTGACCTTGTATATTTAGATATTTTCTAGCGTTTGGTATATCATCCTCCTAGATGATAACTTTTCTCAACATTTTCTTGTTCTAAGTTTCACATGAACTTTTCAATAATTGAACCTCTTGATTGTTCTTTAGAGGTAACGAATATAAACATTCTTGTGTATTAATACGATCTATATGCTAATATTTCATTTATAACTTAGGGACTTAAATACCCTTCTTTGATTACAAAACTTCTCGTTTAAGAACGAGTTACAAATATACAAAAGTTAGCTAATCTATCTTGACATTTCTTTGATATGATCTTGTCATTCATTAATCTTGATTATCTTTTCTTTTCGGGCATTCAGTCTTAAAGTGACCCGTTTCTCCACACGTAAAACATACTCCTAGCTTCTTACGACATTCATCTATTGTGTGTCCTGCTCTCTTGCAGTACGCACAATTGTTTGAATTTTCTAGTCGACACTTCCCAGTATGTTTTCTTCCACAAGTCTTACAAGCTGACTTGGGAGTACTTTCTTCTTTTCTTATCTTTTCGGAATCTTTGACTTTCTTGGTTTCTTTGTCTTTCTCCTTTTCTTCTTCGTGATTCCTTATCATGCTGTTGATTAATTATCCAGCCACTTCCATAGCCGAATAAACTGTTTCTGGCATATGGGATCGTACCATGTCTCTTATTTCTCTTGGTAACCCATATATATAACGAGTTACTTTATTATATTCCGGAGTTACTAAATGTGGAACCAGTCGGCAGTACTATAGGAATTTAGTGTTATATTCCCTAAGATTTGTGCCAACAACCTTGTGATTCCATAACTCAGTTTGAATTCGATCCATTTCATGAGTTGGGCAGAATTTCTTCAGTATGATACCTTTGAATGTTTCCCAACTTAAGTTATACATTGTTTCTCGACCCTTGTTTTGAATCACGGTATTCCACCATTCAAGAGCTTCTCCCTTGAACATTTGTGAAGAATACTAGATAGCTTCTTCACCAGTGCATTTGCTTATGGTGACGATTGATTCTTGTTCTTCTAGCCATCTCATAGCGGCTATACCATTCGAGTCTCCATGAAATTCTTTAGGATCGTAAACTTTAAAGTTCTTAAAGTTACATCCTTTTTGAATCTTACGTTTCTTTCGTTTCTTGTTCCTTGGATTATTATTAGTTGTAGAGCTATCACAAGTTTCTTCCTTTCTTGAAGAAAGGTTTACTTCGACTCCTCTTGTTAGATTTTGGTCGACTTTGACTCGTAGAAAAGTCTTTCATAGCTTCCTTAATCATCTTTTGAATTCCCTCTTTATATTGGGCGGGAATTTCATTATCTTTATTATTAATGTTTTCTTCGTTTCCTGATTTCTTGGGAGGACTGTTGTGAGAGTTTGCACTTTCTTCTCTTGACATACTACAATAAAATTTTAAAAGATAAGTCCAATATTCGGAGAATTCAAAACATATCTTTTATTCATATTATTATAGTTACAAGAGTGCATATTATTTGCTACAATTATACTCTCTACAATTACTAGGGTTTTATTTCTGCCAACGAATGACTAATTTCTTAATCTTGCTATCTTTCTTGATAGTCTCCTTTTCTTTTTCTTCCACTTCTATCTCTTCTATTGTTTCTTCATTTTGAATGCGAGCAAGGTAAGAATCTTGAGTTTCCAGAAAATATTCATGCTCTCGAATATATTCTTCCGGATAAGTTACTTCTTTTTCCTTTGGCATCATTGGTTTACTGGATCTACTTGATACGTCTCCATACGTATTTTGATTTTGAATAATCCGAGCTAGTGGAATGTTAGAATCAAATAAATCCGAATCTTCCTCCATTTTTGTTTGGCATGTACTTTCATCACTAGATATAGGAATTGGGAGAAAAGACATTCCCCTAAATCCTTTTCCTTTGCCAAATTGAGGCTGACATGATCCTTGGCTAGATTGACAATCTGACATCTGCGCGAGGTTAGATTTTAGGGATAGGAAGACGCTCCTATCTTATTTGTTATATCTTATCCGTATTAGTTATGAATGATTTCTTGATACTTTTCAACTAAGAATCTTGTTTGCTTGAATCAATATTCGTATAATAAGTTTTCAAAACTTATCCTTAATCAAAGCCTAGGTATAATCAAATACCTAATCCGCTAAGATTGATGGCTCTGATACCAACCTGTCACACCCCACTTTAGGGCCTAGACGTGTGACCACAAGTTGGTACCGGTTTTGTAAATACATCAGAGTTGCGGTTTTATAGCGGAGTCTTTAAAATATTTATATTGAAAACTTATTAAAATCTCGGGTTTGAATACCCGCTTGATACTTCAAATACATTTCTTTATAAAACATAACTCTTTTATAATATTATTTTTTTTTTGAATAAAATATCTGAGCCATCAAATAGCATCTAATGACTATAACTCCAATCTTCTATTCCTTCTTGCTTGTCTGTTCTAACCTTTCTTGTTTCCCTGTAACAAGGGTGGGAAAAGACGTCAGCACAAAGCTGGTGAATAATGCTGACTCTAAAATCTCTTTTTCAATACCTTTGTTGTGACACTCGTCAATTTCAGGTTAACTACGTTAATCCGAACTCCGTTAATTCAAATTTAAGATCACACGAACCATAACGCATATCTCGTTACATTTAAACTAGGGTTTAAATGACGCATGACAATCACTACACAAGTAGTCTTTCGAAATTGCACCGAAACGCAAACGAGTCGACTCAAACCATTGGTGAACAAACGATGTATATTATAAACAAGTACTTGATATAATTATGTGTTATGTTTATATGTATAAATGTGTACTTGTATGCATGTCATTATATTATGGAGGTGATTTATGTTTTATGCTAGAATTATACAAAATAGAAGTTGAGGGTGCTAGTTGTAACTTGTCATTTATTTAATTAATAAATAAACAACCTTAACCATAAACCCTAACCCTCTTCTCCCTCTCCCTCTACCACCTGCGACGGCAGCCCCCCTCCCCCTTGGATCGACCGATTACCACACACACACATACACATACAAGTTGTTCACAAGGTTGTTGAAGGATCCAAGGTGATAACTAGGTAAATAAGCTTCATATCTAATTTATTCTATCATTTAATTGTATGATTAAACCTGTAAACATAAACCCTAAGCGTTAAATATGTTGTTTGTTGATGATTTAGGGTTACATGCATGATTGTTAGTTCATAGGTTAATTGTTTATTGAGTTTTGATGAAAACTGATGCTGGACAGATTATTGAATTCGTGTTTGGACGGCTGTAACTCGATGTTAATGTTATATTTTGATACGATTGTTGATTCTACAGTATACTAGGTCGAGTCTAGTTTCTGAAAAGTCCGAGTTTGTAATTTTTGGACGAATAAAAGTCTGTTTTTATTATTTTACAAAACTGTTGTGCAAGGCTGATTTGGGAGACCTGCTGTTAGGCTTTTTTGCGACTAAGATATCTCATAAACTACAAGACCAAATGGGTTGGTTCCACTTCTGAAAGAAAATAAATTGAGTTAGGAACCTAACCCAATTGGTCTTGCATTAATTGGATTTTTCATTTAACGGGAATAACAAATAACATTCTGTTGCGCATGATTTTGACTGCTGTGAGTTTACTGTAATGTTTTGACCATTGTGAGAAATCTATGTGGAATAAAAATACAATAAAAATAGTTCTGGAAACCTAACTCATGTGTGCTTTTGTGACGATTTTTTGTGAATTAATTGATATGTTATGATCTGTTGAATAGAGTAATCTTTCAAGTAGAAATCTGTCCTGATAGAACTAGCTGCTGAACTATATGAAAATACATGAAACGTGCTTGTTGCTAGATAATTGCCATGTTTTTGACTAAATTGCCATTGTGGGGAATGATAGCTAGTAATGTACAATATTAATACTTGACACGTAAGTAGTTGTTCACACATGTAACGTATCACCAATGTGTTTGTTGAGTCACACACAATTCACAAACGAAACACGAAACGTATCTTATGCATAGGTATTATGTGCCGAGTCTAGAGACTCAAAAATAGTTCCAACACTTAGAAAATCTCATTCTTGTTTTAGAACGCTAGTAAGGATTTTCTGTGACGCGCATCTCTTGGTTGACTTGTTTTTGAATTCTTCGCAAACAGTGAGTTTCACGTTTCCCCTTTTACTCTTTTAAACGCTTTTACTTGGGGGAGAATACATACTCCGAAACGCTTTTGATTTTGTTATTAGATTATATATCACTTGTAAAGGCTAAGTGGCAAACGAAACAACTAAAGTCCTTCATAACATCGAACCGTTTAATATTGGATAATAGCGAGTCACTGTTGAGTAGTACTACTGGGTTTGACAAACCCCACCCAACGCTAAACTCGACTGGAGGTCGAGCGGGTGTAATCTTGGCTAACACATTTTCCATGGTCTGGAAAGACATGGTGGCAAGGCAATTGATAAACAGTCAGCTTCGGTGTCGAACACTTAGTAATACTTGTTTTATAGGCTAGCTACCTATAGATATATAATTGATTTAACATTATCTGGTAACGCAAACGCAAACGCAAAACGCAAACGCAAAACGTAAACGCAAACGCAAATGCTTTATTTATATAAACTTGTGAACTCACCAACCCCGTGTTGACACTTTTAGTATGTTATTCTCAGGTAGCCGAGGCGGGCGCACGGTATAGGATAATGCATTACCTTGAACTCTATCGTTTTTGCAAACTTGTTTTTAAACTGTTATCAATTGGGTTTTAAGTCGTCCTGCGTGACGCAACACTTGGTTTATGATTTTACGCTTCCGCACTTATTTACACTCAAATGTTTCGTGGTTTGAAAACTTTACTTATGGTTTGATTATAACTAACGATTCCGATCCTGTTAGTTCACACCCTCTGACGGTAAAACTCCGTTAGTGGATTTTGAGGGTGTAACAGATTGGTATTAGAGCCATTGGTTATAGCGAACTAGAAATTGCATGCATACTAGACTATAACCGCAACGACCCATTAGTTATAATTTCTACGCACTGCATATATTTTACTTAGTCTTTCGTTACCTTTATCTCTTTACCTCGTTCACTCATACGCCCGCATACGCGACTTATCCTGTAAGGATGTCGACGCCATCATCATCATCCGACCTGGTGTCCCACGCCCCAGGCAAGGCACCGCAGCTTCCCAACTCATCACCACCCCGAGTAGTCCCAACACTAGTAGCCCCCGCACCGAAGAAACATCGCCCATCTGGAGACGTGTACGAGGACAACGGTAACTGGAGTTGGTACACGAATCTAGTCGAGCGGATCGTTTACTGTGTGCAAGTTCCACCGCTACCTCTCCCAGGTTGTCCTACATCTTTCAAAACGCTACCACCCCTGACACTCCCAATGGAGCGCGCTTTCGCAGTCCTCGTTTCTTGTTTAGAGCGTGAGGTTGACATTATGCACTCGACTAGAGCAAACGTGAGAAAATTAAAAGAGAATGGAATCGATGTCCGAGAGAGAATTTCCTTCCTGACCGAAGCCATGAAGGAAGTTCAGGATGTTCATGTTCAGCAAATGGAGATAATGAACAAAATGCAAGCAGAGATGATAGATTTTCGTGACCAAATTTTTAGTGCAAGAGCCCTTGCAACGACAGCTCTAGCCCGATGCGACACACTAGGGGCGCAGATTGCCCCGGATGCAGAAGAACCTGAGGAAGAACCCGAGGAAGATACTGAGGAGGATGCACACTCGGACATGTTCTCAGGCGACTACATCTCAGGATGATAACACCTAGATGTCTGGAAGAAACGCTGGTCATGGTCGCGGTAACATCAACCTAACCGCAGCAGAACTCCAAACCCTATTGAATGACCATGCGGCGGCAGCTCTAGCCGCACGTGTTCAGAATCAAGCCGGAGGTCCAGCTGGAGCATGTACTTTCAAGAACTACCTGGATTGCAAGCCCAATTCGTTTAAGGGCACTGAGGGAGCCATAGGTTTCCTGCGTTGGGCTGAGAAGGCAGAATCAGCTTTCGAGATGTGTAACTGTCCACCCGCCAGTAGGGTCAAATTTGCTGCTGGAACACTAGAAGATTCTGCTCTCACTTGGTGGAACTCCAATGTGCAAATTCTTGGGTTGGAATTGGCGAACGCTATGAACTGGGAAGAGTTCAAGAATATGATGCGGGAAGAGTATTGCCCTAGAGAAGAAATCGCGAAGTTTGAATCTGAGTTTTGGTCATTGAAAATGGTGGGTTCCGAGATTGAAGCCTACACCACCCGTTCCCACGAACTAGCAGTGATGTGTCCACGGATGGTAGACCCGCCGAGTAAGAGAATCGAGATGTATATCGATGGGCTGGTACCACAAATTCATGGTATGGTGACGTCTTCCAAACCGGCTACAATTCAACAAGCGATCCGGTTAGCTCACAAACTGACGGACCAGGCAGTGACACAAGGTGCGTTACCATCTAGAGGTTCAACCTCTAAAACCTGTGACAACTTAAGCACTGACAACAACAACAACAACCCGAGCAATGGGAAGAGGAAATTCGACAACACCAGATCCTCATCATCGAACCCCTCACAGCAACAACACTACCGTAAGCCCGAACTCACTCGAAGCTTCAATAATCAGGGTTCCAACAATAACAACAACGGTGGCGGACAGGGTTCGAGTGGCTATGCTGGGAAATACCCGAAATGCAACAAGTGCAACTATCACCATGCTGGGCCATGCGACCGTATCAAATGTCTGAGATGCGGAAAAATGGGTCATCAGGCCAAAGAATGTAGGGGAGACCTAGCGGTAAAGGGTGCTCCTAAACAGCCTACGGCGACTAAAGGGTGTTTCGAGTGTGGTCAAGAGGGTCATTTCAAGAAGGATTACCCCAAACTAAAGCAGAATGAGAACAATGGAGGCAGCAGCGGTGGTGGAAGCAGTGGTAAAGGTAGAGCTTTCGTCATTGGGTCGGGCCAGGCCCGCAACAATCCGTATGTGGTGACCGGTAAGTTTCCTGTGAACGACTGTTTTGCTTCTGTTTTGTTTGACACTGGAGCTGATAGGAGTTTTGTATCGAAAGCCTTTAGTAAACTCTTAGACTTAACTCCAACCCCGTTAGATGCTAAGTTTCCTGTTGAATTAGCTGACGGTAAGGCTATAGAAACAACTCATGTACTTGCGGGATGTAAGTTGAAACTGTCAGGTCATACTTTTGATATCGACCTCACACATTTTACACTTGGTTCGTTGTCGGCATGGACTGGCTATCCGAGAACCGAGCGGAGATTATATGTCACGACAAGATAGTCCACATCACTACCCCTTCCGACGAGATCATTTCGATCCAGGGTGAGAAGAGCGGCATGACTACAAGTGTTATCACCCTCATGAAGGCGCATAAATATCTACGAAAGGGTCATCCAGCAATTTTAGCCCATATTGTCGATAAACCCGCGGAGGAGAAGCGAATCAAAGACATACCGATTGTGCGAGATTTTCCGGAAGTCTTTCCGGAGGATTTGCCTGGACTCCCACCTATTCGACAAGTCGAGTTCCAAATCGAATTGACCCCCGGTGCAGCACCCATAGCACGAGCCCCGTATCGGCTCGCACCGGCGGAGCTTCAGGAGTTGTCCACTCAACTATAAGACTTGTTGGATAAAGGTTTCTTCTGAACTAGCTCATCACCATGGGGAGCCCCTGTCTTATTTTTCTGAAAGAAGGACGGGACTTTCCGCATGTGCGTCGACTACCGAGAGCTGAACAAGGTGACGATCAAGAACCGTTATCCCCTACCCCGAATTGATGATCTGTTCGACCAGCTTCAAGGATTAAGTTACTACTCGAAGATCGATCTGAGATCTGGTTACCATCAATTAAGAGTGCACGAAGAAGACATTTCAAAGACGGCTTTCAGAACTCGGTACGGTCACTATGAGTTTTCGGTTATGCCTTTTGGCTTAACCAACGCACCAGCCGTATTTATGGATCTCATGAACCGAGTATGCTAGGCGTACCTCGACAAGTTTGTGATTGTTTTTATTGATGATATCCTCGTCTACTCCAAGAACAAGACCGACCACGAAGAACACCTGAGGTTAATCCTGGAATTGCTAAAGAAGGAACAACTGTACGCTAAACTCTCGAAATGCGAATTTTGGCTTCGCGAGGTTCACTTCTTAGGACATGTGATCAATGAGAATGGTATCCATGTCGATCCCGGCAAGGTAGAGGCCATCAAAAACTGGGAAGCACCTAAGACTCCGACTGAGGTGCGACAATTCCTAGGACTGGCTGGCTACTACCGACGTTTCATCGAGGGATTTTCAAAGATTGCTCAACCCCTCACCGCTTTGACTCACAAGGGTACTAAGTACAATTGGGGTGACGCGCAGGAATCTGCCTTCCAACTGCTGAAAACCAAACTCTGTAGCGCCCCTATTCTAGCCCTCCCCGATGGAACGGAAAACTTTGAAGTGTATTGTGATGCATCGATACAAGGTCTCGGTTGCGTGCTGATGCAACTCGAGAAAGTTATAGCCTATGCCTCTCGACAACTACGGATTCACGAGAAGAACTACACGACCCATGACTTGGAACTCGGAGCTGTTGTATTTGCTCTTAAGATATGGAGGCATTACTTGTACGGTACCAAGTTTACCATTTACACCGACCACAAGAGTCTCCAACATATCTACGATCAGAAGGAGCTAAACATGCGACAGCGTCGTTGGGTCGAGTTGCTTAAGGATTATGATTGTGCCATCAAGTACCACCCTAGCAAGGCCAATGTAGTGGCCGATGCTCTCAGCAGGAAAGAAACCGATAAACCTAGACGAGTGCGAGCATTACAACTCACGATTCACGCCAACTTACCCGATCAGATTCGTGATGCTCAACTCGAAGCCTTGAAAGACGATAATCTCCCATCATAACTCATGCGGGGCATGAACAAGCAGCTTGAAACCAAACAGGACGGGGTCCGAAATTTCGAAAACCGGATTTGGGTCCCTCGACACGAAGAGTTGAGAACTCTAGTGATGGACGAAGCACACAAGTCCTGATATTCCATCCACCCTGGCTCAGATAAAATGTACCATGATCTAAAGGCACTTTACTGGTGGCCAAACATGAAAGCCGACATTGCCACCTACGTGAGCAAATGCTTGACTTGTGCGAGAGTCAAAATAGAATATCAGAAACCATCTGGTCTACTACAGCAACCGGAACTTCCAACGTGGAAATGGGAACACATTTCCATGGATTTCATCACGGGATTACCCAAAACACCGACGGGATGCGATACCATCTGGGTGATCGTTGACCGGTTGACTAAGTCTGCACACTTCTTAGCAATCAAGGAATCAGACAAGATGGAAAGACTGACTCGTATCTACATGAAAGAAGTAGTGTCTAGACACGGAGTGCCTGTCTCAATCATATCTGATCGAGATTCCCGTTTCACTTCGCACTTTTGGAAGTCACTACAGAATGCACTAGGCACCCGTCTTGATATGAGCACAGCATACCATCCTCAGACGGATGGGCAAAGTGAGCGCACCATTCAGACCTTGGAAGACATGTTGCGTGCATGCGTGTTGGATTTCGGAAAAGGTTGGGAACCTCACTTACCTTTGGTAGAGTTTTCGTATAATAACAGCTACCACGCAAGCATTAAAGCAGCGTCGTTTGAAGCGTTGTACGGACGAAAGTGTCGATCACCTCTCTGCTGGGCAGAGGTGGGTGATAGCCAAATCACTGGTCCAGAATTAGTACTTGAAACCTCTGAAAAGATTGTCCAAATCCGAAACCACATGGCAGCAACACGAGATCGCCAAAAGAGTTACGCCGACAAGCGCCGAAAGCCTCTTGAATTTCAAGTGAACGACCAAGTATTACTCAAAGTCTCACCTTGGAAAGGTGTGGTTCGCTTTGGAAAACGAAACAAACTCAATCCACGATACGTTGGTCCCTACCAGATAACTGAGCGCATTGGTCTGGTAGCGTACCGACTGGATCTACCAACGGAACTCAGTGGTGACACGTGTTCATGAGTCATCACGGCCCATCGCGGTACGCGATGGCCGTCTTCTTGGACTCATCGCGTAGCGCGATGGGTCCTTAGATAATATTTTTCACTTTTGGTCCTTCATCTTTTGCAGCTTGTCACTTCAGGTCTAATTCTCGTTGTCCAAAAATACTAAGGCGCCTCTCAAAGCGGCTCGCGGCGATGCGAGCGTGCGAAGTGCGCCATCAAAGCGCCACATTGCGCCCAACGCCCTTCGCCTTCTCCGTCATCCTCGTCCTCGTCATCGTCCTTGCCCGAGCCCGTGCACGTGCGCGTCGGGTGCTACGCACCCTCCGCTAGGACCACTTGGTGCATGATATTCATAAAAGAATATTACTATGGAAATTCTATCTCTTATAAAGAGCTTCCATTTCTTTACCGCTACCAATGTGGAATGGATTCCATTTCCCTTATAAGAGATAGAATTTCTTACATCTTCCAATGTGGGATGGAATTTCTTTCATGTAAGTAAACTTAACTTTAGGAAATATTTTTATTTTCTTATTTTTTTCTTATATTTCCTTATTTAATATTTTCTCATTACTTATCTTGAGATTATTTTTTATCCCTCAACTTTCCTAAGTTGTCAAATTTGGATCGAAATTTTGGAGATGTTACACCCGTTCTCAACCGAACCTCAATTTTCTGATTTTTTTTTGCAAATTTTTGGAGTTTTAAATTTATATTTCGCATTTTTACTAATTTTCGCAACCTTTAAAAGTTATTATGCAAAGTAAAGACATTGAAAAATTTTAAAAAAAAACTAGATTACCTGCTATCCAGGTAAAATATCTAGAATTTGAACAAAAATGAAATTTCAATGACCTGATTGGAAAAAAAGTTTTTATCAGTGACCTGATTGGAAAAAGAGTTTTTATTAGTGACCTGATTGGAACAAATTTCAAAGTTGGTTACCATTCTATGGAGTAATCCCTTTTATAACTAAAATACTTTTATAAACTAAAATACTTTTATTTAAGTATCTTATTTTTTATTTCATATTATCTAAAAATAAAATAAGTTCTAGTAAATAAATTTACATAAATAATAGAAGTCATATAAATAAAAATTTAAAATTATATAAACAGTAAATAAAACAACTGCACGCAAACATAAACTATAAAAGTTACATAAACTAATGTTAAAAACTCTACCTCATTCAAACCGACTATTGTTTAATAGACCATATATTAAAAGTTTTCTTATAAAACATATTTGTTGTTTCGTTTGTAGCTATACCTTGTTGTCTAAAATAAGAGTTTTAACACCGTATTTACTCTTCACTCTTGATCAAGCTACATACAGTTGACCATATGTAAAAACCGGGTCTCTCAAGTATATCTCAATCTTATGGGAGACTGGATTTTACTTTTGTTAATGGTAATTGCAAAACAAACTATAAAGTGGAACTGTCTTCTGTTTAACTTGTTCTTCTTGATCTCTTCAATATTCACTAAGGGTTATTGGAGCAAGCAAAGTATACTCTGGTACTATAACTTGCTCGAGATTAAACTTTGTTTGGAGAAATACTTAGAATAAATCCACTTACTTCTCACAGGCAAACTTGAGATCATCATTTATTTTATCTTTGCTCAACGCACCAAGTTTGCTTGTAAACTTGGTTTATATACTCAGACAATCAAGTGTTTGCTTGTGTGAAAACTGTACTCAATAGAATACCAACCTTGCTTGACGAAGTGTAGCTTGCTCGAAGCTTGACACTTAGAAAACTTCAAAAAGATAACCTTACTCGCATAATATAATTTGCTCGGGATAGTGAAAACTTTGCTCGAAGTGCCTGAATTTGCTCAAGTTCCATATTTAGCTATTATTGAGGAAGTTGAGAAGATTCCAGCCTTTTCTTATCAATTTTATTGACCCAACAAAAAGGTAAAAAAGTATATAAATTAATGATATGATTTCTATCCGAATAGCAAATTGGATTAAACCAAAAATACATCAAAACACGCGGATAAAAAATAATATACTTCAACTCTTTTATTATTAATTCAAATCGGCACATAACACTGAATACATAAACCAACCATTTAATTTTAACACTAAGCTTTATCTTCGAGGCCCATAATTCAATTCACATTTTGTACTTCTCGGTTGTCCAAACTAAACCGATGTATCTATGTGAAATCGATATTATATCCTTTAACTTATGTGGACATAAATTACGCTAAGCGCATAAAAAGTTTTATTAAGTGTTGGACAAAAACCATTATAGGTCAATTTAATCCGTGCCAAAATGTATCTGTATTTGGATAGTTACTCAATCTATTTTGGATCGTAACTGTATTAAAACAACCTATCAACCCCTGCATTAACATTTTGAACAAAATATGCAAAGATTAAAAAAAAACATTAATCATGTTATAATTATTTAGTTAAGAAAAACAACCATATCAATTACTATCTCTCAAAGATCAAACATCCCTATCGACTTTATTATGAAATAGATAAAAACCTTTCATCTCTAACAAATTATGTTTTAAATCTAAACGTTCCATTAACTAAAACAACCATATTATTAAAGTGAAATATTCAAACCAACCAAATTTCTAGAGTTGCCAAAAGTAACAATAAAGGTTCAAATAAGCGGGTCATGGGTCTCACCAAACCTATATAGCTTTTAAACCGGATTACAACATCTCATTTATTTGTGAAATCTTTTCATCATCAAATCCTAAATATATTATTAACTTCGTTACAATAAATAAAATTATAATTCAAAAAGTATATATAAATATTATAAACGAATAATATAAAACAACTCCGTAACACATGAAAGATTTGTAATATTTTTGTAAAAACATTTTCTATGGCGTGTCAATAGTTTAAAAGTGTTAGATAACATTTTGTTTGATCAACACATTTGGATCTTTTGCATTATGTCATTAATCTCATGCATCGAGCCAAACAAAAAAAAATAACTTGATTGATTTATTTGCAGAGGAGGTGTATGACAAGAACAAAAATACATAACTCTTTGAGTTAAGTGTCATTTTAGTACCTGTGGTTTGGAAAACTACGCAGCTTTAGTACCTAATCTTTATTTTATGCAAATAGCTACCTTAGTTTCCAAAGTCTTACATTTTTAGTACTTTTTTAACCCTGTTAACTTTCATTCGTTAAGTCAGGGGTATTTGTGTAATTTTATTATTTAAATGAAGGATATTTGGGTAATTTTACTATTATATTTTTCTTTTTCTTTTTCTTTTTCTTTTTTTGTTTTCTCTCTCCCTGATTATAAACCTTTCCCCCATATCTTTCCCCAAAATCATCATATGAACCCTAATTCTCCAAAATCACATAGACCTCAAAATTGATCATGGTAATGTACTCTTGTGGTTCGCCAACCATCATTCAAAGCCTCATCGAATTTAGTCTTCTTCAAAGGATCCGATAACACGCGCCCACGCGTGACGAACCACATCCAACGCTTCATTCGCAAAGACGAATTGGTTAACGCTAGGGTTTAACAGTCCGTACAGCTGATCATACTTCTGTTTGATTAAACTGGAGTCGTTTGAGTGCCAATTGACATGGATTACTTGGTACCAATCGGGAATACTTCTGGCGAGTAAGACGGTGGCGACGACGAGGATCTCGTTGACGCCGGGAAGGTCAGGGTTGAGGTGGCGAGCTTGGAGGGCGTATTTCCGATAGTCGTCGAAATGGCGGCGACGGGGAGGTCAGTTTATTGACAACTGATGAGCGAAGTCGGGGAATCAGTTTGGTTTATCAGTTTGGTGTTTAGAAAATTAGGGTTATTAGGAATGAGTTAGAATCTGATAATAATAAAATGGGGAAGGAATAAATAAAAGAAATAAACAAATAATAATAAAATTACACAAATACCTCTGACTTAACGGATAAAGTTAACGGGGTTACAAAAAGTACTAAAAATGTAAGACTTTGGAAACTGAGGTAGCTATTTGCATAAAATAAAGAATAAGTATTAAAGTTGCGTAGTTGTCCAAACCACATGTACTAAAATGGCACTTAACACTAACTCTTTTTATCGTTTTTATAAAAAAAAGTTATATGATTAATTTTAAAGATGTGTTATTTACATTAACAACTTTATAATATAAAAAATAAGCGGGTCATGAGTATCACCAAACCCATATAGCTTTTAAATGAGTTATAACATCTCATTAATTTGTGAAATCATTTCATAATCAAACCATAAGTATCTTATTAACTTCCTTACAATAAATAAAATTAAAATTCAAAAAATTATATAAATATTAGAAACGAAAATGAAAACAACCTCGTAATACGAAAGATAAAATCTAGTTTTATTTATATAATTTTCAATAAAATAAGTTAAGCCTAGTCATACTCGAGCTCAGGTTTTTTAACACGCCTATAATTATAACTACAATAACCAATTTCATCAATTTTGAAGTTTTAAAACTTTTGTGACTGTTGGTACCAAAGAAGTAACGCATTGTTGACGCATCGGCAAGTTAACCTTATATAATATATACTTATATTTTTTTATATTACTTAAAAGGGCTAACCATGTTAATCCAAACATGACCAGTGTAATTAAAAAAAATTAAACATGTTAACCCAAAACCATGTCCTTTGATGTTAGAAATGACAAAGTGATCCATGTTTTCAAGTTTCAACTAATCTGGGCATCAAGAATAGAGGTGCAAAATCGGTTTTTTTAAATATCCGGGTTTTTTAAACTGAACTTGAGTACGACTAGGTTTAACTTAATTTATTGAAAACTATATAAATAAAACTAGGTTTTATCTCTCGTATTACTGGGTTGTTTTCATTTTTCGTTTTTAATATTTATATAATTTTTTGGATTTTAATTTTATTTATTGTAAGGAAGTTAATAAGATACCAAAGAAGTAGCGCATTGTTGACGCATTGGCAAGTTAACCTTATATAATATATACTTATATTTTTTATATTACTTAAACGTGTTAACCATGTTAATCCAAACATGACTAGTGTAATTAAAAAAATTAAACATGTTAACCCAAAACCATGTCCTTTGATGTTAGAAATGACAAAGTGATCCATGTTTTCAAGTTTCAACTAATTTGGGCGTCTAAGAATAGAGGTGCAAAAATCGGGTTTTTTAAATACCCGGGTTCGGGTATAACCGGGTATTGAAAAATCGGGTATTAGTAATACTCGGGTCGGGTACGGGTCGGGTTCGGGTATTGTCTCTAAAAACCAGACCTTATGTATCGTGTTCGCGTCGGATATAGAACCTGGTATTCTAAAACCGGGTATTTGAATACCCTATTTCCGGGTATTGAAAAAACCCTATTTTCGGATTTTTTTTTCCTTGGTTTTTTTAGGCTTTTTTCGGGTATTTTTCGGATTTATATTGCACTTTTTAAAGGGTTGCACATTTTAGGATTATTTTCCGGTATTTTTCGGGTAATATCCGGTATAGAGCGGGTATTTGAAAAACCCAATTCCGGGTATTTGTAAAACCCGGTTCGGGTTTTCGGGTATCACCGGGTACAAATCGAGTCCGGGTACGGGTTTTGGTACTGAAATGCATACCCTATCCGTACCCTATGGATAGGGTCAGGTACGGGTTCGGGTATTAAAACCCGGGTATAAAAAAACTGGTTATAGGTATTTTTATCAGGTCTGGTTCCGAGTTCAGCTTATTTGCGCACCTCTAATCTAATCAAGAACACCACCACTAGTCCGCCAGCATCAATCCAATCATCAGGCCCATTGGGCTTCTCACAATATACATTATAATATTAAATAAAGAGGCTCATTTATCTGCAAACCAAGGTAAATAAATTGCATAGAAACTTAATGCATAAATTACTAAAATACTAAATTAACCTCATGATATTGTTACTCTCTTATAAAAGGCTCCGGAAAGAGCTCGCTTAGACTAAGGGTGCAAACAAGCCGAGCCAAGCCCGAGCTCAACTCGTTTTGAATTAGGAGAGCTCGGGCTCGATCTCTTCGAGCCCTTTTTCTAAAGCTCGAGCTCGGCTTGTGAGTTGTTTTTTCAAGCTTGAGCTCATTTCCTTTATTATTTAATCTATATATGTTTTAATTTTTTTGTATATGTAAGAATAAATATATGGATATATATATATATATTTATATATGGCTATCATTATCATTTATATAATAATTAGATCAAAATATTAAATTATACCTTATAATTATATTAGATAGGTAATTGTTGATGGACCCATTTACCCTTTCTTGCTAATTAAGGGTTTCCCCTTGGATGTATATAAATATATGAAGAGACTAATTAACATCATACAACATAACCCTAAACCTCACATAACAATTCGTGACCCTCTCTCTCCATATATTATTCGGTTTCTCAAGAACCCTAATCCTTATCACTAATATACATCCTAAAGGGGAACTCGACCAAGCTGACTATCATGTCGTCTGGATTTTTCTCATCAGCCGTGGCTTCTCTCTCTGCTGTAACAGGTATGTTTTAGTTATAGGTTTATCATATTATTCATGTTTTCCATTACCAACGTGAAGAACTGATCAACAGTATATATTTTTGGAAAACTTTTAACGAGCCTAAGTTCGGCTTGAGCTCATGTAGCACCTTAAATGAGCTAAAGCTCGGCTCGAGCTCGGTTGTTGCGGTGTAAAATTAATACATAAAATCCAAAAGAGGAACTTAAAAAATCAAAGAGGCTTACTTTCTATACAAGGCCCGGGGCTCGGTAACTAAACGGACTTTATTTGAGGTTCAGGCTCGTCCCAAGCTCGAAAAAGCTCTGCTAGTTTTGAGCTTTTTGTCAATCCTAGCTCAAGTAGCTCGTGAGCAGCTCGTCTCGTTTGCACCCGTAGTTTAGACCTTTACTGTTTTCGGTCAGAGTGCTTCGGGAACCTTACCAAGGTTTTGGGCACTCACATCTACACGCATCTGGTTACAAACGAGTAAAAAACTGAATCATAAGGGCTAAATATGTCACGTTATAATACGGGAACGAAGGAGAATAACTGACCGGTGAAAGAAATAACCCATGACATCAACTTCAATAAAGTGTATTATTATAAAGGAACTGTTTTTCATATATTACAATGTTTTCAAACTAAGTATCAAAAAACGGTTAATAAGTTAGGATGGTAGGATACATGAGAAGTAACCATCGGGCTTAAAAAACGTGACTTGTGACCACCGTTTAATATGACTTTAGCATTGTTAGACTTCACTCAAAGCCTTAATTTCTGACTTAAACCTAATTAAAAATTTAAATATCTAATATGAATGTTAATTGATAAACATGAAACTTGCATTGTAAGAAATTACAGAGCAGGGATTTTAACTCGGCCATTGACAGTATACCTACTTCCACTCTTGTAAATCAACAAAGCAAATATACAAAAGAGTTTAACAAAGTCTGTTAAAGTAGTTAAGTCCTATTGTGTGGTTAATTTACAATTAGGCCGGTCTATATCAAGGAATCTTAGTTATGGCCAAATCGAGGTTTGATGTATGGCTATGTGATTAAGGGATTAATGTTTAATAGGAAAATCCAGCCGCAGGGTGTTGTATTGTTTAATATTATTTCTTTAACGTTTTTAAAAGTTAGTTGTATATTATGTTAACTATTTAACCCAACTACGATCTTTGGTGTGACACCATCATCGTAGTTCTCATTTTGCTTGACTCCTTTCTTAAATGTGTGGCTACGATTTTGGAGGTGTTGTCCCTACCTCGAAGGTAAGGTATTTGAGATACCTTCTCATGTTTGAAATAAGTGGATCACGGACCGACTAGATAGAATCTAATACCGATCGACACCTATGAGGACAACATCTACATGTCTTCATAGAAATCCCTAAAATTTATGATAGTCTTAAGGAACTCCTCATCGATCATGTTTTCGGATAGGTTCAATTCTAAAAAATTCTGCATGTGAGGGATCTACCTACGCTCCTCTTCTTTTGTAAAATGAAGTTCTAATAATTTGAATCAAATTTTTAATATTTTCCAAAAGTTTGTACGAGTAAAACAAATTGAAATTTTATAAACATTTCTTCAAATGTATACAATACCAGACCCATGGTGTAAAGTGACTGATTAGATATGTTCCCAACCATTTGAGAAATTTGCTCCTTGTTTCACTTGTATAATCTAAAAATCTTTAAAATAGTCAACATGGTTATTAATAGTGGTTATCAAGGATAATATCTCATGAATCATGGCTAGTCAAAGATGGAGATATTCTCTAAATAAGTTATGCCTTGCATATAATTGTAATTAAATGTATTCCTAGAATTAACTTTCAGTTCTTATATATACATGCCTTATTGCAATAGACAAAGTGTGTTTGATTATACTCTTCTTTTAATATTGTGGTTGCTTATCATCTCTTTCCAAATCATTCTATTCTTGTTAGTGGTAACATAAGTTCTTCATTCTATACTCGCACTCACGTGAAAGGAAAAATATCAATATATGCTTTAGTAAACACAGATGCACTGGCTCTAACATAAATAGTTATCCAAGTCCCAAGTTCTAAGTTTGGGTAACTAGTCGTTCAGTTAATGACGTTGTGGCCTTGTGAGCATCAAAGTCCCAACTTTTAAGTCTCCGTAACTAGTCGTTCAACCAACAAGATTGTCATCATAAGTTTGGATGGTATAATTACTTCTCAAGTTAATATCGAAACAAGTTGGAACGGCAAGCAAGTTATGTATTTACATAACCAGTCGAAACATTGATCAAGCTATTTCTACAAGTAACTAGATGGAAACCCAAAGCAAAAGACTCCCACATGCGCGGGGTATTGGGTGTCGATCCACTTGGGCCTAATGTACGTATCTTTACCCCTGTAAAAGGTTGTTTCCACGACTTGGACTCCTTACTTCCAGGTCACATGGCAACAACCTTACCGTTGCTCCAGAGAATAAGTTTATGAAACTAAATCAATATAAAACAATCTCAGGAAATAAATAAACCAATACAATCAAAAGTGATTGGAGAATTAGTTTATTCCTTGGTATATGAAACTAAATCAATACAAATCAGTATTAAAAAATAATCAAATTCTCATAACAAAAGAATAAATAAATAAATCTATGTTTGTTTGAGCATAAGATATCAACTCATTCCAATAAATGATTTGAGAAAACAGAGAATCATGACTCAAACCCGTTTCGGTTCCAGTCCTCAACCTAAACAACCGGGAAGTGCGGGCCCACCGCAAACAAACGCCACAACAAGATATATAACCACCAGTATAAGACATCCGAATCCAATCCTGCAATATACACAAAAAAGCCAGTATGAGAATCTAAAAGTGAAAGCCCATTTTAAAATGGGTTCATTTAAAGGCAGCCCGTTATGGTTAGAATTCGTTTTGATCAGAACCAAAGTGATACTTTTTAAAACAACCCGTTTTGGCATGAACCCAATTTGACCCTAACCCGCTCGACCCATTACCCGACCCAACCATTTTGTGAGACTTAGTTTAGAGAAAGTACATGAGTTTGACATTTTGCCACCACATTGTATTCCTGAATCTGCGCGATTGCTTTTTGAAACGAAACGTATTACTTTGCATATTGGCGGTTTTATCCACAAGCGACTCTAGCCGATCACCCCTCTCGAGAACCTTGTCAATATTTTGTATCATCACATTCCGTACCTGTTTATAAATCATAACACCACAGTTAACAACTACAGTCTGCAACTTACTATATGCATCAACAAATGTACCCATTTGACTCAAAACTTTAAACTCACCTGACTCATTTCACCTTTTAAACGGTTCATTCTGTCTGCATTCGGATCGTTTGAGTAATACTCCATTTGTTGGCTCAGAACCCTTGAAAACTCATCGTTCATGCCATAAGCCTGTGCTGTTAGAACTGCTCGACCATAAGTTTTAACAAATCTCTGATGAATGTCTTCAAGAAACGCGAAAGGAATTCGTCCTGCAAAACATACAACAGTACCAATATTATACATATTGTGCCAACCATCAATGCTTGTTATTCAAATAAATAAGGTGCCATGTAAAGGTTAACTTTAAGCCTCATCTTACATAGCCACATTTAGCTTAATGTCAGGTTTATAATTTCATAAAATGCCAACTCAACTTATATAGAATCATCTTTCACCTTTGAGGCTTCAAATCTGTTCTACTTGAAGAATATTATTACTCCCTCCGTCCCATTAAAAGCGTCATAGTTTAAAAAACACAAAGTTAAGGTAGACTAAATGATCACTTTTTTTTCTTATCAAATGACAATAATGCCATTGGAAACTGGGTCATCAATATTGTTTATTAATGCTAGTTGTTTGTGTTAAAGGGTAAATTTGAAAATTGGCTAATAAATTTGAAAGTAGACATTTGTAATGGGACAACTAAAAAATGAAATATGGACACTTTTAATGGGACGGAGGGAGTATGTTATTCTGTCGATATGCAAGTTAATTTGTAAAAAAATCAACAAAAATCATGTAATTGATATAATTGACATAGCAGTACATATAATATAATTGATAAAGGCTCCCGCTACCAGACACTACCACCTTATACCTAGACACCATGTGTCATCTATACGACACATATAAGGCTATACAAGTCGTATATGTTCAGTCAGATATCGTTTACCGTTAAATATACGAGTTGTATAGATGCATTTGAATTGTATTACCTATAGGAGTCATATAGTTCATCTACGAAGAACTATACTAGGCGTATAAGACCTATACAAGACACGTTGTTCTTCAATGATGAACCATATGCATAATGCGTCCATCCCGTACTATACGATCTGTCAGGGTCTAATGGTCTACACGGATCATATATGCAACACGAAACACGCTAACAGAATAGTGAAACACCTATCATATAATCACGGACAATGAGGTAATTAATCCTCTTAACAAATAAACGAAAATTCGAAGCAAATAAACGTAACAGATAGAAGCGAATTTGCCTTACTTCCAGCAAGGTCATCGGCCATGCACAAGATATTAAGGCCATCGGTACGCTTAACATGAAAGATATACCGATCCTGCGAGTACGACACGTTCATGTCATTGGTTCCAGGGATTTTGTCGAGAATCTGTCTGGCGATGGTGCTGGCGTTGGAGGACGTACCGCTGAATTCGGCTAGTATGACCGATCCTCTAGCCACAAGCGTGTACAGAATCGTCATCTCTCTATATATTTCAACGTGTAACCTGATGATTTATATGTGGATGATTTGATTGTGTGATGAGATTAGGGTTTGTTTGTTTGGTTGGAGAATATTGAGATGAAAAAGTGCAGGTGTATTAATTGTTTGTAGTGTGACTGAGATTCAGGGAGTAGTTTGTTAATTAATCTGGACCCGCCAAATATAGTAACTATACTAACGTCTAACCATATAAACTACTTTGTATAAAATATAATTGTTTAAGGTTAGGTGTAGGTCTATGTGATGGAACAAGAAGAGGAAGAGAAACTTGTTATTTCTCAAAACAAAGACTACAATAGCAATTTATAGGAAAACAAATGGATAAAACTAGGAAACTTAATTATACGATAATAATTAGGATATACAATAATAAAAGATAAATTTAAATAGTAACTTGTCTTGTAAGCAAAGTTATCTTTATCTAGTTACAAGCTTACGTTTTACATATTATAGTGAGACATAAGATTATAAATCTAGCACATCAAATTTGCATAATTTCTCCCAATTAACCCTAATTTCTTTAATCTTGATATCACTCATAGGAAAATTAGAACTTTTACTTCCGTCACCACTTTACTTGAATTCGTATTAACTTCATTGAAATCATGGCGTTTCTTGTTCTCCGTATGCTCCAAAGTCATGACCCGGAAGATTGCTTGTATTAACGATATTAATACTCCATGACAACGAATAATGAGAAAAGCATAGAAAGGTTGAAGTTTACACCAACTTGCAATGTCTTACCAAACAAAGTTTGCCAAGGAGCATGTAAGTAACATATGTTCAACGATTTCTTGATGATTCGAGCATAAAGGGCAAACTATTGAACCAATTTGGATGTTCCTCTTCATAAGAGCAGGACGAGGAGCAATCCTTTTCAATAAAGTTTTCCAACAATTATTTTTTACTTCTTTTGGGACTCAATTATGTGTTATTTACCTTGGATTGATTTTCCGGTAGCTTGTAGGCTGAACTAACCATATATATAACGTTGGAACAAGTTGGTAAACAGAGGAAAGAATCAATATTTTGTCTTATAATTTCCAATGATGACAACGGACATATATAGCCTAGGAAGAGAAAATTACTCTACCAATCAAGGCTAACATTAAGGGAGTAAAACAAGTAATAATATATATGGTCAACGTAATTTGAGGAATTAGAAGATTCCATTACTCCCCTTCAAATTGAAGCGTGGATAGTTTGAACGCCCAATTTGTCAAGTAATAACCGAAATTGCGGGGCTCCCAACGGTTTTGTAAACACATCGGCAATTTGAGACTTGGTATGGATATTTGTCGGCCTTATTTCTTGTGATTCGACTCTTTCTCGAACAAAATAGCAGTCCATCTCGACGTGTTTCGTGCGTTCGTGAAAGACGGGGTTATTTGCAATGTGTCGTGCGGCTTGGTTATCACAGAATAAAGGCGTTGGCCCATTTTGCTTGACATCCAACTCATTTAAGAGCCATCTCATCCATAATATTTCGCTAACCGTAGTTACCATTGCTCGGTATTCGGCTTCGGCGGAAGATCTAGACACAACGGATTGTTTCTTGGATCTCCAAGAGATGGGTGCTCCTCCGAAGAGTAATATGTATCCCGTTCTCGACCTTCTAGTAAACGGACAACCTAACCAGTCTGAATCACAATATGTTATTAGCAGGGGCGGACCCACATAGTGTGGATCGGGGTCCCGGGACACCAATGTTTTTTAAAAATTTATTAGAAGCGGTATATTAAATTTTTTGAGGACCCCATAAGATTTAATACTTGGAACCCATACTATTAATGTTGATGTGGTCTGGTGGAAAGTCCCTTGTTTTATCTTTGGAAGGTCATGGGTTCAAGTCTTACAAGGCTCAGTTTTTAGTTTTTTGTGTTAATTTTTAGTGTTAATCAATCATTTGAATGCTAATGTTGCAATGATAACTTTGGAAACATTCAAACACCTCTAAAATACATATCATTGTTTTCAACTTTATGCATGGTTTTCTTTAGAAACATTCAAACACTTTAAAATATCAGTTTTATTTTTCACTAGTTTAAGTTAATGGTTTTCAACACATGCTTATGAAAGGGTGGATCTAGGTTATATCTCAAAAATGTTTAAGAAAGGGAAAACAAAGTGTTTATGTGTCAACCCGACCCATTTTGACCCGTTCAGGTCGTGATGATTGAAAAGAAAGTTTTATTATGATATTGTTTTTTATTATGTTCTTCGCCTCGACCCGACCTGAACAACGACCGACCCGAAAAATTTGAACACCGAAAATATGGGACCCCATTGGCAAAAAATCCTGGGTCCGCCACTGGTTATTAGCTTAGTCCCACCATGATATGGAAGCAAAATCCCTTGTCCGGGAGTAGCTTTTAAATACCGTACAACATGGGTTGCCGCATCCAAGTGAGTTCGGCGTGGATCGGCAACAAATTGGCTAAGGACATTAACCGAATAGGTAATGCCGGGCCGAGTGGCTTGCAAAATATAATAGTCGACCAACTAGCCTACGGTATTGATTTGCATCCACCTTGGGTCCACTGTCATCTTTGTCTAACTTCAACCCTTGTTCCATGGGAAAACTACTCGGTCGACATCCTTGTAACCCACAGTCATCCAAAATGTCAATGATATATTTCCTTTGGTTTAGTACAAGGCCGTCACGTTTTCGAGCCACTTCAATTCCCAAAAAATATTTTAGCACTCCAAGATCTTTGATGCTAAACTTTTTATCGAGATGATCTTTTGTTGCTTGAATCTTCTTCGCATTATTTCCAGCAATGATGACATCGTCAACGTAGACGAGAGCCGTGACGCATATATCACCGTTTTTGTAGATGAAAAGAGAATGATCCATCTGGGTTTGCTTAAAACCGATGGCAATAAGAGCCAACGTTAATTTTTTGTACCAATTTCGGGAAGCTTGCTTTAGACCGTATAGTGATTTCTTCAACTTGCATACTCTTGTGTCTTCTTTCTTACAAAAACCCGGGGGTATCTTCATATACACCTCCTCGTCTAACTCCCAATGCAAGAATGCATTGTTTACATCAAGTTGGTGTATAATCCAATCAGTCTTTACGGCTACAGCTAGTAGGGTTCGAAATGTGACAATTTTGGCAACTGACGCGAACGTTTCATGATAATCGATTCCTTCCATTTGGGTAAAACCTTTCGCGACCAATCGAGCCTTGTATCTTTCAATTTCTCCATTAGGTTTGTATTTAATTTTATAGACCCATTTTGAGTCTATGACATGCTTGCCTTTTGGTAGTTCTTCTAAGCTCCATGTGCCGTTTTCTTCAAGGGCTTGGATTTCATTCTTCATTGCTTGTCTCCTATTTTCATTTCGAATGGCCTGAGCAAAATACTTCGGCTCATTGTTTTTATCAATGGCCGTTAAATAAGCTTTATGAGAATTAGAAAAATTATCATATGAAAGAAAATTAGCCAAGGGGTGTACCGTCGAGTATTCATTGTTCGCAGCGGGTCGTGTATGGTCTACCAATGGGGGAAGAGTGACGTTGAAGTCGGCAAAATGTTTTGGCTGAGTTCTGCTTCTCTTTTCTCTAGTCATTTGTGGGACTTCATTAACGGTGTCATCAATTCTCATATCCATATTTTCAATGGATTCATTAGGCATATTAACAGTATCAGTTTGGGCTATATTTGGATCCACTTGAGGTGGATCATTGTTGAAAGGCTGGTCACTATTTAGAACTGAGCCAGTAGCTTCTAGTGTTGTATGGGTCGACCCGCTGATTTCTTGATCTGGTCCGTCAAAATTTTCAACCGGGCTCCTGACTTCTTCTGTGATATGGGTTGAAGGATTATTGTCTTCATTTAGGTTGTTATCAAAATCATTTTCCTCTACAATTCCTTGTGTTGGTCCAACATGACTTTGATTGACTGATTCATCAATACATTCCCATCTTTTTGGAAATTTGAAAACTTCTTCCTCATTTATTTCTTTTGTAACACGGGCAAAAGGAAAGTTTCCCTCTACAGATTTCACATCTCTTGAAATGATAATTTTTCCATTATTCACATCGTAGATTTTATATCCCTTAGACCCCCTTGTATAACCAACGAAAATGCCTGGTTTCCCTTTCATCTCAAACTTATCCCCTTTAGTTTCTATATTTCTATAATATGCCAAACAACCAAAAACCCTTAAAAAATCATAATTTGGTTTCCGATTATACAAAATTTCAAAGGGCGTTTTATTTTCTATTACTTCCAATGGCAATCGATTAATCAAGTAGGTAGCGGTTAGTATGCATTCTCCCCAAAATTTGGTAGGTAGGTTGGCTTCAAATCTCAATGCCCTTGCCGTCTCAAGGAGATGTCTATGCTTCCGTTCCACTACCCCATTTTGTTGAGGCGTGTGTGGACACGTAGTTTCTAGAACAATTCCTTGATCTGCATAAAAGTTGAGCATACGGTTCGATGTGAACTCCCCCCATTATCACATCTTACCCTTTTAATCTTCTTTTCGAATTGGGTGTATACTAATTTATAAAAGTCTACTAAACACCCACTTGCATCACTTTTATGCCTAAGGAGAAACACCCAAACGGCCCTACTATAGTCGTCCACTATAGTAAGAAAGTAACTTGCACGAGAAAGAGATGGGGTTCGGTAAGGCCCCCAAATGTCACAATGTATCATTTCAAAACAATCATGAGTTTTAATAAAACCAACAGAAAAGGGTGATCTTGTGTGCTTAGCTTTAGCACAAGAATCACAAAACCAATGTTTATTTATTTTTAATGGAAACATCTTTAACGAAATCTATATGAGATAGTTTTGAACTTGAAGCATGACCTAAACGATTGTGCCAAATGTCGATAGTTGCCATCATAGTTTGTCTTTTTTCTTCAACCATCCCCATTCGGTATAGACCATCTTTGCACCTACCCGCTCCAATCAATGTCCTCGAGTTTAAGTCCTGCATGACAAAGAAATCCGGAAAGAATGTTACGGCGCATTGGAGGTCATTTGATATTTTGCTAACCGATAACAAGTTACAATTAAAATTAGGAACATGTAAAACCCCTTTTATTTTCATTCCATTTTCCAAGGTATATTCTCCTCTTCCTTCCACGACTATCTTTTCGCCGTTCGGTATAATAACAGGTGGTTCATGCATTCTTTTAGTTTTGTTTTCAAGAATAGAAGCAATATGAGTGATATGATCAGTGGCACCTGAATCCACGATCCATTTATTTCTTCTTTTAAAGTTACCTGTGGTGTTGACATTTGAAGAACCTGATGCCATATTGGCTACGGGTGAAGCATCGGTCTTTGGTTCTTTGTTTCCTCCACCAAAAAGATTCAAAAATTGTTGATATTAGTCATTGTTAAGACCTGGTATGGGGCTGATGTTGGAATCAACACAAGCAGCAGTCCTTGGCTTGGGCTTTTCCCGCTTTGTTCCTTTTCCCGGCCACCAGTCCGGGTACCCGACCAGCTTAAAACATCCATCCCGATTGTGACCATCTCTGTCACAATGAGTACAGTGTTCAACTTGATCTCCAACGTTTCTTTTGTTTTCTCGCTGGTTAGTTTGTTCGGTTGTTGTTTTGAAGGAACAAAAACTTGAAACGCGGTAGTACCAACCGAAGGTCGTTTTTCGGTTGCCACGCTTCTTTTCTGTTCGTCCTCAAAGACGAGGTGATAGGTAGCATTCAGATTTGGCATCGGATTCATAGCTAAAATCTGAGTCCTGATGGTCGAGAATTCGCCATCCAAACCGAGTAAAAACTCATAAAGTCTTTCTTTTTCTTTTAGATCAAATAATTCTTTTCCTACTCCGCAAGAACAACCGTTACAGGAGCATTGTGGGCTAGGCAAGACTAATTGTAACTCATCCCACAAAACACGAAGTTTTGTGAAATAGTTCGTGACTGAGGCTCCTTCTTGGCGTGTGATGGTGAGAATTTGCTTCAGCTCGTATGCCCTAGGGGCACTCAGCTTTCCAAATCTTTCCACATCTCTTCTGTCGTGCGCGCGTATTTGACGCTACCACAGATTTCTTTCTCCATAGCCGTATTCAACCATCCTTTAATCATCGCATCACATCTCATCCACCCCATATGTTCGGCAGCGGAAGGTATTGGTTTCTTTATAGTACCGTCAATGAAGCCGATCTTATTCTTTGCAAAAAGGAAATTGGTCATTTCTTGAGACCAATCAACATAATTGCCATCGGTGAGAGCTTCATTCACGTGCATTTGCCTAGGGTAATCTGAAGGATGAATGTAGTATGGTGAGTCATGATCGATGGTGGCTCTTTCTTTTCTGTTGGTTTCGTTGGTTAGGTCAGTCATGGTGAGGATTTGGAAGAGAAGATTATTTTTGGGTTTTTTCTTTGTAACCTGCTCTGATACCATAAACAGAGGAAAGAATCAATATTTTGTCTTCTAATTTCCAATGATGACAATGGACATATATAGCCTAGGAAGAGAAAATTACTCTATCAATCAAGGCTCATTATGGGAGTAAAACAAGTAATAATATATATGGTCAACGTAATTTGAGTAATTAGAAGATTCCATTAACGTTTGGATCTGCACACCAAAGCCGTCGTGCAATTTGTTTTTAAGTGGGACCGACACGTGCCATACATCCAGCCAAAACCGTATATTTTTTTAATGTTACCCAATGCACCTTTAATGTAGTTTCGCAAAACCAGGTTGTATTCCATGAAGTTTGTTATTGCAGGTGCAGGCCAAATACTCGGTATTATGTTTTTCTTTGGAACTGGCTTGCACGATCTCGAAGTCCAATGTATTGCCTTTATCCCCCCCCCCTCCCCCCCAATAATAATAATAATAATAATAATAATAATAATAATAATAAATAAACCGTTGTCTTCTATCCTTAAACGGCACCACCATTTTGAGATTAAATTTGTTCATATCTTTTAGTGGATCATATCTTCAGGTTCGGCTTCCAAGTTCCAACAAGCGATAATCTGGTAAAAAGAAAAGTTTTTTTTGGTCCGGATCATATATATAGTAATTGTTTTGCGGCGGAGGATTCGATGGACCATATTTTTACATCTTGCTATGTAGCAATTGTGGTGTGGCAAAGAATTGGAAAGTCTTGCAGTATTCAACCTTTTTAGGTTAAAGGAGTCCAAGACTTTTTCGAGGTTGTGAAACAGATTTCGGACGAGAGGCATAAAAGAAAAATTGGTCTATTTCATTGTTATGGTGGACATTTGGTGCTTATGGAAGGTTAGAACCGAGTACATTTTTGAAAACAAGCCGGTTAAGATTGTTAAACTGCTTGGAGATATAAAGGTTTTGAGTTTACTATGAATTATAAATAGGGCGAGATGTATTAATCTAGATTTGAGATAGGTGGAAATCTTTGGTTATGTAACTCTATTTCGGTTCTTGACGTGCTTTGCATGTTTTCCTCGATCCTCCGAATTCACAAAATAAGGAATAAGTACCAATATCTAAAGAATTCGAGGTTAAAACATAACAAATGTGTGTATAATTCGTTGAATAAATATGTATAATTAGATACACTAGGCTCACATTTCAAAAAACCGATGCCCAAGAAAACATAGAAATTAGAAGATTCCTGCCCCAAGGTCTCTCCTTGATATAACCCATGAAATAGAATAGAATCCCATCTATTCACTTATACACTGTTGTTTGATTTTGATTTAAAAAGGTTAATCATGATTATGATTTACGCACATAATTTAAAGAGTATAAATCAATTTTGTTTTCTAAAACTATGTTTAAAACCTTATACAAAACTGGACCATCTCATATATTATTTTGCATCATTCTCAAATTATGAATAGAAGTCGTACTCGATCACGGGAGGCAATAGTGGACCCTTGTGCCAGTGGTTTAAGCTGGTGGAACCTTTGGATGCTTGCCCTCTATTAATTGCAATATCACATGCATCTATCAGACAATCACCATGTCTACATTTTCCTAGTTGTCTATTTTTCTAATGAATTTATGTAAATTCCATTTAACTTCTAATAAAATATCTAGATAATGTTTTTTTTTTAAATTATCATAAATCCATGAATGTTTAAAAAGTTGTTGGTCGAATATGAACCGTTTATTTCAAAGCAAAAAAATCAAGAAAGAAAAAACAAATAGCTAGATTACAAGTTACCACGATGTAACATGTTATTCCCAACAATGTATTTGACTTGTACCTTTAATGTCTTATTTACAAGAAAGAACTAGGATTTAGAACCCCGTGTTTTGTGACGGGATCATTAAATCGAACAAAAAACATAACTAAAATGTGGTGTAGTGGCATAGAGTTTGAGTTTCTCAATAGAGACTAAGTTCAATTCTTACTTCCAACACTTTGGGTGGACATGGGTGGCTCATTGAAGGAAGACTGAAATCTTTGTGTTCTCTAGTTCGATCATGAAAGCATCCGGGTTTTACCACCATTGGGCATTCGGGCAGGTGGGTTTTCCTCAGTGGTGGGTTTTCCTCAGAACTGGAGATAACTTGGAGGCGCTTAAGGGCTCCGTACGACTGGGTTGGGCCAGCTAGCGGTAACCATTGGGTCACCCCGACGATATATCTAGGCAGTTTAGGTTTGTTGGCCCGTTAAAAAAACAATTGCAAAAAATATGAAGATATTGGAAGGATGTGACAATATGTATTAATTAGATATGCCAAACAACATTTACGCAACATGCATGTTTGTTGCCAATACAATATAATTCTCTTATCCTCCTCATCCAATAGACATAATTTAAAAACTTCATCCTATATAGAACTATTATAAAAATTGTTGCAAATAAATATAGTTTTTCAAAGTGTAAGAAAATATCTTTAATTTGCTAGTTACCAATTTCAATATTAAAAGATCACACTTAAAAACGATATTAGTATATATAAGACCATAAGATGCTAAATATTCGGTTTTAAACTGATAATTGATCAAATTGAAGTTGTTTACAGCTTCCTTGCGTATTCAATGTTCACTCGAACACCATCAGTTCTCTCTTCTAGTTCTATAAATCCGACTCAGTTAAAATCACAGAACCCAAACTACATTTTAGCTAATCCCATTCGGACAAATTCAATCCCATCTAGAGTAGTGAGTATTGCACTCAAAATTGAGTAACCCGAATTGCATTATGACTGGGGTTTTTTTGTTAATTTAAATCTAGATTTCTTGTATATGTATCGAATCGAACTTGAATTTAGTTTTTGGTTAGATTATCTAGCCAGCTTTCAGTTTTGGTTTAGATATATATAAAAAAAAACATTTTGGTTTTGTGTCTTTTTTGTGCATATAGTTATTAGAAAACTCTCTTTTTGAAAAAGATAACTTGTATTGTAAATATGTAAGATGTGCATAAGTCGATTTGGGCTCAAACTTAATCAAAAGGTGAAAAATCTATTTTTTGGTTTTTGAAACCGTTTGGTTATATATGAATATATGCGTATATATAACTAATGCTGAACTATAAAAGTCACTTATTTGGGGAAACACAAAACCCGAACCATCTATCTTTTATATGATTCGGTTTATTCGTTTCGTTTATGTCAATATTTCATTCCAGATCAATTGATACCCTTGATTATTTGTAACAAAAACATGTTAATTATGAAAAAGATATTTATTTTGTCAAAAATTTTAACATCCACCACACATTCTCTCTTTAAATAGGGCACAACCTTCCCTTCAATAGGTCACGTTACTCCTGAAGAAACCCTATCTGCATTCTTTCCCTCTCATTAGCCATGGCAGCAAGTAACTCAGTTGCATGCACCTTCATCTTCTTCCTCATCTTCACTGTCACAGTTTCTAATGCATGCAATTCATGCACACCAATAGTAACACCACCTACAACATACCCCTCTTGCCCTAGGGACACACTAAAGCTTGGAGTCTGTGCGGACGTGTTAGGTTTGGTGAATGTGGTTGTTGGAACCCCTGAATCGAGCAAGTGTTGCGCATTGCTCGAGGGTTTGGTTGATTTGGAAGCCGCGGTTTGCCTTTGCACGGCCATTAAGGCTAATATCCTTGGAATCAACCTTAATGTTCCAATCTCACTAAGCTTGTTGGTTAATGCTTGTGGCAAGACTCTTCCACCGGGCTTTAAGTGCGAATAATTGCATCCTACCTCGTAGAATTGAAGCAGTCATGAAGCTTATGTGCCTTTCGTTTATTTCATTCGCTAGTTTATTATCGCGGTCTCATTATAAGTTATCAAACTAAAAAATGAAGATGAAATGAATGGGTAGTGATTTTTGATGTTTGGATTCTGAGTTGTTGGTGTTGTTCTTATATTTTAATTGTTAATGTTTTCTTTTGTGATGTGCATTTTGTTTTATGTTCTTTAGGGTTGTTTGTTTGTTTCCCTGTACATTGGGGGCTTGTATGTTTGATATCCATGTGTCAACATTGGGCAATAATTGTTGCCTTGGGTTATTAATAGATTTATTCATCTTGATTTCATCAATTTCAGGTTGTAAATTGAATTGAATTTACATTTGAATTTGCATGTGTATATTCTGTTATATAAGACATAAAAATATGACAAAGTAACAAGTTATCGTCATAAGGTTTTAGTTTATTTATGCGCATGTTACAAACTAAACAAGTTAACTTAAAGGTAAAATAATATTTTAAAAGTGAGAATGATAAATTAAAACATTAGTTAACTTAAAATATTATAAATGCTAAATGCTACTTATTTTGTAATTGGTTGAACATGAAATATGATAATGCAAATTCTGGATTCTTAAATAGTTTTACATGTTTTATTATAATATTTGATTAAATAGTTTTACATGTTTTCTGCCTTTGAAGGCAACAGTTGCCTACCATAAGTTGTGTTTTACCTAATTTCATTGGTCTGCAAGGTTTTCATAAGACTCGTGAGTTTTCTAGTTTTCACACAGTTATAAAAAAGAAAACAAACTTTTAACTACATTACTAAAAAAAACATGTGTATGGTATGTATTTATATGTGCATATCTTCCATTTAATCATAATAATGAAAGTAACCTAAATCCGCAATCCATCAAAGTGTCAAAATTTGTTGCTTGATTTTACATAGAATAACTTTTTATAATTAGGAACTTTCTTGGTACACAAGATATTTTTCAAGTTGGAATTTTCAACGGCAATCTGCACATATGTTGTCACTACCAATATCCAGCTAGAGATAAAGAACCAACGTCATTTTGCGTTCTAATTATTGGTGGTACTATAATTTTGTCTTGTGGTTACTTGCCTACCAATGCATGCATTGATTTAAAGTAAAAAAAAAAAGTGTTTTGTTTTCATCGTACAATTTCAGTTTGTTCAAATGAGAGGCTCATTTACAGCTAGCCTAGCTAGTTGAGTAGAAGTATGAGTGTTTATGGTTTGGTTCAACCAGTTTTCACGGTTTAAAATTTTATGGTCCGGTCCAGGTTTAATAGTTTTAGAGAAAAAATAAAGGTCCTTTTTTCAAAAAGCATAATTTTATATTAAATTCATAAAACATTATAACGATTTTTAACAAATATAATTAATATGTATACACATATACACACACAGGTAACTTTATATTCCTAAAATGAAAAAAAGTTGAAACATAAATGTTAAACAACTAGTTCCTAAAACCGTTAAAAGTTTAGCCTTGAACCGGACTATATACATTTAAAACAGCCAAACCGGCCAATGTGCTTTGATTTGAGTAGTTTTGGTGATTTATGAACACCCCTAACCCCTAAGTCCATAGGGTACTCATTAGTCGATTAGATGCGACAAACTGAACCCATTTTACTAAAAGTGGTCCATCGAGGTTGCATTTTAGCTATCAAGAAACTGGTCAAGTGGGTCTATTAGTTTAAACGTATGGTTGTCAAGTGCACTCAAATGCTTCAAAGTTTAAACCTTATTTAAGTTACTTGTAACTAATGACCCAAAAAAAAAACATTGACTTGATCAGTCTAACTTGCTTTGGCCCAAACTTAATATGGCCCGTCTACTGACTACTCTACTCTCTTCATTTTTCCTGCTATGAGAGAACAAGATGTACTTCTCTCCCTTAATATTGAGATCAGTAATTTGCTTGTTGAGTTTGCTCGAGCTCTAAAATTTCCAGTTTAAAATACCATAACCATGTTTACCATATTGAAGAGGTAGGTCCCAGCAGAGCCCAGTTGGACCCGCAGGACTCACCTTGAAGAGAGACGTCTGCGCAGAAACCAACTGGATCCGCAGGACCCACCATGCTCAGAGACGTGACGTCCTTACGCGCAGTACGCAAGCTGTTCCCGCAGGAAAAGCCTCCCAATGGTGAAGTACTCTGCCTGTTCCCGCAGCTGCGGATACAAGCCATCAGGGAAGGCCACCCGCGCAGCAAGGCTACACGCACAAGGCACTTAGCTCTCAATAATTCAGTTGTCACCTGAAGGAATGAGCAAAGCCGGGAACAATCCCGCACAAAGGCGGGAGGGGGAATACTCCCGCCCAAATAAGCCAGTCCGTACGATACGGGAAGATCTTTTGTACTGTACCTGACAAGGTATGGGCAAAAGATCTGACCAAAGATACGACAGCTCACTGACAACAGTATGGCGAGCAGCATGCTCTTGTACTGTATGTCACTATTAGCCGCTGCCTACTCACCAACTGCTGTCATACCACGTGCATAGCCGGCAGTTGGTGGAAAAGGAATAGTACACAGCAGGCCTGGTCACTGTCAGCCGCTGCCTACCTACCAACTACCAGCATGGCACGTGCGTAGGCCACAGTTGGTAGAACAGGAATACTATTCAGCCGGCTACACTTTCTTGGAAACCTACCTTCGGCTATAAATACCCCAAATGGTATGATCATCTGATCTCATCATCATATACTATCTCGTATTACATATTATACCTGATATCTGCTCTAGCAATCTCTTAATATACATTTATATTCAAGAGCAATCTAGTCTGATTCTCACGCCGGAGGGTGGTCACAAGGAGGAACCCCCCCCTTCTCAGTGACAAGCTCACGGTGTCTGTTTTGCAGGTTATCAGAAGAACCATCTTTGCCGGGTCTAACCCCTCGTGGGAAACATCTATCTAACCCCCAGGTTATCCGTAATCTGCCCGGGTTCTGTTTCTTCATTGGCGCCATCCGTGCATAAAAGCTAGAACTTCATTTCTTCCCAGTTTTTTCAAACTTCTGGAAAGATGGTTAAAGAAACTCCGGTAACCACAACCCCAGCTACTGGGGGGAATACCGGCGACTACACATTTTTTACGAACACTACCCCAGTTACCCAAGCTGGGGCAAGTGCAGTAAATAATCGCTCACTGGGATTCACCGATACCCAGTTAGGGAGACAAAGAACAAGGCTCCCCCGCCAAACACTCGATGAAGTCAAAGCGTGGGCGGAAGCACGTCAAAAAGAATTCCAAGCTGAGTTGGATGAACGCTTACGTTCACTCCAACAACCTGAGGAATTCGAAGAATACTTGACGATGATTCGGAGGAATCCGATAGTGACGCAAACCCTCGTCATAGGGCGAAAGGGAAGCGTAAGGAAACTGACTCCCAACCGAGAAGGCATTTTGGAGAAACCTTCAAACTAAAAATCGCGGGTGGAAACCCACGTGACTTCTCCAAAACATTCACACCAAATGCTGCAAAGGCGGGAACGTCCAAATTTGCAAAGGACATTGCGGAAGCAATCGTCCCGAAAAGTGCCAAACAGATGTCCAACATCGGCACTTACGATGGTATATCTGATCCAGACGATCATTTGAACAGGTTCATAGTGGGGGCAACCGTCAGTAGTTGGACGGAACCTACGTGGTGTTACATGTTCCAAATGACGCTTGTTGGGGCAGCTAGAGCGTGGTTCGATCGTCTACCGGTCCACCACATCTACGATTGGGAAGACATCCAGCAAAAGTTTAGCCAACACTTCAGCCAACAAAGAAAGTATACCGAAGAGCAATGGACAATCCTCAAATGCATTCGAGAAAAAGATGAATCTTTGCCAGACTTCATCACTCGCTTCAACTCAAAGAAGCTAAGTCTGGGTAATATTAGCGAAGATCTTGTTCGCGCTGCTTTCATCCAGGGCGCGAACGACCCAGAGCTCATCCGCACCTTAACGGGTAAAGATGGCATGCCATCCACTTGGGATGCCATCATGACAGCAGCTAAACGCTTTGCGGAAACGGAGAAGCAACTGGGTAGAGATCTCCCCCAGAGCACAAACCTCTACACCCAGAAAACAAGAGAAGACAACGTCCTTACCGCCCGATTAAACAAAAAGCGGAAGCTAGGCATTTGGCAGTCAAGGGTAAACTTTGACACCTCATCCGGCTTGCAACATCGGTTAGGCGGAAGGGATAACGTACAGTCAAACCAGAACTCCAGATGGACGCCGCTCACCAAAAGCGTCACCGAGATATTCGCCACTGAGGAGCTCCCATGGCCAAAGGCTCCAATAATCCGACATCGTCACAATGCTGATCGGAGCAAATACTGTGACTTTCACAGGACAAAAGGCCACAACACTGAAGAATGCACAGACGTAAAGGACACGGTCGAAGCATTTGTCAGAAATGGGACGCTCGCGCACCTCGTGGCGCAATGAACGTTGAGCAGGCTGATGCGTGTAGAACCCCAGTTGGGGAAAACACGAATAAAATTGCAGCTTCAATGTTGGAGACTACATACTGCGTAAACAACGAGATCCCGAACCAGGTGCATACCGGCTCGATGGCACTCCCATCCCAACAACATGGAAGGGAGCTCAATTACACAGTTTGCATGTAGATCAATTCCAAATTTGTAAAGGCCCAGAGCCACTTCTAATGGAAATGATTCTCCTTAGAACATCGACGCTGATGATTTTACATTTATACTTTATGAACTTTCAACACTGATGCCGGTTTTCACCGCATAATTACGTGGAAAGTCGTTGCGTGGGGAAGGCGGCAAAACCCGCATAAACCCAAAAAACGGCAAACCTTCACGCAGGTCAGTTAAAGGTAAAGTTCAGTCATCCCACTAAATGAAAGTGCCGGTATATCCGCACGAATCATGATAGAGGAAACCGAACCTATTGACAACCGCGCGTCGAACGGTTAAACTTATTCTAAACACTTAGAAAATTTCAAAGGAAAAGATGAGGAAAACTTCCACGCAGGTCAGACATAGGTAAAGTTTAGCCATCCTGCTAAGTGCAAGTGACGGTCTTATCCGCACAATCATGAAAGAGGACGCAAAACTTTAACTTATTACCTACCACGTTGAAAAGTTAAATTATCTAAGTACTAAAAGAAATTGCTAAGTTAAATCAGAATATGCGTGAAACAAACAAGGCAAAGGATTGGCAAATAATCTTTATTCCATCAAAATTCAATTATTACAAAGATTGCTGGGTACATACCCGCATACAAAAGAAGCTATACAAAAACAAAAATTTATAATGGTGGAAAGGGATCTTCAGGATCATGCTTCAGGACCACTTCCACTTGGACCCGCACCATCAGTAGAGCGTGGCGGTTCAAGGAAAGCTTTAAGGATAGCTAGCCCATCATCAGCAGCGGCAACTTCGTTTACCTTCTCCACCACCGGATGCGGGAAGGCGGCATACTGATTCACTGCTTGGTCGTATACAGCTTCAGTATCTACATCAAATAAAGGGAAGTTGGAAGGCGGGATGCCTTTCTCAACGAACCCTAGACCAAGCAGGAAGCCGGCCTTTTCCCCATCCTCATGAGAAGCGTTGAGGGCTGCGCTCATAGCATCGTCATAAGACGTCTCCGTGAAGACCCGATGCACAACCTACAAAAAGAAAAAAATATATACAAGTATCAAAACCTTTTCTATTTACAAAGAAAAGCGTAAAGACATGAAAAGCTTACCTGAGACAACGCTTCTCGAAGAAGCCATTCCTTGGCAACCAGAGCTTCCTGGAGGGCGGCTTGAGCTTGGGTACGGGCGTGTTCGGCTTCACTTTTGTTGAGGTTGGCAAGCAACACTTCTTTAGCCGCAGCCTCTTCAACGCCCTTTAGCTTCCGCTCAGTCTGGTCAAGCACCCCCCTCTGGTCCAGGATCTCTTGGAGCTTCTTCGCGTCTTCCATCGCCAAGGCATCATGAGCCTGTTGGAGCGCCTCTAGTTTGGCTTTAAGTTCCTCATTCTCGAGGCGTAGAGGCTCAGCAACAGCTTCAGCCTTGGTGGCCCTTTCAGTTGCGTTCCGAGCAGTTTCCTTAGCCAGCCGAAGCTGTTCGTTAACAGCTTGGGCAGCCTTGGAACGGGCCTCGAGACGGGCCTGAACTTCAACTTCAAGGGCCTTGAACGCCTTCTCCTTCTCCGCAGCAGCGGCGGAGAGCCTCCTATTCTCCTCCCGGACAGCCCGCGCCTGATCTACTTCTTGAATGCGAGCTGCTTTTAACTTGTCGTTTTCACGACAAAGCAGCTCGACGCGCGGCTGCATTCGGGCCAGGAGAACCCGAAGCTCATTGGTTAGCCTACCCTCCTGGTAGCTAGCCATGGCTTCCCCCAACGCACCACTGGGAGCTGCGTGGCGAGCCCACTCCACGCACTCCACAGGTGTGCGAAGGGTTGTTCCTCGGCGGATGTTCCATCGTGGAACATACAGTTCATTGAAATCCGACACTGCAAAAAACAAAAAGCAGTTAGGAAAAGATGATATATAAAAAAAAAAAAAAAAAAATAGGCCAAAAGAACCCTACGCACCTGTAGGGTCAATAACAGGCCGATAGCCGCCAAACCCATCACCTGAACCCAAGGGAAATCCGTCCAAGAGGTCAGGTACATGGGAAGGAGGCAGAGATTGGCGAGAAGCCCCATGCATACCTGAAGGATCGGCCGTCGTTGCCGATGACGGAGGAGGCATGGTAAAAGCCGCCGCGGTCGCCGCCGCGGAATCCGCAGCAAAAGTAACCGCCGGCTCAGTGAAAGGTGCGGTAAAAATGGCACTGACAGCCGGTGGTGATGTCATCACAGCTGGAACAGTTGGCTCAATGGAGGGAACAACTGAACCAGCGGAAGCAGGCGCAGCCGCCTGGGTCGTCGCCTCAGGTAGGCTGACCAAGCCTACCGTCATGGGCGGGGGGGTACTCCTCCCCGCTCCACCCTGGAATGCGTCAACATCCACGCCTGCACAAAGAAGATAAGTATTAATGATGGAAAGCTATGAAGTTAAAAATAAAGTTTGTACTTACAGGTTTTCTTGAGCCTAAAAGTGCGGACAGGCGGGGATGAACCCGATGGAGCCGGCCTCTTCACGCCGCTCACCGTTGTCATCCTGGGCTCTCCGGAGGTGACAGTCGTCGCAGCCTCCGGAGTAGTGGTCTTATCACCACCGGGGTTCCCCGCCACCTCCTCGCTCTCGGCCTCTGAGTCAGACCGAGGCACCGGATCGGCAGTGGAGGCCACCTTCTCCTTCCCCTTCCCGCCGGCAGCCTTCTTCTTCCGCACCAACGGAGGACCATCTGCGGATTCCTCATCAGAACATAAGATTAGAGGAATTCCAGCAGAGGTTTCAGCATTGAGGGGTCGAGGGTTGAATAACGCCTTACCTGGCCGCCTGGCGCTCAGGATCTCGTGGCCCAGCGGGTAGACCTCCACGAACCGATCCGCCGTTTGTTCTAGGATGGGCAACTCGTTCTCATCGAGAGCACGAGTACCCATCCGAGCGGGACTGTCAGCCTCCCGCGGATACAGGAGCGACTGCAAGTCGTTCCCCTCTGAACCAAAAGAAAAGCAGTTAGAAGACAAACCTATATAAACAAAGTAAACAGAGCATACCGTAAGGAACAGAGTTCAAACCGTATTCGAGGACGATCGGGATCTTTTGCGCATCCGCACCCTTCCACACCCGGCTCATCCCGAGCATCACCATCCCGGACTCCGCAAAGCGGTAAACCGGAGATTGGACTCGGGAAATCTTTGAAAACCATTCCGCCTCCTGGTTGTTGGAGGCGTGAAGGCTGGGGAGAGCTTGCCCATTCTTAAATTTCATGGCAAGGGGGATGGCGCGAGCGAAGATGAAAAAGAACTCCCGCTTCCACGAACGAAGACCGCGCTCGGTTGCGCAAATCTTCAAACCCTTTATACGGGTTATCAGAGTATACCATCCTTGGATGCACCTCCAAGAGTAGAAGGTCATCAGGCGGTCGACGAAGGGCTCAATGCCCAGAATCCGGCACACCCACTCGAAGTGGCGAATCTTCGCGATCGCCATCGGGTGCACCTCGGTCAGGTGTACACCGTGCCTCTCTAGGACACGGTACACAAACTTTGTCAATGGGAACCTAAGATTCCCATAGACAAAGAATGCAGCATATACCCCGATCTTGCCTCTGGGGGCATCATACACCGTCTGATGGGGTTCAGGAAACTCAGGCTCGAGAGACTCGAGCATGAACTTCCTGACGATGTACTGATATAGATCGACAGGCAGAGCACACTGGCACTCGCCAGCAGTACTCTTGTCATCGGCGTACACCCCAGCCTCCTGGGCTGTAGCCTCAAGATCGTGAGAAGACATCTTGCAGATATGAAAGAAGAAAAACGATTTCAAGAGAATGCTCGACTAAAAAGGTGAGTATTCGCCGGAAATCGTTTTGAAGATGAAGAGAAAAGTGAAAGTGTGGATCACAAAGAACCCTCTCCCCCTTTATATACTAATCGCAATTAATGCGGTGAATTTAATGCGGAAGAGAGAGAAATCGCAGGTGCAATGAAACTATGACACGTGGCAAAAAGCAAGCTGGCAACAGCTGTTGAAAGGACGCGTACCATTAATTTCGCGGCCACGCGCCCGAAAAGTCGCGCCCACGCGCCTGAAAAAGCGTCTGGAATGACCAGGTACTGTCACGTCACCATAACTTCCTGCACGTCCTGACACAGTCAGAAGAAACCGTCGCACGACGTTTCAATAGTTTGGACTGTTCTTATCCTTTCACCAACTCTTCGAATTTCAAAATTTCAAAAAGATTCAAAAGCGGGAAAATACCCCTTACCTTGGCAACCAAGTAACTGTAAGACAGGTGCGGGTACAGTGTTAAGGCAAAACCCTTCACATACTTAGCACCTGCAAGGAATTGAAGCCAAGAATTCCTCAGCAACCAAGTAACTATAAGACGGGTGCGGGTACAGTGTTAAGGAAAAACCCTTCACATACTTAGCACCAGCAGGAATTGACGCCAGGAATACCTTGGAAGTAAAGTAACCGTAAGACGAGTGCGGGTACAGTGTTAAGGCAAAACCCTTCACATACCTAGCGCTCCGCAGGGAATTGAAACCAAGGATCCTCTGGGCAATGCTTGCGGAAACGGGAATAACATCCCCGCATAGCGGGAACGTCGAGAACTACATTGTTTGAAGCTCCAAGATGGAATTGGTGGTTTTAACATAATTGATCACTATGTTCAAAACTACCAAAACCTCATGGAGAATCCACACAAATGGGACTCAACGCTCCTGACTTGCGAGGAGGTTACAGACCTACCCGCATCATACCCAAAGATCAAGCAGAAAAGTCGGGAATTTCTACAAGTGACATAAGGACTTCCGCGGGAAGAATCCCCATGGAAAACTTTAAAACTAAACCCTTTTCAAAACCCTTTGCTTAAGTCCAAAAGTTCACCTCACTTTATTAAACATTCATGAGAAGAACATTGGACTGGGGGGACTTGAAGAGGTAGGTCCCAGCAGAGCCCAGTTGGACCCGCAGGACTCACCTTGAAGAGAGACGTCTGCGCAGAAACCAACTGGATCCGCAGGACCCACCATGCTCAGAGACGTGACGTCCTTACGCGCAGTACGCAAGCTGTTCCCGCAGGAAATGCCTCCCAATGGTGAAGTACTCTGCCTGTTCCCGCAGCTGCGGATACAAGCCATCAGGGAAAGCCACCCGCGCAGCAAGGCTACACGCACAAGGCACTTAGCTCTCAATAATTCAGTTGTCACCTGAAGGAATGAGCAAATCCGGGAACAATCCCGCACAAAGGCGGGAGGGGGAATACTCCCGCCCAAATAAGCCAGTCCGTACGATACGGGAAGATCTTTTGTACTGTACCTGACGAGGTATGGGCAAATGATCTGACCAAAGATACGACAGCTCATTGACAACAGTATGGCGAGCATCATGCTCTTGTACTGTATGTCACTATTAGCCGCTGCCTACTCACCAACTCTTGTCATACCACGTGCATAGCCGGCAGTTGGTGGAAAAGGAATAGTACACAGCAGGCCTGGTCACTGTCAGCCGCTGCCTACCCACCAACTACCAGCATGGCACGTGCGTAGGCCACAGTTGGTAGAACAGGAATACTATTCAGCCGGCTACACCTTCTTGGAAACCTACCTTCGGCTATAAATACCCCAAATGGTATGATCATCTGATCTCATCATCATATACTATCTCGTATTACATATTATACCTGATATCTGCTCTAGCAATCTCTTAATATACATTTATATTCAAGAGAAATCTAGTCTGATTCTCACGCCGGAGGGTGTTCACAAGGAGGAACCCCCCCCCCCTTCTCAGTGACAAGCTCACGGTGTCTGTTTTGCAGGTTATCAGAAGAACCATCTTTGCCGGGTCTAACCCCTCGTGGGAAACATCTATCTAACCCCCAGGTTATCCGTAATCTGCCCGGGTTCGATTAGTGTTTCTTCACATATGTATTAATCTTCTAAGTAACTCTTAGTTTTATTATGAAAGCAAAAGTGTAATATTAAATTTTACAAGGCATATAATCCTAGCTACCTTCAATTAGCCAACAACAATTTTAATTAACTCTTAATTTTATTATGAAAGTAAAAGTGTAATATTAAATTTTACAAGGCATATATATAATCCAAGCTATGATCATTTAGCCAATAATAATTTATACTGATAATTTGATCAATAACAGTTTAAACTTTCATTTTTGCTGTTAGGGACGATTTTACTCTAAGGATTTGGTAATGTTATGTGCTTCCAGCTTGTATTTACGTTGTTTTAAGCAACACTCTTATTTGAATAAATAATAATTAGTCGATTCTTTGCTGGAATGTTATTGTCCTTGATAGTGAATATGAAAAAAAAATCAAATTGTCAACATTTATTAAGAGCATTCTCGGCAGGTCCTCTATCTCCGTCTCGATCTCTATAATTACAATAAAAACACTATTGTAGGGGTATGGTACTAAACCCGGTTTTACGACCCTAAATTTATTATGTTTTGGCTTATTTTATTATATGGACTAATACAATGTTATTGGGCTGAGGGGGTTTTGTGGAGGTAACCCTAACTGGGCTAGGCCCATTAGGGTATCATGATGGTGGCCATGAGGCTCTCTATATAAGGAGGTCTCCACCTCCTTATTAGCGGGTCATGCTCAATAAGAGCCACCACCACTTTTTTGTGTCTGTAAATAAGAGATCTTTTAGATTTCTTAGCAGTCACCTCCACACCCCCGAAAAACCATTGCAGGTCTCAAGCAACCGGAGAAGAAGATCAAGGCGTGGTTCGCTCATCTCGAAAATCCGTGGAAACATCGTCATGGATCAGGTCAGATTCATTTCATGCTTCGACATTGGCGCCATCCGTGGGACGGCAACGAACTGCCCTTCGATTTTCATCTCGGCTGTCAGATCTCTCCCAGGAAAAACCCAGATCTGGAAGTTTACAGAAAAAGGCTTCAAGGCTTGTTCAATTAAAGCTCAAAAAGATCCATAGATCTAAAAGAGGCTTCCAGATCTGTGCAAAAAGAAACTGCCTGACTCGAATGATCAAGTCTCCGGATCTGTGATGGTTTTAAATCTGCTCCGAGCTTCAGATCTATCTAGATCTGATTTACAGATCTAGATCTAGATTACAGACCTGGATTTTAGGTTTAAAATTGCATATCTAACTCTTAAATTGCAGATCCAGAAATTACCAGACTTCCGCCGCCATGTACGCGCGCCCGCGGATTCTCACTCCGCAGCCATGCATGTGCCGCCGCGGGAACCACCATGTGGGTTTCACGCAAAAGACCTCCACCATGTGGGTTTTGCGCAGAAGACTGCCATCACGCATGCTCGCCAGCGGTCACCATTCCGCCGACATACGTGAGCGCCCGTGGAAACCACCGCGGAAACCACCATGTGGGTTTTGCGCAAGAGACCTCCGCCATGCACGCGCACTCGCGAGTCACCACTCCATCGCCGTGCATGCGCGCATCAGGCCTCGCGCCAAACTTAAAGGTTGGGAATCCTCATAATATCCCATATGGCTACGCGCCACACTTAAAGGTTGGGAATCCTCATAATATCCCATATGGCTACGCGCCACACTTAAAGGTTGGGAATCCTCATAATATCCCATATGGCTACGCGCCAAACTTAAAGGTTGGGAATCCTCATAATATCCCATATGGCTACGCGCCATACTTAAAGGTTGGGAATCCTCATAATATCCCATATGGCTACGCGCCAAACTTAAAGGTTGGGAATCCTCATAATATCCCATATGGCTACGCGCCAAACTTAAAGGTTGGGAATCCTCATAATATCCCATATGGCTACGCGCCATACTTAAAGGTTGGGAATCCTGATAATATCCCATATGGCTACGCGCCAAACTTAAAGGTTGGGAATCCTCATAATATCCCATATGGCTACGCGCCAAACTTAAAGGTTGGGAATCCTCATAATATCCCATATGGCTACGCGCCATACTTAAAGGTTGGGAATCCTCATAATATCCCATATGGCTACACGCCATACTTAAAGGTTGGGAATCCTCATAATATCCCATATGGCTACACGCCATACTTAAAGGTTGGTGAAGAGGTAGGTCCCAGCAGAGCCCAGTTGGACCCGCAAGACTCACCTTGAAGAGGGACGTCTGCGCAACGACCAACTGCTTCCGCAGGACCCACCATGCTCAGAGAAGACCTTACGCGCAGTACGCCAGCTGTACCCGCAGGGAAAGCCTCCCAATGGTGAAGTACCCCGCTTGTTCCCGCAGTTGCGGATACAAGCCATTAGGGAAGGCTACCCGCACTAATAGCAAGGCTACACGCACAAGGCACTAACTCTTGCTACTTCAGTAGTCACCTGAAGGAATGAGCAAGGCGGGAATACTCCCGCCCAAATGAGCCAGTCCGTATGCTTCTGGAAGATCTTTTGTACTATACCTGCCAAGGTATGGGCAAAACAGACGATCTGACCAGAACAACCCGTGAACCAATCACAGGGTGACAGTCACCGACAACAGTACGAGGAGGAGCACCCTCTAGTACTGTTTCACTATTAGCCGCTGCCTACTCACCAACCCTTACTATGGGACGTGCGCAGCCTACAGTTGGTGGAACAGTGCATAGCCGGCAGTAAAGGAACAGTATACAGCCTACCTTGTCACTGTCGGCCGCAGCCTATCCACCAACCAGCATGGCTTGTGCGTAGCCCACTGTTGGTACAACATGAATACTATTCAGCCGGCTGTACCTTCTAGGAAACCTACCTTCGGCTATAAATACTTCAACACCTTGGAATGGTAAGGACATCATCTGATATCTCATTATCTTATCTTCTCTAGCAATCTCTTAATATACACTTATATTCAGAGCAATCTAGTTTGATTCTCACGCCGGAGGGTGGTCACAAGGAGGAACCCCCCCCCCCCCTTCTCAGTGACGAGCTTACGGTCTGTTTTGCAGGTCACCTGAAGAACAACCTTCTTTGCTGGACCTCATCCTCGTGGGAAACATTACTTAACCCCCAGATTATCCGTAATCTGCCTAGGGTCACTTAGTGTTTCTTCATTGGCGCCATCCGTGCATAAAAGCTAGAACTAATTCTTAGTTTTTTCAAAATTTCTGAAGAAATGGTTAACGTTACTCCGGTCCCAAGGCCAGTAAGCGACCAAGAAACCCCGGTAACCACAACCCCAGCAACTGGGGGGAACACCGGCGGTTATACAAATGTTACGAACACTACCCCGGTTACCCAAGCCGGGACAAGTGCAGTAAACAATATTTCACTTGGGTTCACTGATGCCCAGTTGGAGAAACGGACGAGGGTCCTTCGCCAAACACTCGATCAAGTTAAGGCGTGGGCCGAAGCACGTCAGAAAGAGTTCCAATCTGAGTTGGATGAACGCTTGCGTTCACTTCAACAGGCTGACGAATTCGGCAGTACTCGCCAACATCTCAACATGAACAGTGAGTGCGAGTACTCGGACGATGAGCGGGAAGAATCTGATACCGACGCAAACCCTCGCCATAAGGCAAAAGGGAAGCGTAAGGAAACGGACTTCCAGCCAGCAAGGAATTTTGGAGAAACCTTTAAACCAACGAACGCGGGGAGAAACCCACGTGACTTCTCCAAAACCTTTAGACCAACTGCTGAAAATGCGAGAAAGTCTAAGTTTGCAAGGGACATTGAGGAAGCAATCGCCCCAAGAAGTGCCAAACAAATGTCCAACATCGGCACTTATGATGGTCTATCCGACCCAGACGACCACTTGAACAGATTCATTGCGGGGGCAACCGTCAGTAACTGGACGGAACCCACGTGGTGTTATATGTTCCAGATGACTCTGGTTGGAGCGGCCAGGGCATGGTTCGATCGTTTACCGGCCCACCACATCTATGATTGGGCGGACTTTCAGAACAAGTTCAGCCAACACTTCAGCCAACAGAGGAAATATACTGAAGAACAGTGGACGATCCTCAACTGCGTTAGAGAGGAGGATGAATCTTTACTAGACTTCATCACTCGCTTCAACTCCAAAAAGCTGAGTCTGGGCAACATAAGTGAAGATCTTGTTCGCGTCGCTTTCATCCAGGGCGCCGAATACCCAGAGCTTATCCGCACATTGACGGGTAAGGACGGCAAGCCGTCCACATGGGATGCCATCATGACGGCGGCCAAGCGCTTTGCCGAGACAGAGAAGCAACTGGGAAGGGATCTTCCCCAGAGTACACACCTCTACACGCAAAGGACTAGAGAAAACAATGTTCGTATCGCCCGGCAGAACAAAAAGAGGAAGCTAGGTATTTGGCAGTCAAAGGTAAACTTTGACACCTCATCCAGCTCTCGCCCTCTTTTTGGCGGAAGGGATAACACACACACTTCAAGCCGAAAACACCGGTGGACGCCACTCACCAAAAGCGTCACGGAGATATTTGCCACCGAAAAACTACCAGGGCCAAAAGCTCCAATGATCCGGCAGCGACCTAATGCGGATCAAGGCAAATCCTGTGACTTCCACGGGACAAAAGGTCATAGTACGGAGGAGTGTACATCCTTGAAGGATATTGTTGAAACATTCGTCAAGGATGGAAGACTTGCACACATTGTGGCATCAATCAAGAAGGGAGGAAGGAATGATAACCGGTACAGGGGCAACGGACGAAAGCCCGTTGACATCAGCATCAACATGGTTCATGGCAACATCAGAGGAAGAAAAAGGCGAGCGACAGAACCATGCGCGTGGAAGGAAGCTGAGGTGCGCTTCCCGCGAGTGCCAGGAGGACCCAGCAAAGAAGGCCCTATTGTCATCAAAAGCCAGCTGGGGCACTACATCACTTCTCGCACTCTTGCTGATAACGGCGCCTCGTCAACGGTGATGTACAGGCAGTTCTTCGACAAGCTAGATGACGAAGACAAGGAACGCCTAGAAACGATCTACGCCTCGATGGAAGGGTTCGACGGCAGCACCAACACCCCCCTGGGTATCCTATCTTTCCCCGTCACTCTTACGGACGGGAATCACTCACGCACAGAAGACGTGGATTTTGTCGTGATGAGGAAGCCACACCACACATACGACATTCTCTTCGGAAGAGACGGGATGGCAAGATTCAACGCCGTGGTATCTTCAGTCCACGGCATGATGGGATGGACAACAGCTGAGGGTGTAGCGATGATCACCGGCATTCCCCAGGTATGCATCGCATCTGTCTCATCTAAACCCAAACCAAAGATGGCTAAACCAACCATCACCGAACCGGAAAGATGGGCCTTCAACGGCAAATACCCTGACCAGGCCGTTACCATTGGCCCAACAGTTGTTGATCCCACACGCACCTTACTTAAACGCTTACTACAGAAAAACGCTGACATCTTCGCGTGGACACCAGCTGACATGACTGGTGTACCCCGAAGTAAGGCAGAGCATAAGCTCAAGTGTGATCCGGCTGTTATGCCAGTCGTACAAAAGCGCAGAGTAATGGGGCCAGAACAAACTAACGCGTGTAGAACCCAAGTCAAGGAACTCCTTGACGCAGGCATCGTACGCGTTAGCAGATATCAAACATGGGTTGCAAATCCCGTTATGGTACCGAAGAATAACAAACAATGGCGCATGTGTATAGATTTCAAGGACTTAAACAAAGCATGCCCCAAAGATTGTTATCCGTTACCCGAAATTGATCTTAAGGTGGATTCGTTAGCACCGTTTCGCCTTAAATGCTTCCTGGATGCGTATAAGGGATACCATCAAATCCACATGGCCGTTGGTGATCAGGACAAAACCGCTTTTCGGACGCCCGATGGTACATTTTGTTATCAAATGATGCCATTTGGACTTAAGAATGCCGGGTCCACATACCAACGCCTGATAGACAACCAGTTTCATGCCCAAATTGGGAGGAACTTGGAAGTCTACATGGATGACTAGGTCATCAAAAGCCCTGACGCAGAAGCGATGTTGAAAGACATCGAAGAAACTTTCAACACGCTCAGGAAGATAAACATGAAGCTCAACCCGAGCAAGTGTGCCTTTGGAATGGAAGAAGAGAAGTTCTTGGGGGTCATCGTCACTAAAGATGGCTTCAGAGCGAACCCTGAAAAGGTTGAAGCCATTATCAAAATGGAATCACCTACTACCATCAAACAGGCTCAGACACTAAATGGACGACTAGTCGCACTTAATCGCTTTTTGGCAAACCACGCGGATAAGTCGTTTCCTTTCGTGTCAACGTTGAGAAACTGTTTAAAGAAAACGCACTTCCGCTGGACACCAGAAGCGGAAGCAGCTTTTCAAGAGATTCGGTCACGCTTGATCAAACTCCCAACGCTCACGGCACCAGAAGCGGGGGAGGGGTTAATCCTATACCTTTCCGCAACAGATAGAGCAACCGGGGAGGTCCTGCTAGTTGAACGGAAAGGCACCCAGATGCCAATCTATTATGTCAGCCGTATCCTAACAGACGTAGAAACCCGGTACTCTACCCTCGAAAAATTAGTCTTAGCACTTATACACGCTTCACGCAGGTTAAGACGATATTTCCAGGGTCACCCAATCACCATTCTCTCCAACTTCAAACTTGCAAACGTTCTACGCAAACCCGAGTTATCGGGACGCCTAGCCAAATGGGCAATTGAGTTGGGGTAATACGCGATAAAGTATAAGCCAAGACCAGCCATAAAAGGCCAGGTTTTGGCCGACTTTATTGCGGAAGTGCCTGCATCGCGGGAAAAAGAGTGCCAGGAAGAGGCTCAACCCTCTCCAGCACAGGACATCAATGATGTCTGGCGACTCTACACTGATGGAGCAGCCAGTAACGAGGGTTCAGGCGCAGGGCTGAAACTAACCAACCCAGCAGGCCAAGAATACACTTACGCTATTCGACTGGATTTTCCAAGTACGAATAACGAAGCCGAGTATGAAGCATTCTTGGCCGGGCTGAGAATTGCGCGTAAGATGGGAGTGAAACACTTGGAAGCCCACGTGGATTCCATGTTAGTAGCCAATCAAATCAACGGGACGTACACGGCCGTGAACGACACAATGGCCCTGTACCTCGCACAAGCAAAAACCCTTATGCGCGATTTTAACGATTGCAAAGTCATACACGTCAAGCGTAGTGAAAACAAATCCGCGGATGCGTTAAGCAAGCTTGCATCATTAGCCTTCACTCACTTGGGAAAGGACATCCGCATTGAACTCCTCGAGGCACCTTCGGTCCCGCACAAGGAAATTTGTGTCATCCAAACCGGTACAGAAACGTGGATGACACCAATAATAAAATACCTTGCGGCAGGTACACTACCAGAGTCAAAAACACAGGCAAGAAAACTACGCTGTAAAGCACTGAATTATCAACTCATCGATGACATCCTTTACAGACGTAACTTTCTTGGCCCACTCTTAAGATGCGTGGACAACCAAGATGCTGACTACCTCCTAAGGGAAGTACACGAAGGCATCTGTGGAGTACACGCAGGTCCTCACGCTGTTGTAGCTAAGCTAAACAACGCGGGATATTTTTGGCCGGGGATGCATACGGATGCGCTGGCATACATCAGAAAATGCAGGTCTTGTCAGCTCTACGCACCCAACACGCACCGCCCGAAGAATGAACTTGTTCCAGTCACCTCTTCATGGCCATTTCAGAAGTGGGCCATCGATGTGACAGGCCCATTTCCTACAGCAGCAGGAAACGTTCAGTTCCTAGTGGTAGCCATCGACTACTTCACCAAGTGGATAGAAGCAAAACCCTTAGCCCAAACAACCGCGAAACATATCAAAAAATTTATTTGGGAATTTATTATTTGTCGTTTTGGACTTCCACAGAATTTGGTGAGCGATAACGGCACCAACTTTGCTGACAAGAAGCTACAAAAGTGGCTGGAAGAACTTCAAATCACCCACACTTTTACCTCAGTGGCGCACCCGCAGGGTAATGGTGAGGTAGAAAGAGCAAGAGCATCGTCGAAGGCATAAAGAAAAGACTCTTGGAACACAGATCCGGCTGGGTGGACGAGCTTCCGCACGTCCTTTGGGCAAACAGAACGCTGAAAAAGGCCAGTACGGGAGAAACCCCGTTCAGTCTCACTTATGGCACTGAAGCCATGGTCCCGGTCGAAATTGGTTTACCCTCACCAAGGGTCTTGATTCAGCCAGAAGACAATGATGCGGAAAGACGGTTAGACCTTATGCTAACCGAGGAACGCAGAGACTTAGCCGCAGTGCGTGAAGAGAACTACAAGCGACTAATGCAAAAGTACTACAACACGCGGGTAAAACTCTGCAACTTCAATGTAGGAGACTACATACTGCGTAACAACGAGGCTTCGAACCAACAACGCCCAGGAAAACTGGCCCCGGTCTGGGAAGGGCCATATATTATCAAAGAAGTTATGGGAAAGGGCGCATACCGGCTCGAAAGGCTCGATGGCACTCCCATCCCAAGAACATGGAATGGAGCTCAATTACGCAAATGTTATATGTAGATCAATTCCAAACTTGTAAAGAAAAGGCCTAGAGCCACTTCTAATGGAAATGATTCTCCTTTCACAATGTGTTGATAGCCTTATCTTTATACTTATGAACTTCCCACACTGATGTGCCGGTATTCACCGCATAAATATGGGAAGAAGTAAGTCGTTACGTGTGGAAGGCGGCAAAACCCGCATAAACACAAAACGGTAAAAATTTCAAAAGTTTTAAGAAAAACCTCCACGCAGATCAGATGTGGGCAAAGTTTAGCCATCCTACTAAGTGCAAGTGACGGTCTTACCCGCACAATCACGAACAAGGAGGCAAAACTTCAACCTATTTTCTACCACGTTCAAAGGTTAACTTATTCTAAACACTTAGAAAATTTCGAAGGAAAAGATGAGGAAAACTTCCACGCAGGTCAGATATAAGTAAAGTTAAGCCATCCTACTAAGTGTAAGTGACGGTCATACCCGCACAATCATGAAAGAGGAAGCGAAACAAACTTATAATTTGCCACGTTAAAAAGTTAACTTATCTAAGTACTAAAGAAATTGCTAAGTTAAATCAAAACATGCGTAAAATAAACAAGGCAAAGAATTAACACAATCTTTATTCCATCAAAATTCAAATATTACAAAGATTGCTGGGTACATACCCGCATACAAAAAAAAAATCTACGCTAATGGTGGAAAGGGATCTTCAGGATCAAGCTTCAGGACCACTTCCACTTGGACACGCACCATCAATAGAGCGTGGCGGTTCAAGGAAAGCTTTAAGGATAGCTAGCCCATCATCAGCAGCAGCAACTTCGTTCACCTTCTCCACCACCGGATGCGGGAAGGCGGCATACTGGTTCACTGCTTGGTCATAAACAGCTTCAGTATCCACATCGTACAAATGGAAGTTGGAAGGCGGGACGCCTTTCTCAACGAACCCTAGACCAAGCAGGAAGCCGGCCTTTTCCCCATCCTCATGAGAAGCGTTGAGGGCTGCGCTCATGGCATCGTCGTATGATGTGTCCGTGAAGACTCGATGCACAACCTACAAGAAAAAATACAAGTATCAAAACCTTTTCTATTTACAAAGAAAAGCGTAAAGACATTATGAAGTTAAGCTTACCTGAGACAACGCTTCTCGAAGAAGCCATTCCTTGGTAACCAGAGCTTCCTGGAGGGCAGCTTGAGCTTGGGTACGGGCGTGTTCGGCTTCACTTTTGTTGAGGTTGGCAAGCAACACTTCTTTAGCCGCAGCCTCTTCAACGCCCTTTAGCTTCCGCTCAGTCTGGTCAAGCACCCCCCTCTGGTCCAGGATCTCTTGGAGCTTCTTCGCGTCTTCCATCACCAAGGCATCATGAGCCTGTTGGAGCGCCTCTAGTTTGGCTTTAAGTTCCTCATTCTCGAGGCGTAGAGGCTCAGCAACAGCTTCAGCCTTGGTGGCCCTTTCAGTTGCGTTCCGAGCAGTTTCCTTAGCCAGCCGAAGCTGTTCGTTAACAGCTTGGGCAGCCTTGGAACGGGCCTCGAGACGGGCCTGAACTTCAACTTCAAGGGCCTTGAACGCCTTCTCCTTCTCCGCAGCAGCGGCAGAGAGCCTCCTATTCTCCTCCCGGACAGCCCGCGCCTGATCTACTTCTTGAATGCGAGCTGCTTTTAACTTGTCGTTTTCACGACAAAGCAGCTCGACGCGCGGCTGCATCCGGGCCAGGAGAACCCGAAGCTCATTGGTTAGCCTACCCTCCTGGTAGCTAGCCATGGCTTCCCCCAACGCACCACTGGGAGCTGCGTGACGAGCCCACTCCACGCACTCCACAGGTGTGCGAAGGGTTGTTCCTCGGCGGATGTTCCATCGTGGAACATACACTTCATTGAAATCCGACACTGCAAAAAACAAAAAGCAGTTAAGAAAAGATGATATATAAAAAAAAAAAAAGAGGCCAAAAGAACCCTACGCACCTGTAGGGTCAACAACAGGCCGATAGCCGCCAAACCCATCACCTGAACCCAAGGGAAATCCGTCCAAGAGGTCAGGTAGATGGGAAGGAGGCAGAGGTTGGCGAGAAGCCCCATGCATACCTGAAGGATCGGCTGTCGTTGCCGATGACGGAGGAGGCATGGTGAAGGCCGCCGCGGTAGTAGAAACCAACGGAGGTGAACTCACCGTAGGTGAACTCACAACCGTGGTCGCCGCTGCGGAGTCCGCAGAAAAAGTAACCGCCGGCTCAGTGAAAGATGCGGTAAATATGGCACTGACAGCCGGCGGTGATGTCATCACAGTTGGAACAGTTGGCTCAACTGGGTGAGCAACTGAACCAACTGAAACAGGCGCAGCCGCCTGAGTCGTCGCCTCAGGTAGGCTGACCAAGCCTACCGTCATGGGTCCGGAGGTACTCCTCCCCGCTCCACCCTGGAATGCGGTAGCATCCACGCCTGCACAAGGAAGATAAGTATTAATGATGGAAAGCTATGAAGTTAAAAATAAAGTTTGTACTTACGGGTTTTCTTGAGGCTAAAAGTGAGGACAGGCGGGGACGAACCCGATGGAGCCGGCCTCTTTGCGCCGCTCACCGTCGTCATCCTGGGCTCTCCGGAGGTGACAGACGTCGCAGCCTCCGGTGCAGTGGTCTTATCACCACCAGGGTTCCCCGCCACCTCCTCGCTCTCGGTCTCTGAATCAGACCGAGGCACCGGATCGGCAGTGGAGGCTACCTTCGCCTTTCCCTTCCCGCCGGCAGCCTTCTTCTTCCGCACCAACGGAGGACCATCTGCGGATTCCTCATCAGAACACAAGATTAGAGGAATTCCTGCAGAGGTTTCAGCATTGAGGGGTAGAGGGTTGAATAACGCCTTACCTGGCCGCCTGGCGCTCAGGATCTCGTGGCCTGGCGGGTAGACCTCCACGAACCGTTCCGCCGTCTGTTCAAGGATGGGCAACTCGTTCTCATCTAAAGCACGAGTACCCATCCGAGCGGGACTATCAGCCTCCCGCGGATACAGGAGCGACTGCAAGTCGTTCCCCTCTGAAATAGAAGAAAAACAGTTAGAAGACAAACCTATATAAACAAAGAAGACAGAGCAAACCGTAAGGGACAGAGTTCAAACCGTATTCAAGGACGATCGAGATCTTTTGCGCCTCCGCATCCTTCCACACCCGGCTCATCCCGAGCATCACCATCCCGGACTCCGCAAAGCGGTAAACCGGAGATTGGACTCGGGATATCTTTGAGAACCATTCCGCCTCCTGGTAGTTGGAGGCGTGAAGGCTGGGGAGTGCTTGCCCATTCTTGAACTTCATGGCAAGGGGGATGGCGCGAGCGGAGATAAAAAAAGAACTCCCGCTTCCATGAACGAAGACTGCGCTCGGTTGCGCAAATCTTCAAACCCTTGATCCGGGTTATCAGAGTATACCACCCCTGGATGCACCTCCAAGAGTAGAAGGTCATCAGGCGGTCGACGAAGGGCTCAACGCCCAGAATCCGGCACACCCACTCGAAGTGGCGAATCTTCGCGATCGCCATCGGGTGCACCTCAGTCAGGTGTACACCGTGCCTCTCTAGGACACGGTACACAAACTTTGTCAAAGGGAACCTAAGATTCCCATAGACAAAGAATGCGGCATATACCCCGATCTTGCCTCTGGGGGCATCATACACCGTTTGATGAGGTTCAGGAAACTCAGGCTCGAGAGACTCGAGAATGAACTTCCTGACGATGTACTGATATAGATCGACAAGCAGAGCACACTGGCACTCGCCAGCAGTACTCTTGTCATCCTTGTCGGACGTGGATGACGGGTGCTCGGCGTACACCCCAGCCTCCTGGGCTGTAGCCTCAAGATCGTGAGCAGAAGACATCTTGCAGGTATGAAAAAGAGAACGATTTCAAGAGAATGCTCGACTGAAAAGGTGAGTATTCGCCGGAAATCGTTTTGAAGATGAAGAGAAAAGTGAAAGTGTGGATTACAAAGGACCCTCTCCCCTTTTATATACTAATCGCAATTAATGCGATGAATTTAATGCGGAAGAGAGAGAAATCGCAGGTGCAATGAAACTATGACACGTGGCAAAAAGCAAGCTGGCAAAAGCTGTTGAAAGGACGCGTGCCAGTAATTTCGCGGCCACGCGCCCGAAAAGTCGCTCCCACGCGCCTGAAAAAGCGCCTGGAATGACCATATACTGTCACGTCGCCATAACTTCCTGCACGTCCTGACACTGTCAGAAGAAACCGTCGGACGACGTTTCAATAGTTTGGACTGTTCTTATCCTTTCACCAACTCTTCGAATTTCAAAATTTCAAAAAGATTCAAAAGCGGGAAATACCCCTTACCTTGGCAACCAAGTAACTATAAGACAAGTGAGTGCGAGTAAAGTGTTAAGGCAAAACCCTTCACATACTTAGCACCCGCAGGGAATTGACGCCAGGAATACCTTGGAAGTAAAGTAACCGTAAGACGAGTGCGGGTACAGTGTCAAGGCAAAACCCTTCACATACTTAGCGCTCCGCAGGGAATTCAAACCAAGAAGGATCTTCTGGGCCATGCTTGCGGAAACAGGAATAACATCCCCGCATGGCGGGAACGTCGAGAACTATATTGTTTGAAACTCCAAGATGGAATTGGTGGTTTTAACATAATTGATCACTATGTTGAAAACTACCAAAACCCCATGGAGAATCCACACAAGTGGGACTCAACGCTCCTGACTTGTGAGGAGGTTACAGACCTACCCGCTTCATACCCAAAGATCAAGCAGAAAAGTCGGGAATTTCTGCGTGACATTAGGAAAACCGGGGGAAGAATCCCCACGGAAAACCTTAAAACTAAAAACCCCTTTTCAAAACCCCTTGCTAGTCCAAAAGTTCCCCTCACTTATTAATAATCCATGAGAAGAACATTGGACTGGGGGGACTTGAAGAGGTAGGTCCCAGCAGAGCCCAGTTGGACCCGCAAGACTCACCTTGAAGAGGGACGTCTGCGCAACGACCAACTGCTTCCGCAGGACCCACCATGCTCAGAGAAGACCTTACGCGCAGTACGCCAGCTGTACCCGCAGGGAAAGCCTCCCAATGGTGAAGTACCCCGCTTGTTCCCGCAGTTGCGGATACAAGCCATCAGGGAAGGCTACCCGCACTAATAGCAAGGCTACACGCACAAGGCACTAACTCTTGCTACTTCAGTAGTCACCTGAAGGAATGAGCAAGGCGGGAATACTCCCGCCCAAATGAGCCAGTCCGTATGCTTCTGGAAGATCTTTTGTACTATACCTGCCAAGGTATGGGCAAAACAGACGATCTGACCAGAACAACCCATGAACCAATCACAGGATGACAGCTCACCGACAACAGTACGAGGAGGAGCACCCTCTAGTACTGTTTCACTATTAGCCGCTGCCTACTCACCAACCCTTACTATGGGACGTGCGCAGCCTACAGTTGGTGGAACAATGCATAGCCGGCAGTAAAGGAACAGTATACAGCCTACCTTGTCACTGTCGGCCGCAACCTATCCACCAACCAGCATGGCTTGTGCGTAGCCCACTGTTGGTAGAACAGGAATACTATTCAGCCGGCTGTACCTTCTAGGAAACCTACCTTCGGCTATAAATACTCCAACACCTTGGAATGGTAAGGACATCATCTGATATCTCATTATCTTATCTTCTCTAGCAATCTCTTAATATACACTTATATTCAGAGCAATCTAGTCTGATTCTCACGCCGGAGGGTGGTCACAAGGAGGAACCCCCCCCCTTCTCAGTGACGAGCTTACGGTGTCTGTTTTGCAGGTCACCTGAAGAACAACCTTCTTTGCTGGACCTCATCCTCGTGGGAAACATTACTTAACCCCCAGATTATCCGTAATCTGCCTAGGGTCACTTAGTGTTTCTTCAGTTGGGAATCCTCATAATATCCCATATAGCTACACGCCATACTTTAAGGCTGGGAATCCTCATAATATCCCATATGGCTACGCGCCATACTTAAAGGTTGGGAATCCTCATAAACCCATACGGCTTCGCGCCGAACACAAGACCGAACGCGGCTCCGCTCCGTTCAACATGCACACCACCATGATGCTTGAGCGCAGTCGCATATCATATGCTCACGCATCACATATGCTCATGCATATTACATATGCTTACGCATCACATGCTCACACATATCACAAAGTCTACGCGCACGCAACATCTGCGCATGGCGCATGACACAAAGTCTACGCGCACGCGCATGCAACATCTGCGCGTGGCGCGGGACATAAAGTCTACGCACATGCGCATGCAATATCTGCGCGTGGCGCATAACACAAGCCAGAGCCTATGCGCACGCGCATGCAACATCTGCGCGCGTCGCATGACGCACAGTCTACGCGATCGCGCAAGCTTCATTATTATTCTCAGCTCGTAAGCCGCAACTCGCGCAAGCTCCATTATTATTATAGCTCGTAAGTCGCCTCACGCGCAAGCTTTATTATTCTTATAGCTCATAAGTCGCCTCGCGCGCCAGCTTTATTATTCTTATAGCTCGTAAGTCGCCTCACGCGCAGGCTTTATTATTCTTATAGCTCGTAAGTCGCATCACGCGCAAGCTTCATTATTATTATAGCTCGTAAGCCGCAACTCGCGCAAGCTTTATTATTCTTATAGCTCGTAAGTCGCCTCACGCGCAAGCTTTATTATTCTCATAGCTCGTAAGCCGCAACTCGCGCAAGCTCCATTATTCTTATAGCTCATAAGTCGCCTCGCGCGCCAGCTTTATTATTCTTATAGCTCGTAAGTCGCCATGCGCGCAGGCCTTATTATTCTTATAGCTCGTAAGTCGCCTCGCGCGCAGTTTTTTATTATTCTTATAGATCCGTAAGTCGCCTCGCGCGCAGGCTTTATTATTCTCAGATCCGTAAGTCGCCTCGCGCGCAGGCTTTATTATTCTCATAACTCGTAAGCTGCCTCGCGCGCAAGTTATGTTACATTATTATCGAGATGCGCACTCCATCTTTTATCAGGCCTCGCGCCACTATGATGCGTGCTATATCTTATTTATGCCAGGGCACCATCATTATCACAAGGACCGCAACATGTCACCATCATGAGGAAAACCTCCCAAAACTCAAAGACAATAAAGACAAGGCCGAAGAAAAGGGAAAAAACCGCCTCATGGCCTAACACACCTCATAAAGTCCAGCGCTCCACCTAGACGCTTGCGCGCCCAGGAGCAACGCTGGACTTGGGGGGCTTGTAGGGGTATGGTACTAAACCCGGTTTTACGACCCTAAATTTATTATGTTTTGGCTTATTTTATTATATGCACTAATACAATGTTATTGGGCTGAGGGGGTTTTGTGGAGGTAACCCTAACTGGGCTAGGCCCATTAGGGTATTATGATGGTGGCCATGAGGCTCTCTATATAAGGAGGTCTCCACCTCCTTATTAGCGGGTCATGCTCAATAAGAGCCACCACCACTTTTTTGTGTCTGTAAACAAGAGATCTTTTAGATTTCTTAGCAGTCACCTCCACACCCCCGAAAAACCATTGCAGGTCTCAAGCAACCGGAGAAGAAGATCAAGGCGTGGTTCGTTCATCTCGAAAATCCGTGGAAACATCGTCATGGATCAGGTCAGATTCATTTCATGCTTCGACAATATCACTAATCGTTTTAGTCATCAAACCTTGTCGTTCGTTTCTAGAATGTTTAATACGCTACAGCTGGTCGATAAAGTATAAACACTATAAACCCTTTGATACTTTGTATCCGAGTATATCTGAATGGCAAGCAATATATATAGATATAGTCTAAATTTGACCATGGTTATCATCTTGCAACAACTTACCCAAAATATTCCCAATCACCTTAAACCGTACGCGGTCTCACCATCATCACCGGCACCGTCAACTCACACAAACACATCATATTAATTCCGACACCGCCTAACTCTCTCTCTCTCTCTCTCTCTCTCTAACACTAAACCCACTTTCTCTCTCTAGATCTCACCTGCTTATTTATCTTAATTCAATTCCTCATTTTTCTCCGCACAAATTCCAGCTGTTCACATACACCTACAGACGCATCCGAGTCAACTCCAGATCTGATCTCATCTACTCGTTGCAGATCATACATAACACACGGTACGCTTTATGTTTTAATTAAACTTTATTACAATTATTGTCAACTGCATTTGTGATTAATAATTAGCTATTTGAATTCATATTCATTGTTATCAAATTGTTGAATTATTGCAAATGATCACGGTGCTTAATTACTTAGTTTCGATAATTAATTCTGTTTTTATGACAAGCTAATCAATTATTAATTAGTATTAATATTGCTACGCGTGCTTAATATTAAATATGAATTTTCATTTCATCAAATTCTGAGATCTATATATTTATATAATTGTATAGATCTGATTTTGATTTTTAGGGTTTCTTCTTCTTCTGAAGAAGAATTAGTGATGGCACCGACAACTCTTCGGAAGGCGATTGGAGCCGTGAAGGATCAAACAAGCATTGGAATAGCTAAGGTTGCTAGCAGTATGGCACCCGAGCTAGAAGTCGCAATAGTCAAAGCCACCAGTCATGACGATGATCCCGCAAGCGAGAAGAACATACGCGAGATCCTGCAGCTTACCTCGTACTCGCGAGGCTACGTGAGCGCGTGTGTTCACGCCGTGTCGAAGCGTTTGAGCAAGACTCGCGATTGGATTGTTGCGCTAAAGTGTTTAGCTTTAGTCCACCGGTTGTTGAACGATGGGGATATGGTTTTCCAGCAGGAGATAATGTATGCTACTAGAAGAGGAACGAGGTTGCTTAATATGGCGGATTTTCGTGATGAGGCGCATAATAATTCGTGGGATCACTCGGCTTTCGTGAGGACTTACGGGTTTTATTTAGACCAGAGGCTGGATTTGATCGCGTATGAGAGAAAACAAAGCGGTGGAGATCTTGATAAACCTCGTGAAGACCGTTTTAGTGAAGACCGTTTTAGATCGCCACAAAACCGTGGATATGATTATGATTACAATGAGTCTCGTGATGAATATTCGTACGGTAGTAATAATATGAGGAAATCAAGATCTTCTGGGGATGTGAGAGAAGGATCTGAAAAGAAAGATGCTACTCCGATACGGGAAATGAAATTCGAGAGTATATTTGGGAAGATGGGGCATTTGCAGAGGCTGTTAGATCGGGTGTTATCGTGCAGGCCTACGGGTCTTGCAAGAAACAGTAGGTTGGTTTTGGTTTCGTTATACCCTGTTGTGCAAGAAAGTTTTAAGCTTTATGCTGATATATCTGAGGTTTTGGCTGTGTTGCTCGATCGGTTCTTTGATATGGAACATAATGATTGTGTGAAGGCGTTTGATGCGTATGCTAGTGCTGCAAAACAGATTGATGAGCTTGTAGGTTTTTATAATTGGTGTAAGGATATGGGGATTGCGAGGTCATCTGATTATCCAGAAGTTCAGAAAATAACTGGGAAGTTATTGGAGACACTGGAGGATTTTGTGAGAGATAGAGCAAAAGCTACGAAAAGCCCCGAGAAGAAACCTGAGGTTAAAGAGGAGCCGGTTCCTGATATGAATGAAATTAAGGCTTTGCCGGCACCAGAAACCGCCCCACCACCACCTCCGCCGCCACCGCCAGTGGTTGAGACACCGCCTTCGCCACCTAAACCACAGGGTGATTTAATGGACCTAAGGGAGGAGGCAGGGACGGCTGATGATCAAGGGAATCGGTTTGCTTTGGCGTTGTTTGCAGGTCCTGCAGCAAACAACGGGAAATGGGAAGCGTTTGGGTCAGATGGGTCGGAAGCGACATCCGCCTGGCAGAATCCAGCTGCCGAGGCTGGGAAAGCTGATTGGGAACTTGCATTGGTGGAGACCTCCAGTAATCTTGAAAAACAGAAGGCGGCAATGGGCGGTGGGCTTGATCCGTTGCTGCTAAACGGAATGTATGACCAAGGAATGGTGAGACAACATGTGAGCACTAGTCAGTTAACTGGCGGCAGTGCCAGCAGCGTGGCGTTGCCAGGGAAGACCGCAACACCTGTTTTGGCACTCCCTGCTCCTGACGGGTCGGTTCAACCCGTGGGTGGTGATCCATTTGCCGCCTCGTTAAGCGTCCCACCGCCTGCTTATGTCCAAATGGCAGATGTAGAGAACAAACAGCGGTTGCTAGTTCAAGAGCAGATGGTTTGGCAACAGTATGCTCAGGGTGGGATGCAAGGTCAAGTCGGTTTGACCCGAATTAATGGTGGCGGTTATGTTGCTCCTGGACAACCGCCAATGATGCCTTATGGTGGTCCGCCGCCTGTAAATGGGTATGGGCACTACTATCCTACTTACTGAATAATACATGTGTGATGTGTATTTACTTGCTCTTTTATCATATATTGTATTGTTTACTTAATTGATTCTCCTCTTGTTGGCATTTTTGTTTTTATGATAGAACACATGAATAACCAATTATTTGTAATTATTATTTGCTATAAAATCAAACCGTTATTTGTTTCACTTGGAAGTAAGCTTTATTCTGTTTTGGGTCTTTGTATATTGGTATTGCTTCATGCTTTTAGTTAAAAATGAAATAGCATTAGATGCTTGTTTCCTTAAAGCCCATGAATCAGGGGTGGTTGGCAACTTGGCATTTTGTTTTGGGTGTCTTTGAAGTTGTGTTAATTAATGAACTAGACGTGTTTGGCGTTGTGTTTCGTAAAGCTAGCTTGTCGTCTCCGGCTCAGTTGGTCTTTTCATTTCCCGGACCAGACTGGACCGAATCCATCACATCTCCCTTGTCTATGGTCCTCACAAACAGACTCCCAGGTACATGTTAGATGAAAAACAAGTTTTCGAATCAGGGGTCAATAGAGACCGATTCGAGATGTATAGTCTCCCAAGCAATATAGAGAGAGGAACAGGAACAAGATTACAGTTTCTACTGCTTCATTTTATATATAATCAAGCCACTGAGGCCAATTTAAAGACTTAAAAAACATGAAGAAAATGAACAAGAGGGAGGCCGGCTTGTTACCCACTAAAACACTTGAAAGTAGAGTCCACTTAAAATAGTTAAACCAACTAGCCAAGTTAAAGAAATGAAGCACTAGGGTGGAGGGGTCGTTAGTATTGGTAAGGGTGGAGGTTGTAGCGGGTTGCGGTGGTTGGGTACACCATCGCAACCCATGCGAGTTAGGGAATTGGATTTGAGCGGGTTGTAAAACCCGGAGGAGGGTAGACCCTTGGAGTATTTTAAAAATATGCATTTTTAACCCCCTTTTTTACACAAATGCATAATAATTATATTACACATTTGTTACACTTCTCACCGTTCTCTTTTACTTTTTACTATTATATTTCTACACTTCTAAAAGAATTATTCAAATGAAGGGACACATAAAAAAGCCACGTCCTAAAAGCGAAAATTATAAATGCCGAAAATTCAAAATTCAAGCTACGAGTGCCCCCTCCACCCTAAAATCAGTCAATTAATCAATCATACTCAATGGAGTCCCACCAATAGCAAAGCTATAAGTAGGGTCTGGGAAGGGTGGGATGTAGGCACACCATACCTCTATCCAATGGGATAGAGATGTGGCTTTCAGGGAGACCCTCAGCTCTTAGCTACATATGTTTGCGGCAATATAAAAGGAAATCAAAGTTCAGCTATAGTATCATTGATAGTAGCACGTAGTAAGAATGATAATACTATCTATATATATATATATATATGAAAAGAAAATATCATAATGGTGTGTGACCAAAATAAGGTAAATAAGGGCCCCTAAGGTATTCATTTCTCTCTAAAAATCTTTAACTTTAATTCTACTTCTCCAAGAATTTCTATCCCTAACCATGTCCTCTGAGAGATTTAGGTCTATCAAATCATGCATAATCCTCTCATCCCACGTCAATTTAGGTCGTCCTCTACCCCTCCTCCCCTCTATAGTAATATTTTCTACGGATCTAACCGGGTTCGTCGTCTGTCTTCTCTTCACATGTCCAAACCATCTCAATCTCCACTCTCTTATCTTGTCTGATATGTTAGCTACCCCTAATCTATCTCGAAAAACAACATTTCTTATTCGGTCTAACCTTGTGTGCCCACACATCCAGCGTAGCATTCTCATCTCTGCTACCTCCATCTTCCGCACTTGTGCCTTCTTGATGGCCCAACAATCTGTTCCATATAGTATTGCAGGTATAACTGCTACCCTATAAAATTTTTCTTTTAGTTTAATTGGGAAACTCTTGTCGCATAATATACTTGTGGCTGCTTTCCATCTACACCATCTTACCTGAACTCGCTGGGTCACATCACAGTTTAATTCTCCATCACTCTGAACAAATGATCCTAGATACTAAAACTTCGTTACCTGCGGAACCGCTTGCCCTTCAATGGAACAACAGTCATTCATAGAAGACCCTAAATATAACAAATCAGTGAAGTGTGTAATGCCCCAACCCGAACATGCTATTTTCAAAATGAACAGAAATAAAATAAGTTGTCTATGATGTTGAAAGCAAAGATTCAATGTCCGAAAATTAAAGCGTCCGAACATTGTTTTAAACAACTTAAATAATTATCTCCATAAGCTCTCCTTAAAACATGTAGCCTAAAAAGTTTTTGTGCACAAAGAAAAACAAACGCATAGCCAATTGTGAGTGATATGCGGTGGCTAACCTACCCGAACCATGTGAGAAAAAAATTTGTAATGATATATATGAGTTAAAATCTCGACCGACACCTAAGAAATTTTGATACCGACCCCTGTGGAATTTTGAAAACGACAAAAAGACCCTGTGAAAATTCGAGAACGACCCCATGAAATTTCGAGACTAGCCATAATAAACAATAAATTTACATTTATAATTATATAAATGTATAAAAATAAATAAATTTGAGTTTAATTGAAACGGATTTAATACAAATTTTAGCTCAAATGCTCAATCAATCTTATTCCTAAGTTTTAAGTCCAAACCCAAAACTCCCAACCCAATATACATTTAACTTATTAAAAAAAGTTACAATGGCGCAAGTAATTTGTTATGTGAGTTCAACGGATTATAAGAGAGTTAATTTTCAAAGAAAATGTTTTGACTTTCTACATACGTTGGTTTGCTCACCAACTTCATTTGTATTAGTTTATCGTCTATTGAGGTTAGCTCTCGTATTACCCGTCGCAACCGCAAACGTTGGAAATACTTTTACGTGAAGTCTGCTTTGCGTAATCAAATGGGTGATGAGAATTTAAACGATATTTGTATTTATTTTTATTGAAAAAGACATGTGTACTATATGAGGTTTTTGTTAAGCTTCATAAAATGAAACCCCGTAAGAAACAATTTTAGACATATGACATTTTATTTATGCATTTCTAATGAAGTTTCACGTATTTTTATTTGTTTGATTATCTTTTTTCTATATTACTCGAGCTGACCCAATTCTAGCCGACCGGATGGGCCCAACTGGACCAAAAAAATTATATACCGATTATTTGACATGACCGGCCGGACAGGATCGGAAAAAAATTATGTAGCGATGGTCAACTGAATACCGACTAAAAATTTTTCCGACCCCTGCGAGAAAATTTCCTGGATCCATCAGTGGTGATATGATAAATGAAACAATAATAATTTGCTAAAAAGTCGAGCCAAAGTTTGAGGTATGATAACTACATAAATACTGATATAAACTTTTAACCATGATACCTAAAATGTCTACACAAATATCATTAAATAATTTTGTAGCATAGTATATGGCATCTAATAGTAAGTAGGTGACAGTGTGACGCTACCACACAAACAAGTATACAATTGTATCACACATGAAAGCACAGCCGAATTCACGAACATATAATAGTCGTTAAGTTGTGGGATGACATGCATGCATTTAACTAATCCTTTTTGACTTTTTATCTCTTACTTTATTCTTAGATCGACTCATGCGCTTTCAATAATAAAATAGTGAATTGATTTAATATAATAACGTGATCAATGTACTTCTAGAGTATTGTATGCACACATCATGATCTCATTGTCACGTCGGCCATCCCACAAATAGGAACATGCTTAGGTAACAAAACGCACGCTAAAATATCAGGGACATTCCAACCACCAAATGCTAACTAAAATCAAATCATATAAGTTCAAAAGTCCTATCATCTATAAGAAAGTGTAACAAAGAGTAAAACTTCACTGTATCATATTACACGCTACAAGTTAGCAATAACACCAAATAACATTTAGCACAAACAATTAACAAGGAGTTAAGGTATTCGAACAAGTACATTAATCGCTGACATTTTCTACTTAAGAAGCTTTAGCTTCCCCATAGAAGATTCGGACTGCCTATAAATAGAATTTCATCAAAGGTATTATCATTCTCATTCACTCTATTCTCTGTGTACTCTCTTTTCATACTTATCAGCCTACAAATTAGATTACTTATTCTCACGCCGGAGGTTGATCGCATGAGACTCTCTCCTGCGGTGAGACTAATCAGTCGTGCTTTTCTTTGATCTTTACATGAATAAGAAGCTTCGATAGGTATATACTCTTGAACTGCTATACGATCATTGTTTGCTATATTCGTTGTAGGAACAATACACATACTTACCACTATATTGCAATCTTTCCCTTTGAGCTAATGCTATAAATTTTAAATGAAATCGGTCCATATAATTATAAACTTAAATAACAATAATCGTAATTCACAAGAAAAGATAATAAAGTCGTGCACTTGACTTAAAAATTAAACTGTGAAAAGGAGGAATATGCTGACCAATATTGAAGAGATATTATTAACCGTTGGATTAATAGATGAGCATTTATCACCGACGCTCCATCAGATTCTTTCAATCTCAATCTCCTCTTCTTCACTCTATTTTCTACTCTCTCAACCTGCTAAAAGCCTAAAACATTACATTACAAAATACCTTTTTCATTTCACACTATAAAGATTCAAAGATCCGATCTTTATGCTTCTTTAAACCCCCCCCCCCTGGCCTTTTGATCTTTCTCTGCTACTCTAGGTGAGCTTCTTTGGCTCTTTTTGGTACTACTAATCTTGAAATGTGGTATTTTTATTAATGGGTTCATGTTAATCTTACTGATACAACAGTGGATCTGTTCATAGGATTAAAGATCTAGTTATGAATTTGTGTTTTTAGTTCAGATTTAGGCTGTGAAGTGGTTGTGTAATGTTATAGTGTTATAAAGTTTGAATCTTTATCAAGACTGGTTGATATTTGTGGGAAATCAAGAAATGTGAATTAGGGTTTGTATTCATTTGTATTGTTTTTCTTTGACTGAATGTGAAAAGGGTATATGCTTAATATGTTTGTATAGTTTTCCCACATGAGAGTTAGTTAGAATGAGGTTGTTTTTTTTTAATGAAAATCTTGAATTTTGTAGCTATGGCGGATGTCGATGATATGATGGTTGTTTCTGGAAATGGGACTACTCATGATGAAGATCATGATCAATTTTCTGATCACAATGAGGAAGATGACTCGATGGATATCGTAGCGAGAATTCCTGATTATAATTCTGAAACTAAAGAAGGAAATGGGAGTTTTACCGAGTCGTTGACTGAGCAAGTTGAAGTAAACAATGATGCTTTAAAGGTACTAAAGGGTTTACTTTTAACTCATTTACTAATTCAACTATGTAATATAGTTTTAATTAATTTGACAAATGTATTCATGTTTATTTTCTTGTTAACGGTTTTAGCATACACAACTGAAAATTTTAATTTAAACATTAAGCATACATTCTACTCATGGTTGCCAAAGAAAAAGCAATTTGGCATCTGGAATGTTTTTTTATCGACTTTGAAATAAAAGATTGACAACTTTGTTAACTATCTTTGTTTTCTGGCTAGAAATTTACCATTTTTTTTATACAATACATGTTTTTTTTTCCGTTAAATCTAAAAGGGTTGTTTTACTATCAGGAGCTTCAAGTGAAAGATACCAATGATTCATCAACTCAACCCAAATGCCAAACTGATACGGGCAACGGTTTCGATCATAAAACGGGTACAAAAAAGAAAATAAATATTAATAATGCAAAGAAAACTAATTCGGTTAAAGGTGGCCCGGTTCATAGTGAGAAGAATAGTGGTGATTCAAAGCCTGCAATGGTTCAAGTTAAGGCCCGTCTTTCTAAGGTACATATTCTTTATTATATGTCATTTTTTTTAATATTGTTGTTAATGCATCTTGATAGTAAAACATTATTTTGGATATATGGTTATTTGTTTACTTTGGCAGCCCGGAAAGTCAGTGAAAACAGTTGACGGAAGTACAAATGAAGGAAGAACACATTCTTCTGAGTATCCTTTTTGTCTTGATTTTTACGGGCTGACTTTTGTGGTCAAGTGTAAATCATTTTGATGGTCAACATTGATATGATTCTGAAGCAAATGCATCACCATCCACATGAATATTTCTTGCTAATCTTGAAGAAAATAGCTGCTTCTTTTGGCTATCTACCAATTGTCATGCTTTGACTTTGAATGTCAAACTTGTTTTTACCGAAACTCTAATAATACTTGTAACTTTGATTCTTTTTCAGAATTATAATCCTTACATAGCAGACAAGATAAGAGAGTGGAGATTGAGATGGTTTGGACATGTAAAGAGAAGACAGACGACGAATCCTGTTAGATCCGTAGAAAACATTACTATAGAGGGGAGGAGGGGTAGAGGACGACCGAAATTGACTTGGGATGAGAGGATTAGGCATGATTTGATAGACCTAAACCTCTCCGAGGACATGGTTGAGGATAGGAATTCGTGGAGAAGTAGAATTAAAGTTAAGGATTTTTAGAGAGAATTGAATACCTTAGGGCTTAGACTTAACTTATTTAGGTCGCATACCATAATGGGATTTCCCTTACATATATTATTATTATTATTATTATAATTATTATTAGCTTTTATATAGCTGTTAAACTGTGATCTTATTATTAATATTATTATAATTAGTAGTAGTTTGTATATAACTGTTAAACTTTGATTTCCTTTATTTTGCTTCATACACATGTACTTAGAGCCGAGGGTCTCTCTGGAAGCCACCTCTTCATTCCTTTGGATGGAGGTACGGTGTGCCTACATCCCACCCTCCCCAGACCCTACTTATAGCTTTGCTGTCGGTGGGATTTTACTGGGCATGATTGATTGATTGATTGATTGATATATTCTTGTATCTTGCTACCAATAATTTCTGAAAAAGATAATCGCATTCACATGAAATTCAAAATGAAATATACTTTGTTTGATTTCCAAAGTCAAAGTAGGACAATATGATGCTCAGATTATCCTTAATTACTTGATTAGAAGCTCAACAACAGGAGACGAGAAACCACAAAGACATGGAACCCTGCCAGCTTATAATTTTAGTTTTAGGTGTAACGAAAGAGCCGAAAAACGGAAAGAGGTTAGAAATGTTGACTTGACTTTATCGGTGTAGCTTATTCTCACCCTAAAAACTTATTTATTGCTTTTGGCAGTTTTATTCTAAGCTCGAGGAAAAGATCCACGAACAAGAAGAAGAAAAGATCACATTAGAAGCAAAAACCAAGGTAAATTTGACTTTTTGCTACATATTTAAAGGTGAATAGCTTGTAACAAGAAATTGCGTATAATTTGTACTAGGAACATCAAGAAGCCGAAATTAAAATGTTACGGAAGAGCCTTAAGTTCAAAGCAACACCTATGCCTAGTTTTTACCGTGAAACTCCTCCTAAAACCGAGTTAAAGAAGGTAAGATTGACTCTATAAAGTCAAACATACTGCTTTCAATCCCAGAAGTCTAAATCTAAACAAGTTGATTTTTATTTATGTAGATACCGACCACGCGTCCCAAATCTCCAAAACTTGGAAGGAAAAAGGATTCACAATCACCGTCTGAAATGGAAGCAAATGGCGGTAATACTTTTAGACCACGGCTAAGTTTGGATGCAAAGAAGTCATTAAACAACAAAGCAGTCACTAAAGATCCTTCTAATGGTCCTGCAAAGAAACCGATAAAGAAATCGCTTCCTAAACTCCCTTCTCAAAAGACCAAATTGCCCTCCGACTCCTGTGAAGTTACAATATCGTCATCCAACGAAACAAATGAACCTGAACTAAATAAAGATTCATCAGATTCACATGTCCAAGAGGAAGATTCACATGCTGTTGAGGAATCAGTTAATTGAAATGGCGAGAAGTACGTAAATGGAGCCATCGTTGTTCATAGTCAGCTGCCGAGAATACAAAGAGCGTTTTTCAAGTATGGGTGGTGTGACCAATTTGCCCTTATTTGAGGACTGAATGTGGTTTAGTTTACTAGTTAATTATGAAGAAACTGGTGGGAAGTGATGTTAATTTGACAAAGTGTTGGTTGTCAAGATTCCTTGAAATGATATTTGTTAAATTTCTGTCATTTGTGTCTTCTTCATTTGTGTCTATACTTTTGCACCCATGATGCTTTATGAATCTTTGTGACACTATAGTCCTTTTAGTAATAAACTTGTTTTCTTTTAAATTAATAAGTTATAAAAAATAAGACTTGCCAAAAAAAAATAGCCAAGGATAAATGCATTGATTGAGTTTGTCCTTAGAGAGAAATATTTCAATGTATAACAATTATAACAACAAATGTAATTAATGAGATGTGACTGCCTGCTTGTGACATAGCAATCCAACAAATATACTTAAAAGTACTACAGACTAATCATGTCAAATCAAACCAGCAAAACCAGACAATAAAAACCCAAATTCACAAACCCTTTACCATCCCAAACTCAAAAAACAAATATTATTATAAGGTATATAGAAACAAATGCGTTTTTCAATTGAGTTAAAGTAAAATCCTTGATAAGTTAGTAAATTCAATTGAGTTTTGCACCATGAAATACAAGGTATATATGAGATGCTGCATAGTTGCTTCATTCTGTTAACTGGATCAAGAACCTTCCAAGTGATATTTAAGTAAAATTATACACAAAAACTTGAAGGTGTTCTCAACCAAAAGGCCAATATATTTGTACCACTACACTCTCAATACAATTTATGCTCACCTTAAAACATCAAATACCAAAAGTTCCGACCCCAACCTCGTACCTCTCCCACCAATCTAAACATACATACATACATAATCAACATTTCACGGTCATATAATATGAACATAATAACAAATAAGATGTCGATTATAGTTGCATTATAATTAAGAAAGCAACATACCTTGTGTTTGGCAGCAACTCAGTCATACAATCCCTCTTGTTCCCAAATATCCACAAGAAAATTTACCATTTCCTGAGATAATAATGTCATTTTTCTCATCAAAAACTTTTATTAAAATAGTTCATATTTAAGCTCCAGATGTAAATCAGATATGAATACTTACTGGTAGAGCGATGGGCCGTGAAAAGGGCTTATTTGTCCCGAGCAAATTATCATAAGTTGCATTCCAACTAAACAAAATTACCATTTAGTCATCATATTAATCATATTACTAGAGTATGTTTAAACAAATTATTTACCTTATAACAGACGGGCGGGGTTTTTTATTATGGTCAGCCGCCTTATTTCCAATCCATTGTTGTCTTGTTTGGTTCCAAAGTAAAAGACCTGGAAGCAAGAAAATGTCACTATTGATATTACAAAAAGTTAATAATGATATTTCATAATTATGAATAACTGAACAACATACCTCGGTTAACAAATTCTGAAGGATTGGTGCCAGAACTACATTCTGCAACACTAGTTGATGAAGCACTTATCTGAGACTGAGGCAAACTATTATCCATTTCATATGTGCTGCTGCTACAAAAATCTTCTAGAATACTATGTCGGTTAGTGATTTGGGGTTTTTCTAAGTTTCCTGTCGGCTTGTTATCAGTGGTTATAAATGGAGTCTTAGTACAACATCCAAGACACCCTCTGCTCTGTTGCAAATAAGGTTTACAACCGTAAACTTGATTAGAACAAATGCCACAGATCAGATTCATGGTAACAAAAACAAGTAATTATGTACCAAATGTTAAGGTCAATTTGGGTCCTACTAATATTAGTCAACGGGTCCGTAATGGGCTAATCAACTTGTTTAGTAGTTTTCGTCTGAACCGTAGCTAGATTAACTTACAGTAACCGGAACTAGGAATCATTTTATTTTCTTCACCTAGTAATAATTTATGGAAAAAATGCAAATGCTTAACTTTGTTCTGTTATTTATAAAGATTAATTATCAAATTTATTATTTGTCAGCTAAGACGTTGAGATTCAAGCTTCTTACTTTTAAGACATGTTTATTATATTTTTAAATAGGGCACATACCATAAGAATACTAACATACTTTTGTTGTTTCTCATAAACTGATAAAAGTTCCTTAAAATATTTTGCATAAAAAAACCAGCATACTTGTTTTTAAAACGACTTGTTTGACCCGAACCAAATTGAAACTTTTTTAAAGCAACTTGTTTCGACCATAACTCATTTTGCTCAAAACATGTATTGACCCGTCACGCAATACAAGGCCTAATACAAGTAAATTAAAAGTGCCATTATTTTTGGATTTCATAATTAAAGTTAAACCAAAAGAGGCTCTCTTCATCCCTCTTCTATAACAACATAAAGAAAGAATTTTTCCTAGAAAGGATAATGACTATATTTATTGATTTACTTATTATTATTATTAATATTTTGAAATTAGAAGTAAACTCCATATTGCAATATCAATTAAGACTCTAGCTAAACAACATCCTTAGTATGCACTTTGTACCTTCAGAAGCCAATAAACTGAAACTACAACTAAATCATACCTCTTTAGATAGTCTAGTTTATATATTGAAAAAATATTGCTAAAGTCTGCAACTTTCAGATTATATTCCATTTTCTTGATGCAAAAAAAAAGACCTTAAATTCTAATGGAAAAGGCATAACAGATGTAAGAGTATAAAAAGAATTGTTACAACACCTAAGGTGACATCACATGTGATCTGAATACATCACACCATATATATTGTTGAACAATTTGAAAAGAGATTGATACATATATATAATCAAGAAGCTAGCTAGCTTCTAAGACTAATATTATAATACCATGAATAAATAATAAATAAAGAATGATATATGGAGTCTGAAAGAAGACAACTGACCCCATGAATTCGATGATTTTGAGGATGCAACTGGAAATTGATCTGAGAATTTGCATCTATAACTACAAAACCGATCGCCTGCTTATCAAATCTTCACCTGCATAAATCGAAAGCAGATGTGAAAATAATAATATATATATAATTGGAATTTGATTTGGAAAATTAAAAGGAGATGAAAGAGAGAGAAACATAGTGCATACATACATACATACATACCGTAGAACATGATATGATTAGTGGTTAATTTTAGTCTCTTCTCTTTCATTATTATTATTATTATTATTATTATTATTATTTATATCTTCACTTTCAACCTATTATTATTCCACTATGCACTTTTAACCCACTCAACTTTATTAATTAATTAATTATCGAATTTGTTCGGGTTTGACATAATGGATTTCAGATACAAAATGTAAACAAATTTACATAAATGGATCTTGTTCGGGCGTTGTTAACACGTTACATTAATTTTAATTTTTTTCTATTGAAACTCGTTAAGAAAAACTTCACTTCATTTAGTATTATCGGATTTTCAAACTGATTATTTAAGGTCTTTGATCGGAAAGAGGATAATGTAAAAATATTGTAGATCAAATCCCAACCCATTATCCACCACAATCTCGTTGGACTACGTATCGTATTCTCTATTAAAAATTTAAACGATGTTTTAAATAGACAAAAACAATAAACTAGGTTTTATATTCCTTAAGGTTACACTAAACACAAATTTGATTACACCAAGTACCAAATAATTATGAAATTTTGTAACAACATTAGCTTTTCCATTTTATGCTAGCCACTTCAATAATATTTGAACAATATTAAAACATTCTACAACAATAATCATACTTAGTAAAATCTCATCAACAACACAACTATTAACAATGTCTGAAAAGAGTGAGATGTAGACAAGTCATACATCTATCCCGAAGAATAAAAAGGTTGCTACGGGAGTAAAACAATCTAATAGATCTGTAACATCCCCAAAATTTCAATCAAAAAATAACAAGTAAGTAAAACTAAAGGGGTTTAAAAAATAAAAATCCTGATTTATTGACCCATCGCGATATGCGATGGGCATAGCCAAAGAGGCCATCGCGATACGCGATGGTCCTTGATGACACATCAACACGTGTCACCCGGAGGTGACACGTGGCAGACATAGCGACACGTGGCAGAACGTGCCTTAGAAAATGACATGTGCACGCCACATGTCAACACGTGGCAGAGGGTGTTTAAGAATGTGACACGTGGCACACTCTGAATAACACGTGTCATCGCGATACGCGATGACCAAAAAGGAAAGGTTCCATCGCGTACCGCGATGGGACCAAATTTCAGCTATAAATAGGATGTCTCATGGCTCATTTCATTCACACAACTCCACTCTCTCTCTATAATACTTTCTCTCTCTACCTCGATTTCCGTGCCACCGATCCGACAATCGTAATCTCATAATCCGAACCATATACCGACGACACCTCGAAGTTCGTACTGACAATCTCGACAATCGGCGCACCTCGTTTTGCGTGCCGACCTCGTAAGCATGACGACCTCGTAAATCGTGTCGACCCGAGACGACCCGACATTCTGCCTCGAAGTACGTGACCCCGTGACTCCCGAACGTTGCCTCGATTACGTGCTAAAGAGTTGTTGATCAAGATTCTCAAAGTACGTGCAAGCGTCGAAGTGCTGCCCGAGAATCTAGAAAAATAACAACCTAAGCAAGGTATGGGTTCTGCCAAAATAAAATATTATTATTCCAAAGGCTTAGACCCTAGTCGAGGGTATAGCCTAGACCTTGATAAAAAATTAAAGATAACAATTAAATAAAGATTTCTTTATATAAAATTCTATAAATAAAGGTGATAGCAAAAATATTGTTTCTTCATGATTAAGAAAACTAAATTTTTCATACAAAGTGTATAGTTGAAATGTTTAAGGAATGTAAAAGTTTATATACGAAGGTTATAGTTAAAATAGTGTTTCTTTATGATTAAGAAACATAAGATTTAACATACAAGGGTTATAGATAATGGCGTTTCTTCTTGAAGAAGAAACATATCATAGACATTTCTTCTTGAAGAAGAAACGTAGCACATGGTTAGCAAATATAGAGAAAGATTTCATATCAAAAATATTTCATTCAAACAAAAGATCAATCAAGGTTTAAGTTATCAAACTAGACTAAAGGTCTATAGCCGGATTAAGAGACGATCCGGGTATTTACATAAACCTATTTTATTATAGGTCAATCATTCAATCAATCAATCCATCATTCATTCATTTATTCACAAAGGTTTTCAAACGAGATCACCACATCATTCAGAACAGACACTCACAGGTGAATACGTTAAACCTTTTTCAATCAGTCAAGATAAACGGGTTGTTTATCTTAAACAAAGACAGTCAAAAAGAGATTTATGGGATTACGTGATCCCTATTAAAATACAAGATAGAAAATAAAAGCAACTCAGACCGAGTACACATGTGTCTGGATCCAAACATAATCAATCTAGTCTATCAGTCAAGGCTACGTGACCGCAGACTAGAGGTCAAAATAAAAGTTCTCCAAAGGGTATCAACTCCCGGAGAACCGTAATTGTGTGTGTATGGCAGTGGCACAATCCCAGAAATGATAGACGTTTCTGCTGAGATTGTTTCATGAAAACTATCTTGTCAGTTAAAGAAAGATTTATAAAACTGTTTTTAGAGTCAACGATTCACCAGCATATCGCTGACGTATTTTCCCCCCATGATTACAGGAAATAAAAGGTAGTACAGGTAGCAAGGAATTAGAGCCACTCAAGGAGATAGACGCTCGCAAGGTAGAGATGGCTCAGTTTTTGAATCATTAAAATATTGCAAACAATATTTATTTGTAAAATTCAACTAAGATTTATAAATCAAAGTCTCGGGTAACGATTATCCGAGAAATCTTTCAAATAAGTTAATATTTTATTTAAAGGTTTATAATAAACTAAATGTTTCAAAAAGATAAGTTTATATTTTATTTTTAAAATAAAGACTTCCGCTAAATAACCGTAACTCTGATATATTTTCAAAATATGTACCAACTATTGGTCACACGCCTAGGCCCTGAGTGCGGGTGTGACAAGATCATTACATTTTTTCAAACAATCCCCGATTTTTTTTGAACGGCAAATTTTATTAACACAACTAGCAAGAAGCTAGAAACCGAACAAAAGAAAACAAGATTATAACATAAAATTACACCAATATTTCCACAACAAATTTTTGAAAAACGAACGATTTGTTATCAAAAGAAATCCCAACGATTTAATGTCTTCCACAGTCCACAGTTTTGGCGAAACGAGCCGTCTTATTTGAGAAGATGACATTGTTTCTAGTCTTCCAAATACACCAACACGCTGTCAGAATGATCCCGTATAGAACCTTGTTTTTTTAGTCCCCAAATTAGTAGTTTCATAATAACGCAGCAAGTCGCGCATCGAAAAAGCCAAACTAATGTGGCAAAACAACAAGAAGTGAGGAGATGATCACTCATTTCTTCGTATTCTCCACATAATCTACAAGTCAACGAACCCACCTCAATGTTTCTTTTGGATAAAGCCACGAGGGTCGATAGTCTCTTCATTTCCGCATTCCAAGCATGAATGTTTACTATTTTAGGCACCCAACTATTCCACTTAAAATAAACGAAGCACCCAAATTTGAGTTATTGAACAAAATCTTTTTCATGGAGGATACCGAGAAAATTCCGGAAGGTTCGCTATGCCAAATCCAACGGTCCGGGTTGTTACTTAAAGAGAGATGTTGCAACAAATTTAAACAACTCGAGAGTTCACTCGATTCACATCGGTTCAAATTCTTTCTCTTCCACCGCCATTTTCAAACCGCGTTATTAACGGTTCTCTCGTAACAAGAGATCACCAAACACGCCTTAATTTTTTCATTCAAAAAACGATTAGGAAGAAATAAAACAAGTTTAATTTCAGCAAGTTTAATTTCCCAGAAACATTTTAGTCTCCATAGTCACATGTGGTTGTAGAACAATAAGCCAATAAGTCATGGTCTTGTTCAAATATAGCCATCACGTCTTCCTCCAAATTAACCCATACTTCAATTACATTCCCTACTTTAGTATCCATCATCGATCATAATCACATTCTTGAATGATGTATTTGTAAAACTAATCCACCTTGGTTCCACAATCCAAAGTCAATCTCATACGATGGAAATCCACATCTACTAAACGTAAACACTTCAGTATCGTTTCTCTGCAATTTTTCACCAATCATTTTAGTGTAATTCAAGATCGTAAAGATCTCATCTTTGGGATCTTGAACGCTTTTCATATAAACATCACAAAACTCTTTGAATTCGTTCTTAGTTGACTAATCAAACGACACAACTCGATTTCATTCTCGTCGTCAAATTGTTTCTCGACCAGAAGCGATCCGACAAAGTTACCGAAAGATGTTGGCGGTAATGGTGGGTTGAACCGGCCCTGCATGTTCACAAGATTCATTGCTATAGACGGCGTTATATCAGGCTTACCCGACTTCTTGACCGTGCTCATCAAACATTTAAGTCCCTTATCCCTACCTAGTTGATAATTTTGAACCGAAATTTTAAGGATGTTACAAATTAGGTGAATAAAGCATGAATTTATCAATTCAATTCATTCAAAGTGTGAGATTTAATTTAGAGTTATTTAATTGAATAAAAGGTAAAACTTTAATATATTACTATTGATGTGATCACGTTGACAAATTACTACAAAAATCAATAGGAATCAGAGAGTAACATATTCAATTAGAATTCGGCAAGTCAATTAAGTTTGACTACGCTCGACATCTGTTCAATCTGAATTTGCGAAATTAGTTTTTGGGTTATTTGGAATTCCGCAATCTTGTGCTTGATTTTTAAATTGATATATAGCATTCTGAAGGTCACGCACACGTTGTATGATAAGGGATTATTGTATAATAACTCACGCATGAACTTGATCACGATAATAATTCAGTGATTACATATAACTAAAAGGTAGATTAAGTTAAACGCAAATGTAATAAAAAAAATATTAAAAAAATAAATTATTAATGAGAAAGATATTTAAAATTTTTTAAGGATATCAAAATATTAAATTTGAAGTATGAGAGCATTTAATATCAAAAAAATACTCAAGAATATCCTAGTCACTTTACATGAGCATTTAAAAGCATTAACTTTATTTCTTTATTTTATTTTTATTGAACGGCTAAGAAAAAAATATTTATTTAAATATATTTTATTACTAACTTAAAACTTTGTAACATACAAGATTAAAAGTATCTTTACGTAAAGTTTTAGGGTCAAAGTATTCTATAAAGAGAACAAAAATGATAAGAATGAAAATGATTTATAGTCACATAAAAAACCACTCGTATAACTCAAAATTTAATAAAAAAACGAAAAAAGTAAAAACACAAAAATGTTTCCACCGTCTTTCTCGTTCTAAAAAAATACACAATTGTGAGCGAAAAAGATCATTATGTCTTTTTGTTAATCATTATGTTTTGTTTATTTTCGTCATCGATTGTGTTTTTTTCTTTGACATTGTGTTATATTACTCAACATTGTGTTATATTTGTTCGACATTGTTTTATATTTTGCGATCTATTGTGTCTTCTTTAGTTATAATTGCGTCTTTTGTTCATTTTCGTCATTGTGTCTTTAAACTCGGCATTGTGTCTTTTCGTCGATTTTTTTAACAGCAATGACGGGGTAACATTTTTGCTTTTTTTCAAAAAAAAATTCGTTTTTTATTTATATTCTAAGTTATGATTTTTTTTATTATTTTTAATGGATGTGTGGTCACAAATCTTTCTCACACTTTTTATTTTTGTCTCTCTTTTAACTTTACCCAAAGTAGGTAAAGTTAAAATACAAAGGGAGACAAAAATGAGAAGTATGAGAAGGATTTATGACCACACAAAAAACCTTTAAAAAAATAATAAAAAAAACCATAACACTATATATAAATAAAAAACAAAAAAAATTTAAAAACCAAAAGTTTCCCCTCGTCATTCTTGTTCCAAAAAAAAAGGCCGACGAAAAGACACAATGCTGAGAAAAAAGACACAATGCTGAAAATGAACAAACAACACAATGATAAACAAAGAAAGACACGATAAATCGCAAAATATAACACAATGTTGAGTAGTATAACACAATATCAAGAAAAAAGACACAGTGTATAGAAAAAAAAAAGACACAGTTAATGACAAAAATAAACATAAAACACAATGATAAACAAAAAGACACAATGAACTTTTTCACTTAACATTGTGTCTTTTTCGAGTTTTTTTTAAGAACAAGGAAGACGGTGAAAACATTTTCGTATTTTACATTTTTCGTTTTTTTATTATAATTTGATTTATAACTTTTTTAAATTAATTTTTCATTATTTTTAAGTTTTTTTTGTCACTAAATAATTCTCATCTTTGTTTTCATTATAAAATAACTTGACCTCATATACAATGTAACACCCTTGGCAAACACAACATCGTCCCAATCTTAGGCAAATCCCACATCGGTCGTGGACAAGAGAGATCATTGGTTCATAAGTAAATGTCATGCCTCTTCAATCAACGCGTTTTGGGCTTAGTTGGCTGTGGAGCACATGAAAACTCCACGGTTAAGCGTGCTTAGGTGGAAGTAGTACTAGGATGGGTAACCTCCTGGGAAGTCTCCATCTGGGCAACCAAAAACAAATCTGTGAGCTATTCGTGGACAGAGGGGACAATATTGGTGGTGCGAGTGGTCGGATGTTACAGGTGGTATCGATCCACTCTTGTGTCGTTCGGGATGATGGAACACGCCTCATCGAGGACGATGAGTCCAAGGGGGGTTGTTTGTAACACCCTTGGCAAACACAACATCGTCCCAATCTTAGGCAAATCCCACATCGGTCGTGGTCAAGAGAGATCATTGGTTCATAAGTAAATGTCCTGCCTCTTCAATCACCAACGCGTTTTGGCCTTAGTTGGCTGTGGAGCACATGAAAACTCCACGGTTAAGCGTGCTTAGGTGGAAGTAGTACTAGGATGGGTAACCTCCTGGGAAGTCTCCATCTAGGCAACCAAAAACATATCTGTGAGCTCTTCGTGGGCAGAACGGACAATATTGGTGGTGCGAGGGGCCGGATGTTACATACAAGCTAAACACAACACTATAAATGAACTACTCCGTATGTCTCGGTCAAAGTGTCTTAGTTGGAATTTGGAAAAACACAAAGTTTCAGATAGATTAAATTATTGTTTTCTTTGTTTACCAAATGACAATGATGTCATTGAAAATTGAGTCCATCAATATTGTTTATTAATGTTAGTTGTGTGTATTTAGTGGTAAACTTAGAAATTGACTAATAAATTTTGAAAATTGATATTTATAATGAAATAAATAATAAATAATACATGGACATTGCATTAATGGAATGGGAAGAGAGTAATATAATTAGTTTTTATTTATTACATTGCATTAATGGAATGGGGGTTACATTATCCGACATTAATGGTAATTTATTGATTTTGAACTAAAATAATACTTTTAGTGATATAATTATTTCGAAGTTAAATTATGTTTTTTGTTTTGTTGAAATAGAAAAAACAAGATTCACACAATACCATTACTTAGTTGGGTGTATAAATTCAACCTTGGTTTAGTAATGTTTACTTACATGCATCTAGCAAATCAGAAATCAACCATGAAAAGCTTCTCCTATCTTGTTATCTTTATGCTCTTTAGCTTTCTTGTTTTCGGTAAATTTTCTTTCTGCTTCAAAACTTTTATATCCTAAGTTCAAAACTTCAATATAAAATCATTTCTAAACAGTTTTCCAAATATATGTCATGCAAATTATATGTAGTGATTATTCTCTATGTTTTCGTTTTTCTTATAAAAATGAAAACAAAGCCGAGGTAGTGCGAGGCGCCGAGGCCGGTAATAATATATAGTTAATATATTGTGTTCAAAACTTATTCATTTTTTTATATATAAACAACGTATTGATCTTAATCATCTTTAATATATTGTGTCCAAAATATTTATAATATATAATTAATTTAATCTGTTGATCCCAAACTAAATTTAAAACAAAAAAAAATAATTAACGTATATTGTTGACTAAAAAAATCAGCTTATATATTTCATTTCTCGTTAGAGTCTATGGCCTCTTTTTATTTCGACTCGGCCAAGATATTTAAATTATCGGGCATACCCTAAATGAAAATATGAAATAACAATAACAAATTTATATATATGCTGAGTTAGTGTTTGCAAAATTACAGGGCCTAAGATATCAAGTGCAACTGCATTAAATGGATATGAGCCGGCATGTGAAAAGCGCCTCACAATAATTCCAGGATTTTGTGTGGACGATAAATGTAATAACACCTGCAAAGATAAATTTGGCTTTGGAGCATCTGGACTTTGCGCGAGTTTCTTTGTTTGCAGATGTCGATGGCCTTGTTAACTTTAATCGGTTACTTATAAATAATATGAATTTTTGGTTCTTTTATTTTCATGATGTAGTATGCATCTTAATCTATAGACCTATCCGGAGAAAACATTAATTAATTAATTAATTATTACAACATGTTTTAAAGAGTATGTTTAGGAGAGAGTTATGGGTTCAGATTTAAGAGGGCGTCACATCTGCCTCGTGACATATGCACCAAAGGTTAATTCGTTAAAGTTTTAACGAAAGAAGATTGTGATGCTAAAGAGGTGGCCATGGCTAACTCAAAACCAATCAATCACACGTTTTTTTATTATATCTTTTCTAATTGATTTATATTTTAGTTAACACAATTATACCATTGTTAAATGGTGGAGTCGTTAAAGCCGTCGCGCACCTACTTGACTTTGACTTGACAGTTTAATATGTCTTTTTAATATCAATCACTACACCTAGTCTAAAACCATCTTTAATTTTTTTTCCAATCATTAGTTTCGAATTTTTTTTATTATTTCTAATAAATGTAAGTTTTACTTTTATTATTCCTTTCGGTGAATATACCTTATAGCACTTTAACAAAGTTTCATTACTAGTTGTTAGAGTAATTAAATAGACATATTTATTTTATTTAGTTATTATTAAATTAAATTTTATCCAGTTAAATTCAGAGAGAAACAATTAACTTTTCAAAAACTACACATTTCAGTAAATACTTTTCTTAACTACGCCATTTTAGAAATAAAAAAAAACTTGTATATTATTATTAGAAAAGCCTGTAATTAATATATTTCAAGTCCATGTAATATTGAATCCGAAAACAGATTGCACCTTGTAAAGAAGAAGATGGTTGTAGTGAAAGTAATGTTTATTACTTGAATGTGTGAATAATACAAAGACAACTACATCTATTTATACACAAACAAACCCTAGCTTTCAACCCATAAAAGGCCCATGGGCTTTAACCAACTACATGGGCTAAAACCCTAATTATAACTAAATACAACTAACCCTCGTTACATTTTTGGGAATCGGGTAGGAATCAAGAGTAGTGGTGTACGCATGAGATTCAGGAGATAGGTGGGTGTAGGCAACATAGTCCTAAATTGGGTAACGAGTGCATTTCCGGGGTTCTTTGCGAAAAGAAATAGGTATATCTGGTAGTGGTGCACTAGGAGGATCATAAACGGGTGTATCAGGGGTAGCTTCTGGTAAAGGTGTCGGATCGGGTAAGGATGTATCAATGAGAGGTGTAGATTGTTCAGATGCAGACGGAGGATCTGAAGGTATTTTGGGGTTGTGGCCTGAATGTGAATCAAGTGTCTCTGATATTTGACCCTTACCTCGCCTAGCATATGTGAAAAGTAGTGGCGGAGGTTCTGTCGGTGGGTCATAATCAGCAGAGATTGGATCGGTAGAGGGAATCGACACAGGAATGGTGGGGAGGAAGGGAGATGTGGGTATATCGAGGTCGGGAAACGGGTCAGAAACAGGAGTGGAACACTCGGGAAAGTAAGGAGACTCGTGAAAAGTGACATCGGCACTAGTAAAGTATCGGTGAAGTGATGGGCTATAGCATCGATACCCTTTTTGAACCCGTGAGTAACCAAGAAAGACACAACGAATGGCTCGGGGATCAAGTTTGATGGTTTTCGGACGATGGTCATGAACATAGGCGACGCAACCAAATACTTTAGGTGCAACAGGAAATGGATCATCGTTGGGAAATAGTACAGAAAACGGTGTTTTACCATAAAGAACGGTTGAGGGCATGCGGTTAATCAGATATGTGGCAGTGAGAACGGCATCTCCCCAAAAACGATGAGGAACACGTGATTGGATCATGATTGTGCGAGCAACATCCAATATGTGACGATTTTTGCGTTCGGACACACCATTTTGTTGAGATGTATAAGCACACGATGATTCATGAATAATGCCGTTGGTTTTTAAGTATGAAGAAAAGTCGGTGGAAAAATATTCTTTAGCATTATCAGATCGTAAAGTTTTAATGGTGGTGTTAAATTGGTTTTGAACATAAGCATTAAATTCTCGAAATATGGAAAATACCTCACTACGATATTTCAACAAATAAACCCAAGTAGTGCGAGAATAGTCATCAATAAAGGTAATAAAATATTCAAAACCCAACGTAGATTTGATAGGGCAAGGACCCCATACATCCAAATGCAACAGTTCAAAACAAGAACTGACTCGATTGGGCACCCTAGGGGATAGGGACGCCTGGTATGTTTACCAAGTTGACACGACTCACAATGAAAATTAAAAGACGAAAGTGGTAAATCTGGTCGCATTTGCCTCAGAACCGCTGTAGAGGGATGACCTAACCGACAGTGAGCCTCCCTGACAGCGAAATCACATAAGTTTGCTACATGATGCGAAAACGGGGATATACGATAGAGACCTCCTGATTCAAAACCAGTACCAATTACCCGGTTTGTTCCTAGTTCATGAAAAACGCAGTGAGTTGGGTAAAATGTCGCAGAACAGTTGTTTTGTTTGGTAATCTGACTCACTGAACAAAGACTGGTAGGAAATTTAGGAACAAATAGGATAGAAGACAGTTTTAGGTTTTCCGGGTTACTGATGGATCCTATGCCGAGAACGGGACATGAAGATCAATCGGTAAGACGTACCGGTGCATGGGAAACATTTTGAAGACTAGAAAAAATACCCCGATTCCCAGTCATGTGATGTGTAGCTCCAGAATCAATCACCCATGATAAGTCAAGGCTAGAAGGTTTACCTGAATGTGCCGAGCTGGTTTGAGGATGAGGCAACTGGGAGGTAAGAAACCGTTGAATAAGATCATGCTCCTCTTTAGTAAATGTATACATGTATTTATTTTCGCCCATAGTGATACACGAAACTGAAAATTGACTGTGAACAGTAACAAGTGCGGGTGGAGGGCGAGAACAGATTCCGGCGTAAACAGTTACTCGTCGTGAACAGTAAATCCCGGCAGCGAACAGTAATTCCGGCTGCGAACAGTAACTTTCCGGCAGTGAACAGAAATTCCGGCAAACGAACAGTGACTTCCGGCAGTGAACAATGACTTCCGGCGTGAACAGTAATTTCCGGTCTGAAAAGTAACTTCCGGCGTGAACAGTAATTCCGACGATGAACAGTACTCCTGTGAACAGTGATTCCGGCGTGAACAGTGATTCCAACGTGAACAGTGCTCGTCGGTGAACAGTACTTTCACGGTCGAAAAAAAGGATTTCGTGACAGGACAGAACAACAAGGCAGGAGCTTGTTTCAGATCTAAAGGCTGCTGGTGACGGCTGGTCAGACTCGGGTTCGGGTCAGATCGCGGCTAGGGTTTGGATCGAGAGCCGTAGCTCTGATACCATGTAAAGAAGGAGATGGTTGTAGTGAAAGTAATGTTAATTACTTGAATGTGTGAATAATACAAAGACAACTACATCTATTTATACATAAACAAACCCTAGCTTTCAACCCATAAAAGACCCATGGGCTTTAACCAACTACATGGGCTAAACCCTAATTATAACTAAATACAACTAACACACCTTACAACATCCAAAAAAGAAAAAAAAATACAATCAAAGAAAAATGATTAATATTATCTTCTCAAAGTGGAATATCAAGTCCTTTCCCAATCTCAACTCCAATGATCTCAAGTATGCCTTTGTTCAAAATCTGAACAAATTAAATCAAACAGTTAACAACACATGTATGAATCAACCGCTAATGTCATACATATATAATTACAAAACATACCAGTTCAACAATGAAAGTACCAATGAGACCAATCATACAAGCTCTAGAGTTCCAAACCTCAGCAGTTTTTGTGAATCCAAGAAACGGTGCTTGAAACTTAGGCTGTGATTTTGGCAATTCCACCTGAATATTATTTTTTGTCTTTTAGTAAAAGAATTCATAAATTCCAAATTAACGATTACAGTAAAGTGGCAGGTAAACGGACAACAAGTTGTGCCGCAACCTCATAACACGTTAAATATTAATATGTACCCCGGCAGGAAGTTTGGCAGCTTGAATCTTGAAGGAGATGGATCTTTTTGTGGGAATTTGGTGGGGTTTAAATAAGTGAGGAGATTGTAGAGTTGGTGTTTGTAGGAAAGATGATGAGATGGTAGCCATTGTTGAATGATTTAGGATTGGTTGGTTTGGTTACTCTTGTTTGCTGAAGTTTTTGTTGGGATAATGTGTTTGTGATTTTATCTGGTTTTGGAGTTTTGGTTGGGGAAGCATTATCCACCACTCATTTACAATTGGTGGGAAAGAAGATGATGCGGAACAAGAAAAAACTAGAAAAAGAATATTATAAAGAAATAATATTTGTACGTAAGTTAAAATTGAGGTTTCATAATGAACATCCTATTTGAAGGGTTTTGTAGCCCTTTCACGTTATTACCACGTAAGAAATAGGGTATTAAATTCATTTTTCATAACATCCTGTTATGATTTAAAACATTTTTATTGCTCACATTATATATGTATATACATATACGGAAAACTAACGTACAAATTAAATTAATATGTTAATTGTGAGAATTAAATAGTGTAATTATATATATACAAGTAGTGTAATTATGTAATTATATCGTAGTGTAGTTACACTATGCTGTAATTATACTATGTTTTATATATAATTACACTACTTGATTTTCACAACTAACACGTTAATTTAATTAGTTACTGATCCGAACCCTAAACCACCTCCATCCCCCATGTTGCCCTTTCTTCGGCCCCCGCCCAGCCCAAATCGCCCCTCCAAGACGCCCATCGGCGGTGTTCCATCCCTAAATCGCCCCCCTCCCATGAAGCCCATAGCGGATGATCAAACAGTGAGTGTTAGGCCTACGGCTATACACGTGATGTTGATAACGGGGAATGGGCGCTCACACTCTCCTTGGCGCTCCTCCATAAGTCGTAATGCTCTGTCGTCAATTATAATGGTGAGGTGGGTTGCGTGCAATCTCGCTACAAACAATCTAATGTATTTTATGTAAAGTAGGTACATCAAATGTAGGCTTTTTTTTTCTAAATATATCGTTACATACTTAATTTTACAAACTTCATAAATTACATTTACACATTGGTAATTCCTAAAATAGCTCTTTTTAAAAGAGAGATAGTGTGTAATAGCCCTAAATCCTCCAATATTCACAAAATAGCCCACATAATTTGGACTAAGGCGATGCATTGGGAAAAATCCGACCGTATTTCTAAACCAATAGTGTTTTGAAAGGTGTAAAGATTTCTGAAAATCTGACCAAATTTTTGAAAATATTGAGAGACCCGTCCATATTTCTCACTAAATCTTCTTCTCAAAAACAATTTTGCCATATGATTTTTGTAATGTTTTTTACCTAATCCCTACAAATTTTAAAAGAGCAAATTACCAAAATAGCCCATTTTATGAGAGCAAAAACATCAAATAGCATGTGAGATTTCAAATTCCCAAAATAACCCTTCAAATCTCACGTACACGTGAGTTTGTGAGATTCCCCGTGACTTTTCGTGGACGAATCAGATTCTGTCAAGTGTGTTCCACTCCTACCTACCCCGATATTTTTCATCTCAAATCTGTCGGAAACGTAACTTTTAACACCAAATATAACTTGAAAAAAACCAACTGTAACGTGATGTTTCAAGCTGTTTTTATCGGCAACGTGAGTTTTCAAAAAAGATATATTTGAAAGGTTTTTTGAAATTCATCTCCTTAGATGAATTTTAAATGAATTTCAACCTGAAGAAAAACACACTCATCTTTCTCACCTAACTCCCAATACAAAGAAACCACATTTTCAATCATACTAAAATTCGGCTTCAACCCGACACACTCCATATCGACAACAAGCCCAACAACATCATCAACTTCATGTTTCTCCTCAATCAACTTCTTGATCCAACCACACATTAAAGACACCATCAACTCCATTGTTTCCTCATCAACTTTATTCTCTTTCTTTAACCACTCAAACACTTCCAAAGCACACCACGAGTCTCTACCTTCTTAAGAAAAATAAACCAACACAAGCTGCAACTCTCTAGTGGATAACCTAGAATTCATTTCCTCAAGAACATCGGATGGTTCGCGTGTCATACGTTATAATTCCTCAATTGCCTCGAAAAACCCTTCACTCATTTCATCCTCGTCGTCGCTGGTTACCACCGCGTTCAATTCCACAACTTTAAGAATCTTGAATTTGGAATTGGAATTAGGGTTTCGGGTCGTAATTGAAACCCTAGAACGGGTATTGAATAAATTGATGGAAACTAAGGTGTATAATTTGGGGGTTTGTGATTAGGGTGTTTATTAATGGAAACCCAGTTCATATACGAAGAAAGCCCGTGAATTGAACCCATTTGCAGGATGAATTCATTTGAAATTCATCTAAGGAGATAATTTCTAAAAACTTTTCAAATCCATCTTATTTGAAAACCCACGTTGCCGATAAAAACAGCTTGAAACATCATGTCACAGTTGGTTTTTTTTCAGGTTATATTTGGTGTCAAAAGTTACGTTTCCGACAGATTTGGGATGAAAAATATCAGGGTAGGTGGGAGTGGAACACACTTGGCAGAATCTGATTGGACCACGAAAATTCACGGGGAATCTAGCAAACTCACGTGTACGTGAGATTTGAAGGGCTATTTTGGGAATTTGAAATCTCACGTGCTATTTTGCATTTTCTCTCTCATGAAATGGGCTATTTTGGTAATTTGCTCATTTTAAAAACATAGAAAAATGTGTCTTTAAATTTTGCATTCCAAGACGCATTTTAGATGAATTTGTACCAAAGAGACGATATATTTGTTTTGTTATTATAAGTTGAAATCTCGTCCACACCGACAGGATATAATTTTAATTCGTCCACACCGACATGTTCGTCCATTGAATATAATTCCCATATATATTTCATTAGACGATCATGTCGAAGTGGACAACATTAACTTAAATCTTGTCGGTGTGACGAAATCAACTTAAATCTTGTCGGTGTGGACGGATTAAAAATTAATATTGTAGGTGTGGACGAGATTTCAACTCATAAGAAATTAGCCAAAAGCTCGTCTGCTTGGTACAAATTCATCTAAAATGCGTTTTGGAATACTAAATTTAAAGACACATTTGTCCATGTCTTTAGAATTTGAAGGGATCAGGAAGGAAACATTATAAAACCGTATGACAAAACGACTTTTGAGAAGAAGATTTAGTGAGAAATATGAACGGGCCCCTCAGTATTTTCAAAAAAATGGTTGGATTTTTAGAAATCTTTATACGTGTCAAAAAACTATTGGTTTAGAAATCTGGTTGGATCTTTTCCCAATGTGTCACATCAGTCCAAATTTTGTGGGATATTTTGAAAATATTGGAGGATTTAGGGCTATTTTCTCATTTCTCTCTCCTAAGAGCATTCACAGCCCGTTCCCCATCTCTATCCCTATAATTACACTACAAAACACTATATTTTTCTTTTACAGTTTAATTAAATAATACTTTTTATACTTTTATCATTACAGTTTTCTCTCTCATCTACTCACAACCAATTCAACAAATAATAAAAAATAAATATGGGCAAACTTTGTTTCCCCAAATTTACAAAAAATCACTACATTCCTCTCACCACCCTATAATTTACACTCACAAACATTCAAAACTCCACCCTATAATTTACCAATTCTCCTCACATAATTATGGGGGTTGGGTTAGGAATGCTCTAAAAAGAGCTATTCAGGAAATTTTCCCTACCACAAAACATGACTCAAATTCACAATTATCTATCATTGTATATAAGCCTTCGAAATTATCTAGTATACACCATACTCAATAAGTTGATAAGAGGACATAAGTATAGCCCGCCGCATATCATGCAATACAGTAACATAGAAAGATACATTATGACAAAAGGTTTAGATAAATCAAATGGGTCAAAGTAACAAAAGCATGTAGCATTTTGATTACTTACTTTGCACTCCATACAGACACATCGTTCCAAAGAATTTCGATAGGCATGGCGATTTGTCTAAAGTGTTTGGCTTGTTATGATACTTCACTCTGGTTTTATGGGCTTCATAACTTCTGAAGAAACGTGGATCTACTCACTGGTAGCAGATCTACTTTCCTCGAGTTTTGATTGTACTATTTCACCGATGGTTCTTCTGGATCTGTGTTCTTCCACCTACAAAATGAACAACGCCGTTAACTTACCCCTCAGAAAGGGACAGAGGGGTCCTCTTTGGGGTAACCCTCCGGCGTGAGAATAAGTATGTGTAGGAGAAGATAATAATGTGTGGGTAAGGGAATCTCAAGAGTATTGCTTAATAGCTGAATACTGTATGATTGTGTGACTGTGTGTTTGTATGTAACTGACTGTGAGTGAATGTAATTCAATATGATTGAATGTGATATCACTGCCTGTAACTGTCAATGATTGAGTATGAATCTGTCCATTAAAGTGGAGTTGATGCTGTATTTATAGTGCTAGGGTTTCCACTGGTTGGGCTCAACCTCGTTGGCCTCCTCCAATCGCACTGCGCCACGTGTCCTCTGGGACACCTGGCGCTTTCTCGTTGGTTGTAATCACGTGGTAGCACATGTGTCATGCTAAGTTGTCGACCTTTCATTTGGCAGCTGTCAACATCAGCATATTCTTACTCCTTAAAAAGATGCCTTCTGGAAGGTTGTCTGACGTGCACAACCAAGGTTGCCCTAATCCTGATTTGGATAAGGACGAGGTCGATTATGTGCATGTGTGATATGCGCCAATCCTGAGGATGCGCTAGGTCTTCTCTTTATTCTCACGCGCAGATATTTCATGCGCAGATGTGATATGCACGAGCATGTGATATGCGCCGCGCGCTGGTGCGCCGCGCGCATATGTGATGCGCGAGCATATGTGTGCCTGGGCAGATGTGATATGCACGAGCATGTGATATGCGCCGCGCGCATATGTGATGCGCGAGCATATGTGTGCCTGGGCATATGATGCCTGAGCATGTTTTGTATGCGCCATGCACATAGGTTTTGGCTTTGTGTCTTCATAATGTGTTTATCTTGTGGGTTGACCCGCCTTGCTCGGTGTTGAGGCGGGTACATACCTCTTCAAGCCCCCCCAGTCTAATGTGTGTCTTATCTCGCGCTAGCGCGGTAAGATAGATATTAGACTTACTGATGGGGTTTTGTCGTTTTCTTGGTTGTTTCCATCGTTGCGCGAAGTTCTATCCATTTGTTTGAAACGAAGGGTCCAAACACGTGGTTGGTTGGTGGTGTCGTGCGCCGTAAACGTGTCAGACGTTTCGTGTGCTCGAGGTGCTACAGTTGCCTTTCATGTCCCCTCGCACAGCTGTCTGGAACACGTGTCGCGCTCTCATTGGTTTGCACCTGCGAGTGGGGGCGCGTCTCTGCTCCGTGGCAGGTCCGTTACGTTTTTATGTCCCCTCAACAGTGTTAGGGACACGTGCCGCGCCCTCGTTGGCTTACACCTGCGAGTGGGGGCGCGTGAAATCCGATCAGTTACCACTTTTCTCTCTCCTGGGCCTATAAAAGCAGGCCCTTAGGAAAAAATTTTTTATCTTCATCTTCATTGTTGCTAATTTTCGAATTTCTGCCTTTCATATTCTGAGTTGAGTGTATTCATCGTTTCGAATCTTCGATTATCTGCTGCTGCAGTTGTATGTCTGATAGTTCAGACTCCTCTAACCCCTCAATCACCTCTATTGCCTCTCGAAGACGCCGTGTGAAATCTGTGGTGATGTCGACGTTAAAGCAAAAGGGCAAGGGGAAGAGGGTTGTTGAGACCACATCGGAGGAAGTAGGGAGGACCAAGGCCACGAAAAGGTGGAATGAAATCCCCTGCAAGTTGAGGCAGGCCGATCTCGACAGCCTCATCTCGTCACAGGGTTTCCCCCCTGTGTTTGGCTGCATGTTGCCTGTGGCCGGGCAGACGGCGGCGGACCCGCCTCCCGGCTATATTTCACTGTACACCCATTTTTTCACCCACTGCAACCTTCGTCTTCCGATGACAAGGTTTGTAGGCGCGGTGTTACGTTTTTTCGGGATTCATATATCCCAAGTCCATCCGTTTGGACTTGTGCGCATGACTCATTTCGAGTTCATGTGCAAATCACAGCGCGAGGAGCCCACCCCTCGGCGCTTTCAATTTTTTTACAAGCCCAAGATCCAAGATTCTTGGATCTCCTTTATTCCTCGCAGTCAGAAGGTTAAGTGCAGCACCGTGTCATTCAAGAGCCTTCATGACTGGTCTGAGAGGTTCTTCTACATCAGGGCTGGTGTAATCCCCATCCGCATGACGATGCGCGCGATCGATTCTGCGCCCGCGGATGCGGATGTTATTAAGAACCCAACCGGCGCCTGGGTTAAGAAACTGACCGCCGAACCATCCCCCGCCAAGAAAATTCGCGAGGAGGCGCTGGTGGGGGTCGGCATGAGTAAGCTGTGGACCGACAGCGCGCTTGAGCCCGTTATCCAAGTCGACGGGTTGTGTAAGTTTATTTCATTGCTTTATTTCTTTTTCTGCGCGAACATAATTCTTTTTGCTGATATCACTTGACTTGTTTTTGCGCAGTCACCAAGGATTATATCCACGCCGCTTATGATGATCAAGTGGAGGGTGGCTCCGTCGCGCTTGGCGCTGGGGAGGTGGGCTTCCCAGATCGCTTCGATGACATGTTCATCCCTGTCGATCTGGCATTTGACTTTGATAGCGACGCGCCTGGTAAGCCTTCGCACTTATGCTTATTCCTTTAGAATACCAAATTTTGCTAACACTTGTGTTGCATGTATTTTAGATGCGCTGGAGAACTACGAGCTGGAGCTCGCGGAAGAGGAGGATGAGGAAGAGGAGGCGCCCCTACTAAAGCGCAAAGCTAAGGGGAAATCCGGCGCAGGGGGCAGTAAGAGACAGAAGAAAGACGACACCCCTGTCGCTCATCCCCATGCTCAAACGAAGGTACCTGAGGAAACCCAGGTGTTTACCACCAAAGTTTCTTTAGCTTCCCTGCCTGTGAAAGTGGGCAGACCTCCTGTCCACTTGAGGTATGGTGGCGTGACCTCCTCCCTTCGCGCGGCTGAAGAGAGAAGCAGTGCCGCGCCTGCGAAAGGTATACTTTGCTTACCCATAATTCTGATTGAACTTTTATTACATATTTTCGCATTTGAATGTTTGCAGGACCGGCGACGGTAGCAGATCAGCCTCAGGCGCAACAAGGTGCTGAGGTTGCGCCGGGGGCTGCTTCGAAGTCCCCTGTTCTACCCTCAGAAAAGGGTAGAATGAACTTTATGGCGATGTTCAACGCGCGAACAGAATTGCGCGAAGGTATGTTTTGCGCCATTGTCTTCTGAATTTTTTGTTTTGATCAAATCATAAACCCTTTTTTGTTGTTGATTTGTTCATAGGAGTTGTAGCTGGCGTACAAGCTGCTGGTGACACTCCTGGCGCCGTTGCCGGCGCCGCTGGTTCTGGTCCTGCTCCTGCTAGTGCTGAGTCTCCCCTTATTGGGATTACAAAGGAGCAGGAAGCCGTATTGCGCGCCGAACTGGCGGCGTCGAGACCTCCCTCGCCTCCTCCTACGCGCAGCCCTCTCCGCGAGGCTGGTTTGGAGCCCTCCAGGTCGCAGGAGAAGAGGCCTATTGAAGAAGATGAGGAGGATGAGGGGGCTCACGCTGAAGACTCCTTGGGAGACCGCGCCAGCCCTGCGATGCCACAAGACTTCGCAGCGCAGACTTCTGGTGGGGCTGGCGCTGACTTTTCTGCTTCATCCCCGCAGGTATGTTTTAATTTGTTGCTCCGCTGCGCGTACCTCCATATAAGTATGTTTTATGACTTAGAACATTTCTTGTGTTTTGCAGGAAGGTGACCACGTTTACCGCCCGAGATGGAATATTAATGAAGACAGTTCCTTCCAATCCATGGGCGTATGCGAGGACTTCTGGGCTCATGCCGTGCCTCCTACTGAAAGGAGGTATCAGGAGGAGCGCACCCGCGCTGACTTGCTCAACGATCACATTTTCGCTGGGTCAGCTTTCTTTGCTGCCTCCCAAGAGCTTCATCGTGATTATATTAAAGTACGCGATGCTCTTGTGGCAGCCCAGCAAGAGGCTAAGGTGGCAACCTGGAACCTTTCTGATGCTCGCGCACGAGCTAAGAAACTCCAGGCGGAGCTCAGCGAAAACCGAGCAAGTGCCAACACCGCCTTTATTAAGCGCGGGCATGAGCTCCAAGCTGCGCGGGAGAAGCAGCAGGTGGCGGAGGCCGAAGTTGCCAAGTACGCGCGGAGAGTGCGTGTCTTGGAACAGCAGGCGGAGGCGCGTGACCAAGCTATCGTCCAGAGTATCACTGAGAAATCATCACTGGAAAGCGAGGTTGCGCGCCTGAAGAAGGAGTTGGTGGCCGCGCAGGCCGATAGGGATGAGGCCTTGGCGACGGCAGCGTCTAGCCAGGAAGCACTTGATGCTGCGCAGGCGGAGAAAGAAAAAATTTTGGCGGCAGCAGCGTCTGATAAAGAGGAGCTAAAAAAGACCAAGGAAACTGTTGAGTTATTAAAGTCCCAGGTTCCTGCCCTCGAGACGTCTGTTGCTGGCCTCGCGCAGGATCGCCAATGGCTGGTGTCACAGGGCATGACTCGTTGCGCTTTGGCGATGAAATATTCTGCCGAGTTTCAGGCCCTTGTGATGGACTGCAATGCTGCCGCGCGCCTTGTGGGTCGAGCTGAAGGGTTTACGGATGGGTATGAATATGGGATGTTGAAGAAGAACCCATCCGAGTACCCTTACAAGAGCGACGCGGCCTGCGCGGACATGGCCGCGGTGGGGGAGAAGTATATGAATACTCCCATCCCCATCCTTGTGCAGGTACCTTGACCTTAATGAATTTTTCTTGATTAATTTTCCAAGTTTTTTGTACTCAATCCTTTTCTAATTATTTGCAGATAGCTGCGCTTGCTGACCAGCCCGACCTCGGCGCGCTAAAGAAGTTGCTCGATGAATGCGAGGGGTCTGGTGGCGATGATGGTGGCGCGGGGGATGTTGCCCCTGCCAGCGGCTCTGGCGCGGCGAAAGAATCTGCTCCTGACACCGTCGTGATAGAAGACTCCATTGAGGAGGAAGAACTTGACTATGGTCAGTTCGGAGATGAGGAGCGGGCCGCGCCAGATGCTGCGGGAGATGATGAGGGTGATGAAGTGGCTGACGTCGACGTGGAGACTTGAGAAGCCCTTCATCTTTCTAATTTTTTTTTGTTTTTTTTATACTTGTAATTTGTAACTCATCATACTTGTAAATTTCAATGCTATGGAATGAAATTTGTTTTCCCTTTTTCACATCTTGCGCATTTCCATTCATCTCTTCGTGTTTGCTTGTATAGATATAAGATATGCTTGCACGTTAAAATAAGAACAAGGTTGTAAGGAAATTATTTACTTAACCATAGTCCTATTTTGTAAGTGGTTTCGCAGTATCTTGTTTATGCTGACATGCGCGATGACTTTTCACTACTCCTTTTTTGCGCGTCGTTGTCGCGCGTCTTTTATATGAGTTTTAGCCATTAAATGTCAGCATGTGTTACTCAGATATCCACTTTTATTCCGCGTGCGACCTCGACCTGAGACCTTAACAACTATGATTTGGCATGTACTTTGCCTTAGTTGTGTTTAGGGATTTTTATGATCAGGCTGCGCGGGATGTAAGATGGATGTTTGTGAGTGTTTTGAGCTAAGGCTCTTTGTTTTGGGCTAAGGCCCTGACGTTTTTAGAGTTAAGACTCGTTAACGTGTTTGAGCTAAGGCTCGTAGGTTTGGGCTAAGGCCCTGACGTTTTAGAGTTAAAACTCGTTAACGCGTTTAAGCTAAGGCTCGCGCATGTATGTTTTACTTCGTTTTATTTTGTTTTGAAGTCAATATAGTGTTGTCATATTGCTCCAAATTAATAAAGGAAGTGTGAAACATGTATGCAAAGGTAATAGAACAAATATTGAAAGATAGCGCGAATCATCATTCATGATGGCTTAAAAGCCTTGATTATATATTTGAATTTTTACATGAAGCATTTTCTAAGCTGTGCTGCGTTCCACGCGCGCGGTATCTTTTTTCCATTCAAATCTTTTAAAGTGTACGCGCCTTTCCCCAATTCTTCTGAGATTTGATAAGGTCCTTCCCAATTGGGGGACATTTTTCCTGGGGGTATTGCGCGGCTAGCTTCATTGTTTCGAAGGACAAAATCATTTTTCTTGAAGTGGCACTCTTTAACGCGCTGATTATAATATTTTTCCAGCTTTTTCTTGTATTTGGCTTCATTGATGATAGCCGCTTCTCTGCGCCCTTCAAGCAAGTTAAGGTCCAATCTTCTTTCGCGCTCGTTATCAGTCTTGCTCATCATGAGTACCCTATGGGATGGGCATCCAATTTCTGCTGGGATCATAGCCTCTGTCCCATAGGTTAGGCTGAACGGGGATTCGCCATTGCTAGTTTTGCTTAATGTCCTGTGCGCCCACAGGACATTAGGTAACTCTTCGACCCAAGAATGGGATTCTCCCTCCAACCTTTTCTTCAGCCCATTTAACAAACTTTGATTCGCGCGCTCCACTTGGCCATTCCCCTGAGGGTGGTAGACCGAAGTGAAGATTTGGTTGATGTGCAATTCTTTGAGCCAGCTGGATATCTTCCTGTCAGTGAATTGTTTGCCATTGTCGCTCACAATTTCCATAGGAAGGCCAAAACGGCAAATGATGTGGCTCCAGATAAATTGCTTCATCGCCTCAGCTGTGATTTTTGCTAGTGGCTTGGCCTCAACCCATTTAGTGAAATAGTCTACCGCCACTACCAAAAATTTCACTCGCCCTTGCGCTTGCGGCAGGGGCCCCACAATATCAATGGCCCATTTGTGGAAAGGCCATGCGGAGGTCACTGGAATCAAGTTGTTCTTTGGCCGCATGGTGTTTGGCGCGTAGCTCTGACATGCCTTGCATTTTTGTATTTCTTTTAGCGCATCCAAGTACATGCCTGGCCAATAGTAGCCCGAGCTCATTGCCTTGGCAACCACCATGCGTGGGCCAGCGTGTATTCCGCAGATTCCTTCGTGAATCTCCCTAATCACATAGCTTGCTTCTTCAGCATCCAGGCATTTCATGAGCGGTCCAAGATAAGAGCGTCGATATAATGTACCATCAAGTAGTTCATAGTTCTGCGCCTTGTGTCTTATCTTTCTCGCCTGTGCGCGTTCGTCCGGTAACTTCCCCTCCTTCAGGAATTCCATTATTGGAGTTATCCAGGATGAAGGGGTTGTATGAATTACAAGGACAGATTGCGTTTGCACTGACGGGTTGCTCATCACTTCCACCCTGACATCTTTGCCAAAGTGATCAAAATTAGTTGATGCCATCTTACTCAACGCGTCAGCGGACTTGTTTTCGCTGCGCGAGATGTGTATGATTTTGAAGAAGTCAAACTGCTCAACGAGCTTTTTTGCCTGCTCTAGATATAGAGGCATGGTGTTCTCCTTGGCATCATAAAGGCCATTGACCTGTGCAGCTACCAAGTAAGAATCAACATGGGCCTCTAGCCTTTTAACTCCAAACTTGCGCGCAATGCGCAGACCAGCCAGCAGGGCTTCATACTCAGCCTCATTGTTGGTACTCTTGAAGTCCAACCTAATAGCATAAGTATATTCATGATTATCAGGGTCCACCAGTTTGAGGCCTGCGCCGGACCCTTCGCTGTTGGAGGCTCCATCAGTGAATAGCCTCCAAACATCTTCTTCATCATTTGCTCGCGGAGGGTCTACCTCGCGCTGAGCTTCTTCAATCTTTCCCTCTGGGATTTCCGTGATGAAATCCGCTAAAACTTGACCCTTTATTGCTGGACGGGGCTTATAAGTGATCGTGTGTTCACCCAATTCCAGCGCCCACTTTGTCAGCCTTCCGGAGAGCGCGGGGCGTCGCAAGACTTGCTGGATGTTGTAACCTGTCAGAACTTCAATCGGATGACCATTGAAGTATCTGTGAAGCTTGCGCGACGCGTGTGTTAGTGACAAAACTAACTTTTCCATGATGGAATAGCTCGTCTCAGGGTCTGTCAGCACCCGACTCACATAGTATATTGGCGTTTGGATCCCCTTGCGATCCACCAATAATACTGCGCCGATGGCGCGGTCTCCAGCTGACAAGTACAATGTAAGGGTTTCGCCAGGAAGTGGAGCTGTGAGCGCGGGCAGCTTTATGAGACATTCTTTTATCTCACTGAAAGCTTGCTCAGCCTCAGGCGTCCACTTGAATTGGCTCTTCTTCAAGCAGTTCCTCAAAGTGTTAACGAATGGAGTAGATTTGCTGGCGTGGTTCGCTAGGAACCTGTTGATTGACACCAATCTACCATTCAGCTTCTGAACCTCTTTCATGGTGGATGGTGAAGGCATGTCAAGGATGGCTTCCACCTTTTCAGGGTTCACCTTGAAACCATCCTTAGTGACCATTACACCAAGAAATTTCCCCTCTTCCGCGCCGAAAGTACATTTGCTCGGGTTGAGCTTCATGTTGACTTCCGTTAAGCGCTGAAGAGTTTCCTCGATGTCTTTGTGCATTTGTCTCTCCTCCCTGCTCTTGATCACCAAATCATCAACGTAGACTTCTAGATTTCTTCCGATTTGTTCACTGAAAACCGAATCCATAAGTCTCTGATAAGTGGCGCCCGCATTCTTTAAACCAAAGGGCATTTTTGTGTAACAAAAAACACCCTTGTCGGTTCTGAAGGCAGTCTTGTCTTCGTCTTGTGGTGCCATTTGAATCTGGTGATAGCCTTTGTAGGCATCCAGGAAATATTTGAGCTTGAATGGCGCCACGGAGTCCACCTTTGCGTCGATGTTTGGGAGGGGGTAACAGTCTTTCGGACATGCTTTGTTGAGGTCCTTGAAGTCAATACACATCCTCCATGACCCGTTGCTTTTCTTTACCATCACAGGATTGGCTACCCACGTCTGGTATCGGATCGGGCGGATGATGTTTGCGCGCAACAGGTCCTCAACTTGCTCATTCATGGCCTTCGCCTTTTCATCCCCCATGATTCTCTTTTTCTGAGCAATTGGCTCCACCGATTTGAACGTGTTAAGAGAATGTTGCGCCAAGTCTCGCGGGACCCCAGTCATATCGGAGTGTTGCCACGCGAAGACCGACGTGTATTTTGTGAGCAAACTTTTCATTCTCAATCTCGTTTCGTCTGAAATGGTAGCGCCAATTGTGACCGTTTGCTCTGGGAATTTTGGGTTTAAAATCCACTTCTCTGGCGCATTGTCCGCCATTGGAAGTTTCATTCTCCCTTCCCGCGGGGTACTTGTCACTGCGCACAAATGATCGCGGTAAACAAATGTTACGCCCGTTGGTGTAGGGAACCCCAATGCGCCGTGCGCTGGCGACGGTATAGCATTAAATTGGGCGATCGTTCCGCTACCCAGGATCATATTGTGGCATGACGTGGTGGGCAAGACCAAGAAGTTGACAACTTCGGCTCGCTTGTGCTCATCATCCCCCATAGTTAGTTCAAACTGAATTTGACCTAGGGGATGGATGATTTCATTTGAAACACCACAAATTGGTGCGTTCACCATCTCGAGCCGCGCTTGGTCTGCCGGGTCTAACTTTCTGAAACATTGCTCATACATAATGTCAGATTCGCTTCCAGTGTCCACCAGGACCTTTGACACTTCGTAATGAGCAATGTGTGTGGTGATGACGAGAGGGCTGCTGATTGAAGGGCCTCCCCTGATTCTTGGGAAGATAACTTGCTGCTCGCGCCAATCTCCGTGGATTTGCGCGCTTCTCTTTTTTGACGTCTGCCCTTGCCGTCCCCCCTCAGCCACACAGATTCTTTTGTATTTCTTGCTGGCAGAGGCTCCTTCCGGTTGCTCATCCTCTATTCTTGGGTTTTTCACCAAGTGAGCCAGCCTGCCTGATTTTACATCCTTCTCGATCGCATCCTTTAAATGATGGCATGCGTCGGTGTTGTGGCCCGGGGACCTGTGAAATTCACAATATTTGCCACTGTTTTGCGGTCCCTTGTAGTGTAGTTGCTTGGGGGGCTTGAATTGGACATTCTCAGTACTTAACACCTGTGAAGGTGTTTTAGTGATGGGAGTCCATAATCTTGGCAGAGGTCTGCTAGGATCTCTGCCGCCCTCCCTCTTGTCACCCTCCCCGCGATTGCGAACATCTTTTTGGGGCTGGGGTGAGCTTGGTTGCGTTTGCTTTTCTGCGGAAGAAAAACTTGTTGGTTGCAACCTGGACCATACAGAGTTCTGTTTGGCCTTCTTCTCTTTGCTGCGCGGTGATTCAGCCTGATGCGCTCTTTCTCTTGCCCTATCTTGGGCAATCTGCTTTTCATTTCTCGCGAAGACTCGCGATGCTTCCATTAGTTTTGCCCAAGTGGTGGGCATACCATCTCTGCTTACGAGAGCTCGGCGGAGTTGATCACTGCGCGCGCCTTGTATAAAAGCCACGCGCAGGAGTTGCTTTGTTATACCCCCGATTGCCAGAGACTCCTGATTGAAACGAGTGATGTAGTCCTCAATCGTTTCATCATTCCTGCGCACGCAGTGCATGATGTCATCAGGATCGCGCGTGTGTCTGCGCTGCTGTACGAAGTGGGCTTGGAACTTTTCCAATAGTTCCTCGAACCCATCAATTTGCCCAGTCGGCAAGCTCTCGAACCAGACCCGCGCCGCGCCCGTAAGGCAGCGGGCAAACATGTGACACCATGTTGGCATCGTCCAGCTCTCTAGGTTTCCCGTGTTATAGAAACCTTGCAAAAAGTCATCTGGATCTGTTGTACCATCATATTTGCCCAGACCACTTGGCATCTTGGTCTTGTGCTGGATGGGGGCCTTAGCGATGCGCTCAGTAAATTTTGAGTGCTTCACTAAGATGGCCGGCCTGTACGGCGTGGTTACGTCCACTTGCCCCCTCACTGGCGGGCTGTACGGCATGTGCAGATCCAGATCTGCTCTGGCTCCAGGCGCCATGTTCACAGGCGCGCGGAGTTGTGAGCCTCCTGCATGAGTATCTCGCGTCTTCCTCATGCTATGCACTTCTTCATCACTGAACTCAGTGTGTGCAGTGTGAACATAATGTCCTTCTTCCGGCGCGCGCGGCCTTTTTGTAGTCTGCTTATCAAACGCTTGCCTTTGTGTTTGGTCGGCTAGCTTTTTCTGTTTGACCATTTCATTGTACTTTTCCAGTAGACGCCGCTGCTCGTTTATGAGCCATTCATTCGGATCATTCGTTTCTTCTTCTGGACCCATTGGTCCTTTCAGTTTCGCGCCGGCAAGATTTTGTAACGTGAGATCGTCTGGAGGAGTTTCAGTCTGGCCGTGAGGGGTTGTGATGAAGGGACGGTTACTGGTGGTGCGCGTAGAATCACGCGGCACCCTCAGAAACTGTTGTCCCTCATTGACACCCTCACGTTCAATATCCTCCAGAGCTTGATCAGCGTTACGAATGCCAGAAACCATGGTGATTGATTTTTTTTTTATGTAGATCTGATGAGATCTGATTGCCGTTTGTAACAGTGGATGGCGCCAATGAAGAAACGTGGATCTACTCACTGGTAGCAGATCTACTTTCCTCGGGTTTTGATTGTACTATTTCACCGATGGTTCTTCTGGATCTGTGTTCTTCCACCTACAAAATGAACAACGCCGTTAACTTACCCCTCAGAAAGGGACAGAGGGGTCCTCTTTGGGGTAACCCTCCGGCGTGAGAATAAGTATGTGTAGGAGAAGATAATAATGTGTGGGTAAGAGAATCTCAAGAGTATTGCTTAATAGCTGAATACTGTATGATTGTGTGACTGTGTGTTTGTATGTAACTGACTGTGAGTGAATGTAATTCAATATGATTGAATGTGATATCACTGCCTGTAACTGTCAATGATTGAGTATGAATCTGTCCATCAAAGTGGAGTTGATGCTGTATTTATAGTGCTAGGGTTTCCACTGGTTGGGCTCAACCTCGTTGGCCTCCTCCAATCGCACTGCGCCACGTGTCCTCTGGGACACCTGGCGCTTTCTCGTTGGTTGTAATCACGTGGTAGCACATGTGTCATGCTAAGTTGTCGACCTTTCATTTGGCAGCTGTCAACATCAGCATATTCTTACTCCTTAAAAAGATGCCTTCTGGAAGGTTGTCTGACGTGCACAACCAAGGTTGCCCTAATCCTGATTTGGATAAGGACGAGGTCGATTATGTGCATGTGTGATATGCGCCAATCCTGAGGATGCGCGAGGTCTTCTCTTTATTCTCACGCGCAGATATTTCATGCGCAGATGTGATATGCACGAGCATGTGATATGCGCCGCGCGCTGGTGCGCCGCGCGCATATGTGATGCGCGAGCATATGTGTGCCTGGGCAGATGTGATATGCACGAGCATGTGATATGTGCCGCGCGCATATGTGATGCGCGAGCATATGTGTGCCTGGGCATATGATGCCTGAGCATGTTTTGTATGCGCCATGCGCATAGGTTTTGGCTTTGTGTCTTCATAATGTGTTTATCTTGTGGGTTGACCCGCCTTGCTCGGTGTTGAGGCGGGTACATACCTCTTCAACTTCAAATGAATCAAGTCTGAAAAAATTAAGTTTTATGAAGTTGCACCAAATGTTTTAATAACAAATAGATGTATCAAAAAGTTACTTTTTCTACCCAATTACAAAATGTCATTTTTGTCATCATCATGTAATTACGAAATTACCCTAATTGCTAATCGCTCTTGCTTAATATTGTAATATAGATAATTCACACTATACATTTGACTTCTAAAAAGCTCTATGTTGTGGAGCTTCATGTGTAGGAGGTAGGACTCGAAAGTCTAATCGCTCTTTTTGGTGCGTAAGGGAATGATTTAGGATTTTCTTTTTTGAGAGCCTCAGAGGGCATCCGTGGTGGTCTTTTGTACATAACCAGTTAGTTCGGGTCACCTTTATTTTAAACGGTAGACGGTTGTGGTGGAGATTAGGGGTGTTCATCGGATCGGATAACGGATTATTCGGGTTATTCGGTTCGGGTTATTCGGATTTGAGAATTTTTGAACCTTATCCGAAATCCGATCCGAATTAGGAATATTCCTATCCGATCCGAATCTATCCGAATTCAATTCGGATCGGATTCGGATAATATCCGAAAAATCCGAAATTATCCGAATAATCCGAAATAAGCCTAAAAAATTTAGCGAATTTTTTGTTCATAGCATTTAATAATTTAGAATCACAATATAAATACAAACCGAAATATACGAATTACTCTTAACACAAATTTAAAGTTTAAACTTCAAATAATAGTCTAATTAATATACCAAACAAGAAAATATGGCTAATAACATGTTTTTTATTCGGATTGAACGGATATCCGAATAACCCAAACAATCCGAATTTTTTAAAATTCCATATCTGAATCTGATCCGAATCCGAATTAATTATTCGGATATTCGGATTGATCTGATCCGAATATCCGAATAAGAATTCGGATCGGTTTATTTGGGTTTCGGTTTCGGTTCGGATTTCGGTTTTATTCGAATTTCGGATTTCTTGAACACCCCTAGTGGAGATGATGGTGGAGGTGAAAGTGTTGAAGATGAAAATGGAGGTGGACGATAATAAACCGAATCCTCAAAACCATAGCAACTCAGTATAACTTAATACAATGGCATAGATGTCATCTCAAATTTTTTTTTTTGCAAAAAATGAAACCATATGAACTCTATTTTGCTTGTTTTTAAAGTACAGGAAACGATTGAGTTATTTTAACTTTTGGCGTAGCAACATGCACTCACTTTATAACTACATGGACTCAAATAGGAATTTTCTCAAAATGGTAGGTAAATTTGAGGGGGGCGAAATATAAAATTTAAGAGGTAAAAAACAAAAAATGTAACAATATTGTTTTGTTAACAATAATAGTAATAACTTGTATAAAAAGTGGCAGACGGGTAGATTAAAGACACACCACCACCACCACCACCACCGTCATGGCACCAACACGGTGCCAGATCCCAATACCCACTCCCGGCGCCAACACCACCATCACACCCGCCGTCGGAATAACCATCTCAGACTTCCTTCAACTCTTTCCAACCAACACTCCTCCTCTTCATCACAAACAACCTCCATCTGATTCTACACCATGGGTTTTTTGGACAGGATCTCATTGTAGTAATAATACTAATTCATCATCATCTTCTTCTTCTTCTTCTTCTTCAGGTAAGTTAGTTGGTGGTGGTTTGTTTCTTCTCTTTATTATATTATTATGTTTTTCATTCTCTCTTTATATATAATTCTAAATTCTTATATTTGTACCGTGTATGTATATATACATAGAAATAACAGCAGCAGCGATTCACGAGAAGTTGGTATCTTCTTTTTCGACAATCAGACTGAAGGCAGCTTCAACTTCTGGTTACAAATGTCAGTTCTGGGTAACTGTAAAAGTAACGGCAGGCGGCTACTTTCAACTTCTGGTTATCCATTTGCCGTCGGTTATCTTACCAACCAGCTTGCAATGTACAGGCAGTTTTCTCAGAAACAAATATATTATCTGGATACCATGACCGGAGTACCCACCACTGCAATCTTGTTTCCTATGCCGCGTGTGGATTATCTGCAATGGATTCCTTCCGAGGTTGATGCTGCACTCAACCGTTCGGTTTTGCTTCCTATTTGTTTCGCAGGCACTTGTATCGGTCTGCTCGAGTTCGCCGCCAATACTAATTTTGCTGATTCCCTTGTAGATGTGATTAATAGCCTAAAGGTATTAATTATGTCCTTTTTAACAAGTTTTTGTACATGTATTTTTGCTACTTATTATTGTCTTTGCAGAAAGCCGGTCTGGATGTGTTCCCTGTACCACAAGACCGAATACCCTACAAGGTACCTACCGCGCGCTCACAAAAATAAATCTTCTTTTCCATTCTTTGTAACCAATTAATTAAAACAGAATATAAACGGCCTCCAACATGCCAAGGACGAGATCAACAACGCGTTAAAGGTCGTTTGTCGATCACTTAACGCAGCTCTAGCTAATGCTTGGATCGCTCGTCAAGATGTACGCGTGCCATTTTTATCTCAACAGGCGCTCAAATTGACGGGTTGTCTTTTTGATGTAACAAGCCATGGATACAAAACTCTACAAACATTGTACGATCCAATTCCCTCGGATCTTGCTCTCGCGACACTTCAAGATCATAGTCACGCTGTGCTCCTCTCCTTTACGCTGAGGCGCTAATCGGTTGGAATGCTACGTTTTTGCCCAAAAGTAGGGCACTTGCAATATGCTTGAGGAGTAAGGACACCGGTGATTTTGATTATGCACTTGAATTCATATGGTCCCAATACACAGATTCAAACTATGTTGACTTTGTGAAGGGCATACTCTTAACTTTAAAAGAGTGTTTGCCAAGATTCAAGTTTGCTTCTGGTGCAGAACTATGCGACGACTTGACTCTTACTTGTATTATGAGATCAGTAGATTAGTTCAAACTTGGAATTATTATCCGGTTAAGCTGGTTTTTTAAAAAAAGATCATCACCTATGCTCGCAGAAGCTGTAGAAAACCTTCATGGTAGTAATTATAATCTTTACTACACTTTCATATTTGAATTGTTTCATTTGATTTCCTTTTTTGATATTGTGATAAAGGTCCCGAATCCGCGTACCCCACAAATTCAAAGAGGAGCAAGGTAAATGATTCATCCATTATTAACACATATGAAGAGAATAATGGAGCAGTTGGAGACCCATCAACCAGCAGCCTACACAAAAATGCCCGGATCTTGACGATAGAAGCGGACTATGGACATGGTATGCTCAATTTCAATCTCCCTTTCTCGCAAGCAACCTTTGCAACTCTTGAGAAAGAAATCAGTATGAAGTTGAGGTTGATTGTTGGGACTTTTAGCCTCAAGTACCTTGATGAAGATGAAGATTGGATATCTTTTGATAGTGAGGAGGAAATGCTTGATTGTATCAAAAGTCCGAGAATTCGACTGCGTGTGCTACCATTACTACTCCATGAACAGCTTTATACCCGGCCGTTTGATGTTATAATGGATTAATGTCATAACTACTTTCTTTGCATTTTAAAAGATAACGGTATTGCTATAAATATAAATTCCAGAATTCTATAAATTATAAATTGCTATTAATATAAATTTTCTAACATCCTACCATAATTGTATTAATATAAACTGACTTTTTATAATTTTATAAATACAAATTGACTTAAACAATATTCAAACATGAATTTGTATCTTCCTAAATTTAAAAATCACCCAGAATGCACTCCTAAGCTTATCTGAATCTACACTAATCAAAATACCCTTGTAGAGTTGTAGCCATATAACCAAATATTGACACGTATCAAAAGCAAAGTTGACCCGTGTTCTAATCTGAATTAACCGAAACAGATTATTCCAAAACTGCACCGAATGACTTGAAATCAACCTTTAGCCCGCACTATGATACGCACGCTCTCTCTTCCCATTTTCAAACTCGTTCTATCCCATAACCTAAAAGATAGCATTACATTAGTAGAATGAAAGTTAAAACCTTGAACCCGTTAACCCATAACCTATTCTGTTCTATAGCCCGTAACCCATTATGCCCCCGTAACTGTAACCCATTAGCAATGGCAACTCAATAATCCACTTAGCATATAATCTTGATAAAAACACGCAGAAAAATGCTTATATAATAAAAGGTTGCTTCTATAATAAAAACTGCTTATATAACATGAGAAAGGATCAAATACGAAGTTTGGTTTTCCTAAAAAGGCTAGGAAGGAGGATATTTTAGTCTACTACCTTAATATTGAAACCCACTTAATTTAATTTAAAAAACTCACTTAATTAAAACACACTTAATTAAAACCCACCTAAATTTTCACTCATCTCCTACAACTACCACCGCCACCCACCGCCACCACCTTGCCGGAAAAGTCTTCGGAAATTTCGCCGGAAAATAAAACACAATGAAAAAGACAATGTAAAAAACACAATGGAATAAACACTATGAAAATAAAAACACAATGACAAAAACACAATGAAAACACAATTAAATAACACAATGTAAAAAACACAATGCAAAAAACACTATGAAAAAATAAAAGACAATTGCATAACACAATTTTGTAAAGAGAAATCTGCATTTTGTCTCCCTGGTTTATATCCACATTCGATGGTTTACCCCTAAAAAGATTTTGCAAAGTTTGGGCCCCTGTGTTTCTCCGGCGGGTTCCTCTGACTCCTAACGTCAGTTGACCCGTCGTTGACCGTTAATGTCGAATGGTAATATAGTCTTTTACCTATTTACACACCCCTGATTCAATAAAACCCCCGATTTAGGGTTTTTTTTCCCAAACACCCAAATACAAACCAACCGTTCGAACATTGAACCCCTAATTTTTCCGATCACCGTTAAAATCAAACGTCATCTGCACACATCGCAATGTCGACCTTGTATTCTATTAGGCCGGACAGTGAGTATTGTGACCCATACGACCTATATGGTAAGGTGTTACTGTGTGTTCAAACTTTCTGCTTATTTACTTGTGTGTTGTTAACTGGTTGAATGAACGGTTGTTATAGGTGAAAATTATTCACATGCGTTCACCATAAAACTTTTTCATGGAGGGTATTTCTCTACCGAGGGGCAGCGAAGATACGAAGGGGAGAAGATAACTTACGTTGATGAAGTTCAAGTTTCTGAATTTCGTAAAAGTTTGTTGCTTGGAATACTTTGTAAGTTACAATATGGTTGTGGTACAGCTTGTTGTTTTCATTACAAACATCCGCAAATTAGTTTGGACTTGGGTTTAAAGCCGTTGGTTGAAGATTATCATTTTCAAGATGTTTGTGATATGATTAGAGGTAGTGATGGTATAGGTACTCACATTGTTGAGATTTTTGTAGAACATGGCAGGACTAGTGGTACTGAAATTGTGGTCTATGATTCTGGATTTGTACCTGGTTTTGGTTTTGAAAGTGTTAATGAAGTGAGTGGTCAAAGTTTCAATGAAGTGAGTGGTGAAAGTGTCCATGAAGTGGGTGGTGAAAGTGTTGATGAAGTGGTTGGTGAAAGTGTTGATGAAGAGAGTGCTGAAAATAGTTCTAGTGAGGAAGATGATGACCGTTATGATAGTGATTGATCAGATGAAAGTGATCCTGAGTATACGGCTGCCTTTCAAACACCCTTGGAGGATGTAGAAGTTGACATGAGGTTGTATAAAGCTATTGTAGATTTTGATGTGGTAGAAGCAACAGCTGATCATATTGGTGATGATGATGGTTTAAATCCTTGCATGGATACCTATGAGAGCTCTGATGATGAGCGCTTGATTGTCTTGAATAGTATGCTAAGAAAGTTCAAGGGTAAGGAAAGGAATAATGATGATGAGTGTCCATTTTATGTTGGTCAGTTAATACCATTAAAGGAAACATTGAATGAAATGGTTAAGAGTTATGTTATTCATGCTAGAAGAGATTTGTATATCAAGAAGAATGATCCTTTAAGGTTTAGGGTGATTTGTTTGGGGACCAATCCTAATTTGGTTGCTGGTGAGGGGTCAAATGTGTCAAGTCAGGAAAAGTTGAAGGTAAAAAAAAGGGAAATGAAACCCACTTGCCCTTGGACGCTGCACATCTCAAGACAATCTGTTGAGGATAATTGGTGTGTGAAGGCCATTCCTAGAAAACACGACTGTCTCAGAAGTAGAACAATTGGTTTGTACACAATGTCTACTATTGCCAAAGAGATTGAGGTTGAGCTACAAACCACCCCCAACTTATCTGCCAAGGAATTGAAGGCCAAATTCCAGCAGATGCATCAAGTACAACTTTCTGAATCCAAGATGAGAAGAGCAAAGACAATAGCTTTGCAAAGGAAGGATGGTGACCACACCAAACAATACACCCACCTCAGATCCTATATTGATGAGCTTCTTAAAGCAAACCCAGGTAGTACCATTAAATTAGATGTTGAACCATGTGCTAACCCTAATCTTAAAACAAGGCAATTTAGAAGGATATATGTGTGTTATGCTGCTTTGGTTAAAGGATTTAAATTGTTTGGTAGAGAACTTCTTGGGTTGGATGGTTGTTTTATGAAACGGAAATACCCCGGACAGATTTTGACTGCTGTCGGGACGGACGGTAACAATTGCTTGTATCCTGTTGCCTTTGCAATAGTGGAAGCCGAATGCACAGACTCATGGAAATGGTTCTTAGATCTCCTTGGAGATGATCTTGACTAGCCTCATGATGCCAATTTTACTTTCATAAGTGACCGACAAAAGGTATGTACACGTAGGATATATTTGTAATAGGCTAACTCATGTACACTAATTATGGTTATTTGACTGTTGTAGGGACTTATTCAAGCAGTTGAGAGTGTTTTCCCTAGGGCAGAGCATCGGTTTTGTTGTAGACACATCCATGATAATTTGAGGCAAACCTGGAGGGGAGATTTGTATAAAGGCTTGTTTTATAGGGCGGCATCGGCCACTTTTGTCCCCTACTTCAACATGGCAATGGAGGAGATTAAGAAAACAAATCTTGATATGTTTCTCTAGATTAGTGAGATCCCAGCAGCAAGATGGTCAATATCACATTTTTCAGGAAGGGCAAAAAGTGATATGTTGCTGAACAACCTTTGTGAATCTTTCAACAAGCAACTTGTTGGAGCAAGAGACAAGCCAATCATTACATGCTTGGAGTATATTAGAGAGTATTTGACCATGAGGATTGTGACTGTGAAGAAGATGCAAGCCACTGCAAGGGCCCATTAACACCGCAAGCAACAAAAGCATGGGATGAAATCCAAACTGAAGCAAGCAAATTGACGGTTATGATGGTTGATGATGTGACTTACCAGGTATGAAAATTTGCATGACTATGATATTACAATCAATCTTTTGTTAATATGCAAATATGTTCATAGGTTAAAAGTCTGAGAAGCCAATGTGTGGTGAATGTGGGGGATAGAACTTGCACGTGCAGGAGATGGGACTTGACAGGTATGCCATGCAAACATGTTGTGGCAGCCCTATATAACATGATAGAAAACAACATGTATGTCGGTCCATTGGAGAAGTGGGTTGATGAAGCTTACTGGTTAGACACTTGGAAGAAGGTGTATAATCACCAAATCAGGCCCATAACAGACCCTGATATGTGGACACTCTCAAATTTCCCAACAATAATAACTCCTCCTAAACATCATACTCAGATTGGCAGACCGAAGAAGAGCAGAAAGAAGGCACTATGTGAGAAGAAGAAATTGGCAGCTAGCAAGAAGAGAAAGAGGAAGATTGAAGAGGTTCAGGATGTGTTTTCTGCAGGAGGAAGACTTACCAGGTTGGGGCATGAAAAAAGTTGTGGAAGATGTGGAGGTTACGGACACAACATCAGAACTTGCAGGGCACCAATTCAACAATAATGATGTCAACCATAAAGTTGTGTTTGAGTTAATTGATGGTGTGTGTTTGAGACTATTTAAGACTTTTGTTTTGAACTTTCTGGTACCATGTCATGGTTTGTGTTTGAAACAATTTAAGACTTGTAGCATGTGTGTTTGTTTTGGGACATGATGGTTTGTATGCTATGTTTGATTTGGGACATGATGGTTTGTATGTTATTTTGACAGTATTTTGTTTAATGCCTTTAAAACTAGTTGCATGTAGGCAAATAATGCAAACATTACAATAGATTTAATCATGCCAAATTAAAGTACAATTCAAATGCAAACAATACTAGAAACCAACTACAACGTTACTTCCAATGACAATCATCATTTGACCAGTCAGAGTCCCACACTAGATCGTCTTCATATGGATCATGAAAGTAAACTTCTTCCGGCTCATTGGTGTACTTGAAAGCTGCTTTCACAACCTCAGGGTCATAATCATCACCAGTATCCATTTCATGTTCTTCACTTGGTCTAAATAAGTCATCTTCTTGCACTAAATAAGCCATCAACTCATCTTCACCCAATTGATATTCCTTGTCTTCCATTTGACTTTTGTCTTGGTCAAACTGCACTTTCTCAATTTCATCGTTCCCTAACTCAACATTCTCTGTTTCATCATGGCTGCAACATGACTGATAATGTGGAACACAAATTTAAAGTAAATAGATGAAACAAGAAGCTCTAAAATTTAACATAAACTAAAATAACAACAACAAAGATTACATTATCTCATACTACAAAGACAATGTTAACAGCTAATCAATAAAAACACACATAAACGAAGAACAAAAACCAACTAATTCCTAGCAACATCTTCAAGCTTGTTACTTCTTTGGTTTTCATTCTTGCAAAATCATCTTTCTTGTTCATCATCTTCACCATTGCTTGAATTACCTTTTCACAACTAGGGCATGTGGGATCATCAGCCCATTTTAGCCATCCACAACTCCCCTTCTGTAACGGACTAAATATATCAACAAACAAACAACCCTAATTCGATTCACAATTCACAGATTACCCCTAAAATTGACCTAAGCAACACGACATACCAAATCATCATCGATTAACAGACTAGAACCCTAATTCGTGAGTAATTCAAACTTACACAGCACAAGAATCGGCGCCCCGGGTTTGCATCGGTCCTGGATATCCGGTAACATGTCGCGACACCACATGAACATCTCACATAAACCTCATCTGCACGGCAAGGCTTGGAAGGTGAACCCGAGGAGAATTGACTTGACTTGGATTGATACATCCGTCAATCGGGTCGCCCGATAATGCCGTTCAATTACAGGTTGAGAGAATCGCCGGAGATGGTAACATAAAGGGAAAGAAGGTAGATCGAGTAGTTATAAACGAATCAGGGGTATAAAGTAATTTTCTTTTTTTAACGGGTCAACGACGGGTCAACTGACTTTAGGAGTCAGAGGAACCCGCCGGAGAAACACAAGGGCCCAAACTTCGTAAATCTTTTTCAGGGGTAAACCCATCGAATGTGGATATAAACCAGGGAGACAAAATGCAGATTTCTCTTTTGTAAAACACAATTATGATAAAACACACCTTGTAAAAACCCACGAAATTTTTTTTATTTTTATAACGCAATATGGTACTCATATAAAAGATAAAAGACACTCGTTTTTATGGTGAAATTGTTTTGAAAAAAATGTCGTATAAAAAGTTATGGACGTTTTAAAATTATGGGGGAATTTGACATGTGCATTGCATGTGGAGAGAGAAAGTCAACAAATGTGTTATCCCTATTATGCTCTTACCCTTGTTTTACACTTGATGATCTCTCTAATCTAATCTCAACCATTCAATTCTCAAATGAATGGACAAGATTATTTCCTATCATTCATAAGAAAAATAATCTTCTTATTATAACGCAACCCTATATAACAAACTAGGAACTGTTTTTACATGAATAGTTTCCTTGACATATTGAATATACATGTGCACTCGTTAATGCATCCTTATACACCTATAAAAAAGACTTAAAATTATATATAAATGATGAATAATAAAAATTAAATGGAGAGAAATGTACCAATAAATATGACAAAATCACAACCATAACACTATTATAATTGTATGTTATCAAGTCACCCGTTCATGTATGTGGAAAAAATTTGGAAAGATCACCCGTTCATGTCTGATGGCTTCATATCTGATCTTTCCACAATATATCTTTAGACCCAAAATTAATGTTCACGTTTATTTTATACTTTTAGTGGATGTTTGCTCAGTTATGTCGTATATATTCGTTCATCTATGTTCAGGTACATTTATATTCCTTTATATGTGTTCATCTATCGTAGTTATGTTCATTCATTTATGTTTCTTTATGCTCATGAAGCATTGGTTTTCGTTTGCGAACCGTTTGTTTATATTGTCATCAAGTGAACATAAAAACACATGAACACGTTTATTTTCTTAATGAATGAAGTAGCACAAACAAAGTACGTTTTCTTTTACGTGTTCTTTCAGTTATATATGTTCGTTTCCATTTCTTTATATTTGTTCGTTTACGCTCGCGTACCGTTCGTTTATGTTCGTGAACCGTTCGTTCATAGTGTCATCGAACGAACATAAATAAACATGAATTTGTTTATTTGTGTCCGTTTACATTCACGAACCGTTCGTTCATAGTGTCATCAAACAAACATAAATAAACATGAATTTGTTTGTTTTCTTCATGACTGAACACAGACAAAAAAAACCGTGTTCTTTTATGTATTTGATTGTTTGTTAAAATAAAGCTAAACGAACGAATACGAGCATGCCACGTATGTATTTGTTTGTTTCGTTTACAGGCCTATTGAAACAAAATATTACCTTCTATGTCAATAAATTTCTCACAATGGTGTTGCTAAGTGTAAAAGAGACCATAATATGAATGGTATAGCCACAAACCTTCATGGTGTATTTACATAATACCACATGTTATTATTCTTGTTAAGGTTGTGTTTAGGGGGTGTTTGGGATTCCTTATTGTACTTCCTTATAATTTTTTATTAACTTAATAAGTTACAACATTGTAACTTATGTAACTTTTTCTCTCACAATATAAGCAATCTCAAACACCTTATTATTTTTCAAAAAGTTAATAAGTTATAAGTTTGTTGGAAATAAGCAATCCCAAACACCTCCTTAGTGTGTCTGTTGCCCAATATGTGAAGCTTTAAAAACGACACCATGTCACCTTTACCCACCCTCTCCCGAGCTTGTTCCCACACAGTAAAAAAAACCTATAAAGACAAATACGTGCATCTCCTTTTCTTCCCTTCATATAATCCGTTACACACATTTTTCTAGCAAGAACACATATACTCTCTCTATCCACATCAACACCATCTCCCACCTCTCTCCTCGAGGTAAGATGAAAAATGCCCCAAAAGCGTGCATCGAAGTGGTTCTTACTTCTTAGTAGGAAAAAAATTGGTTAGGGCTTCGAACCACAAGTAGTGTAATTATGTAATTATATCGTAGTTTAATTAAATTATGTTGTAATTACACTATGTTTTATATATAATTACACTGCTCAATTTTCACAATTAGCATGTTAATTTAATTTGCATATGATCTAAACCCTAAACCACCTCCATCCCCCACGTCGCCCCTTATTCGGCCCACCGCCCCTACCCAAATCGCCCCTCGACGGTGTTCCATCCCTAAATTACCCCCATGAAGCCCCAAGCGGATGGTCTAACATTGAGTGTTAGGCCTAGGGCTATACACGTGATGCTAATAACGGAGAATGGGCGCTCACGCTCTCCTTGGCGCTCCTTCATAAGTCGTAATGCTCTGTCGTCGATTATAATAGTGGGGTGGCTTGGGTGTCGTCCCACCACGAATAATCTTACGTATTTTATGTAAAGTAGGTATATCTAATGTAGGGCTTTTTTTATATATAAATATATCACCTCCATCCCCCACGTCGCCCCGTATTTTGACCGTCGACTACTAACCAATTTTGAAATCAACCGATGTTCAACTAACTGGTTTGTGCACCACTATTCATGACCAATAAGGCAATAAGCCCACAACTTGTTGTAATTGACTCGGGCTTTCCAACCAAAAAAACAGGGGCACAAAGTTTCGTGGACTCACCCACACCCGTAGTATACACGGGTCATAATTCTCGGGTTCACCCGCCTTCATTTGCCAGTCGCCACCGCGCATCTCAACACCGTTCTCCGGCAATTACACTGCTCACCGTTGACTAAACTCCATACCCTCATGAAACCCCATGTTTCTTTATCAATCAACCCACAAATACAATTCACATTAGACTCCATTCAGAAGTTGCCCACCAAGTGTTCGACGAAATGCCTCAATTACAGTAGTTAACTTATTTCATTATAATGAAGGCATTTAGACATTTATCTAACTGTTGCTATGCCCCAAGTCTTCTAAGAGCCAAAAACTTAACTGGGTTTGTGAATACAGATGCAATATCTAATCCCGTATCTTCCGAGTGGCGCGAACGAGCCTTTTCGAAACTAATCAAGCTGAGTCATTTTCTTAAGGGTTTGGATTTGATCAATGGAAGATTAGTTAATGTCCAGGATGAATGTGCCGTTGTTAACAATGAGTTTTTTATGCAAAGTATGCATGCTTTCAAGTCAATCGGTGCGGCTTTTGTTACACCGAACATGCATACTTGTGCCAACAAGCCGGTTTACAAGGAACCATTTGCTTTAAACTCTCTAAAGAAAGTATGTGACGTGTTAACCGTATCGGCTCAAGATAGAAAGTTGGTCCGTCTTGCAATATGCCCACAGGTTACGCAGCACCAAATATGGATCAGTACCCTTCTTGAGATACTGAATCAGTTAAAAATCGAAATGAGTGTCATGGGTTATCGGGCTGACATGGCTCTGCAAATAGTGGTTAATTGTCTTAGGCTGTTAGACGATGCAATGTCGTATGACCCTGACTCAACGTCGTGGATGCGGCTTGCGCCTAAGAAGGACGCTGACTCACCTCCTTCTGTCAAATGGGCTGATTTGCTTGAGATGTTTAATGATTTAGTTGCCTTTTTAAAGTATGATCATAAGTTTCTCTTTTATGTTACAAAGATTGAGATAATGAAAGAAGGGTTAGCGCAGATAAAAGATGGTTTGGTAGATAAGAATATTGGGTACAAAGAGGCTCGACACCAACAAAGTTTGGTTCAGAAGAAGCTGACTAAATTTTTGGGTCATTCGTCACAATGTTTGCTTACGCTTTTATTATATTATCTTTATGGAAGTGTTGATGATATTGAGATTGATGTTTGTTGCTGGTTGTCCGAGGATGTTGTCGGCGGGGATAAAGTCTGTTTGTGTGTTGGCAAGATTATGACATCGGATGGAGATAAAATGTTAATGCATGTGGTTAAGCAGTTGGATCGAGCCCTTGGGGTGGTAAAATTTGTTCATGAATTGGCGGGAATGAAAGAGGTTTTGGAGTTTCAGGGTCATCTGTGGTATGTGGGCTCGGAGAGTAGATCACTCACTTATAGAGGACACAAGTTCTTTGTTCATGGAATTAGTCTTTGATGAAGGGTGAATCTAAGGCGTTACATAGAAATGTATTCTTCTGTAAAGGTAATTGTTTATTTAAAAATTATATATTTCTATTTGAAGATCTATTTATATATAATATATACTAGGTTAGAAACCCGAGTATTACATGGATTGAATTACTTATTTAGGCTGCAAAACTTTTAGGTTTGGTGCGATGTTCCAAACCAAAAAAACAAGGCTGCAAAAATAATGTTTCAACACATAATTTATTTTTAATGAACAGAAAATACTTGTTGGATTTTTCATAGTACTTGAAGTTCTAAAACGACTCCCCAAACTTAAGATAAATATTTGGTTTTTCCTTAGAAAAAAGTTATTCTACTCATCTAAAGCGAGAAGGGAACTTCATCTCCTGAATCATAGTAAACCACGAACCATAACACACTTACTATGACACAATCACTTGTGAAGGGTAAACGTGGGCCATTAAATAAGCAATCAGTAAATGGTTCGAAACCTTAAGTCGAGCTTGACGCTTGTTAATGATCATCATTGCCAGCAGCTCACTTTCAATGTCTTCAGCCACAAATTAGCAGGGGTCTACGTTTTCGTTTCAATAACTCAATTGATGAGAAAAAATAATTAAAGAAAAATGTATTTACAGATGAGAGCTTAATCTTAAAATAAGCAGGAGGCAAGTTAGTGGTTTGTGTAAATTAGTAACTAAACGGGCCAATAAACAGGCAGCCTCGCTAGCCTTCTTAGAAATGATTTTTTGAAGAAAGATTATAATTACTGATCACCTTCATTAATAATTCTGAGAATCGTTTATGCAAACATCGGTATATAAATATTAGAGACAATTCCATAAATATTCCATGTGATGTGACATTTTAAGAGTTTGGCTCTTAGATTTTAAAAATTGCAAAATTATCCTAACATTTATGAGAGGATTATACGTTTAGCCCATACCATTAATCCCAAATAGTTTCTAATGAAAACTTTTTGAAAATTTCCCATTTAGTCCCCACAGTTAATTTGGCAACTTGTTTGTGATGAACGATTAAGACTAATTTGGCAGTTGAACTGTTAATATGCAGCCATATGCATTTTGGACTTGACAAAAATGCATGAAAACTGAACTATTATATGCAGCCAACTGAACAAAATTAATGCCTACTGTTAAAATGTAGCCAAAGTGTAAGTATTTAATGTGCAGCAACTATTTATATGCGATCCAGATTTCAGAGGCTGCAATACAATTGACCCATATACGACCCATGTGCATCTGTCAACACATCTCTGCTAAATTACAGTTTTACCATTTATATTATCGAAATGAAGCTGAACATTCGGTCACCAAATCTTTAGAGAAGTTGAATTTGAATCAAAAGCTTATAAACATAGTATTTGAAACTTGAAGTTGATTATATTTTTGTGTTCCCAGATCAAGGCCCTGCAAAATGGATAGGGCCGTTGGGGTGGTTAAATTTGTTCATGATGCGAGAATGAAAGAGGTTTTGGAGTTTCAGGGTCATCTGTGGTGCACAGGCCGGTCGGAGAGTCTATCGCTCACTTATAGAGGACACAAGTTCTTTGTTCATGAAATCAGTCTTTAATGAAGGGTGTAACCGAAGGCGTTACATAGAAATGTATTCTTCTATAAGGTAATTGTTTATTTAAGAATTATATATTTTATTTGAAGATCCATTTATTTATAATATATATTAGGAAAGATTCTATTATAAAGACATGCGTTTTCTTTTCCACCATTTGATAAAGCTACACTAGGACTTAACCAGGAGACATGTTTTAAACACATACTAATGCATGTTGCTTTCCTACATAAAACGATGAACAATTTGGTCAATTATATCATAAAGATTTCATTATATTCTTAAACCAAATGTTGAAATAAAGATTATTGCATTACAAGCTTATTTCAAACTATATTATGATATCAATATGACAATCATATCTTTAAGTTTTAGACAATTATCAAGATTTGAATGTCTCGCAAAAATGATGTCATTGCTATAACATATTGAATACCGAGGGTAATTTGAATATTAGATTAGTGATCTTTACTTGCCTTTCTAGCGGAAATGTTACTTTCGAGAGAAAAAACTTGGAGTAGAGTAAAGCTTGACAGAGTATCGAAAACTATGATTTAGTGGTTACCATTTAACAACTGTTCATATTGGAAATAGTTTCTCTACCCCTTGAGATAGCGGAACACTCTGCTTTTATCACACTCTCCCTGGACTCTACTAATAGCTTTGGCTACGTGTGTGATTTTACTAGATACGTTTATTTGTTTGTTATGCAAAACTTTACAAAGTGCACCAAACACAAACGTGATTTAAGTAATACATAAATTGTATAAATAAATATACAAGTACTTATATTATATGACAAAGTGATAAAATATTTAACCAACTGGCAAGCAGTAAAATATATAGATTGATAGGCTTTGAGCAAAACTTAACTAACACAAAGGCTTTTTTCCATGTACTATTGGAACTCGGGAAGTGGAATTTGAAAACTATGAATGCGTAGCTTTTTTTTAACTTTCATGCAATTTAGATTCCATATGATTATTTACTTTACCTTTGTTATTTTATGCTTCAGTACTTCCTTTAATAATTTCACCCCATAAAGCAACTAATGGCAATGAATGGACCATCAGTTCTTGAAATATCACCATTTCATATCATGATTAAAGTTTCTCTGGTTTTTCTTTTACAACAAAAAAAGAAAAAAAAGCTTGTCTTGTATTCCTTTCATGATCTTATATGATTGCATCCATCAACTTATTGGTTTTCTCACATTGTTACTTGGTTGTGTATACAAATACAATTGCAATGTAATAGTAACCTTAGATTGAAACATTATTTTAAATAATACATAAAGTTTCAAAGTGGTGAGTGACTCAGCCAGTAGATTACAAGATTGTGAGGCTGAAAATGAGATATTTATTAGGGGAAAAGAATTTTGCTGTGGAGACTAAAATGATAATGACATATTATTAGTGCTTGACCAAGTAGCATATTAAGGTAAATTATAAAGCTTCTTTTTTGTAAGAATCTTGTTAAAGCTAAACAATAATGGCTAGCAGGAGATCACTAATTAATAAAAATGTGTGTTTTAGCTTTTTGACCAGCATTGCAGATTTCTAGGTGCAAAAAAGATGTTAAACTCAAAAGCTTAATTTGGAATCCTATGTTGTCATGTATATATGTTCTTGCTCATGAACCATCTGAAATTAATATAATTTGTTAGCTTGTGATATTTGAAAAGGGTATTATTATTTTACTTATTTTGTAACATTTGTGTAACTTTATTTTAAGTGATAGCAGATAATTAAAGAACAAAAGGAACACATAATATTAAGGAAGAACCTCACAAAATGAGGGATTAATCAGCCATAAAATCAAACATGAGTCTTACTAATCAAATTAACCATAATTCACCTACCTAGCAAATCGAAAGACCGTTACTATTAAAATAAAAATAAAAATAAAAAACGAACGAAAACAAACAAAGATAATTAAATTGAAGATAGGATTGCATATAATAAGGGAAAAACGGGTTGGTTTAGAATATGGATCCTATCAACTGGATGCAAATAAGATACTCTTTCTTTCTTCATTATGTCTGATCAATCTCTCATTATGTAGTAGATAGCAAATCTAACAATACCTGAAATTAAGTTATAACATCACATGAATAATTTAATTAAATCTGTAGATTAACTATTAATATTTAGTATTAATCAATGAGAAAACAAATATAGAGTGTTACCTGCAGGCTTAAAAGGAAGAATGGCTGCCAGAGTCCCTAGGTGCATTGCATCTAAAGCATTCCATTCTGCTAGCAAAGTTGTGCTCGTTACACCCGGGCCTACAAAAATCAAGACATAAATATATTGGGGAAAATTACCGTACAAACTAAAAAAAAACGTGATAATTGTGCGAATCATATGTAATTACAACGTAGTGTCATTACACTATGTTGTATACACAGTTATCACGTTAATTTAATTTGTATATGATCCACACTCAAATATATATGCTAAATAATTAATTAATAATTATACAAACTTATATATAATATATAAGGATGTTAATTTTCATGCATGTACGTACTTTATTATATTGTGCATGAAGTAGACAGATCAAAGTTAAATAATTAATTAATTACCTGGTGCATATCCAGTCACCGGACTTCCACCCTGAGCGGCCACCGCCACCGCCACTGCCACCAGTACTTCCGCCACCAAAGCCGAAACCCCTCCCACCATCAAAACCGCCACCACCACTGCCGCCGCCGCTAGAGACCAAGTCATCCTTGAAGGCACCGCACTTGAAGCAGCTGGAGCGGCTAGCAAAGTTGTGGGCCCCACAGTTGCCCACATTGCAGTACCAGTCACCGGGCCTGACATCAGGCCCGGTACTGAAGCTAAATGCAGAAGCAGTGATCATGCTTCCTCTAGTAACGCCAAAACCTCCGCCGCCTTGCTTCGTCTCCCCGCAGCGCTGGCAAGACTCCCTCCTCTGGAAGTTCAAATGCTGGCATGACCTGCAGTTCCAATCTCCTGGTCTGCTCATCTTAATTAAGTACTTCTGCAAAAAGAAAACTAAATGTTAGTTATATATTAAGTAAGGTGCATATATATATATATATATATATATATATATATATATATATGTACACTGTGTGTGTGTGATTAAATTTAGGGTTTTGAGTGTAACCTTGAGGAAGATAGTGAGTGTGTGTGTGTGTTGAGGGATTGTGGGTATATATATATATATATACATGCAAAAAGGCCTCGAAATTCGAGGAGATTCGGGCTGCTAGCTGTAGACGTAGTTCAAGCACAAGCCAAGCCACCTTTTTCTTTTTAATATTCTTCCCTAGCTTCAACAATGCCACTTTAATTATTACTAAATCTTATAACCTAAATTTTTATTTTAAGAGAAGCACATTTAACTAATTATCTTTTATATTTTATACACTGAGGGACGGACTTTTATTTCAAAACCAATAATATGTCAGGAGTAGTCGTATACTTTATTTGTTCATGTTGCTTTAAATATTATACCCAAAACAAGTAGGTAATCTATTGTGTTAAATTGGTTAAGGTTTGGGATTCCTGAAATCTCAGGTTTGAGAACTGACTCAAAGGGGAGTTTTCATGGTGTTCTTGAATGAGTCAGGCACGCATCATCAAAATCAGTATGAATGGTTAACATCACTTGTTAGGAAGACTCACTCAGATATTGAGGGTGGTTCTTAACACCGTTAAAAAGAAAAAGGACTAAAGGGGCATCTAAGGAATTTTGTTTGCAACGTTGGGTTGAGATTCTAAAGATGGATATATCGTGGAGTTTAAGGTGTAGCTTCTTTTAAGGCTTTCATTTTCCCGTCATGCCCTTCCCTTCATTCTTAAATCACTAAATTTACCATTGTGTAATTTATACTTCATTTCATAACATTGTTGAATAGATATCACTCGATTCATGGGTAAACCTGGACCTGACATGAAATTAAATGTACGATCTTGTGGTTCCCCAAAGGAAAAAAAGAATGCTTCCTATCGACTAATAGGAAATACAAGAAGTCATTGTCATATTTCGTTAGGCCATTCCTTCATGTGGGGATTATCGACACGATCAATAACATTACCCTGTTATCTACTACTATAAGTAGCACAAAAGTTAGGGAACTTAGGCAGGCTTTCATTCTCAATTGTACAATTATTCTCGTCTTTATTTAATGGAAAAGAATGATACAAGTGTTGATTCTCACATGCTCACAATGCTCTATCTTACCGGATTGAATTTTATCTTACAGGATTGATTTCAATCACATGCTTGAGATTAATGGGAGAGAATGAATTATCGAAGGGTTCGAAGCAGTTGGTCTAGTGTATATGTAATTCTGTCTTCACATCTGATTTCTTTAGCCAATTAAAAGTTTTTTTAGGTTATTTGTATTTTAGTAATACGTGATTGATCCAATAAAAAAATCCTCTAATCTGGGTAAATCAACATGCTTAGATAGTTGGATGAACATAAAAAAGGCTATAGTTTTCGTTTCGAGTTATTGTACTTTTTCCAACCCTAACTCGAGACCCAAGTCTAAGCCTTGTTAAAACTAAATATGTAATTTTAAAGAAAACTTCCTATTTCACTCATGGTATTCATTAGAATTGAATTTAATTCCACATAGAAATGCATGTTTGATATGTTAAGAAAGGGTTATAAATTGAAATTTATTTGTCAGAGTCTAACCTACTTGGTAAAGTCGCATGCCTCTTAGACGGGAGGTCTCATATTTAAACCTGAGCAATAGAGTAATTTAGGGGTGTAACTTCATTTATTTGATTTTATTGTAAACAAGAGTATAATCCTGTCAAACTTTGATTTATTAGATCGATTTTGGGGTTGTGATTTTATATGTGAATATTACTCATAGCATACTACGCCAATTAACCAACCTCGTTTCTCTTGCGGATTTCATCGTTTCACGGCCCCAAATCGATCTTATAAACCAAATTATATGTTTCATATGTGGTACCTACAATAGAAGAAGAATTAGTAGTGACGACGAGACATGAATACCAAAGTGTTCATAGGTCACTACAAGAATCTAATATGGTGACGACATAAGTCGTCGCTACAGGGTGTCCCAACGGCATGTCCTCGACATAGCATTGTCATTGTTGGTGGAAAAGTCTTCGCCTTAGGTCAAGCTATGGTGACAACAAGTCTCAGGAAATTCAATGCAATTTTTTTCTTTTTTTTTCATGTGGACCATTTTAAATAACAAAACTATAAAAATGAATACAAAATAAGTTCGAATCTAATGCAAATTACCATAACATATTATTAAAATAATTAAAATGATTGTAAAATTGTTGAAATACATTTCATAAATACAAGTTAAACCGGACTACCTAATCACTTTCATGTCTCGACCGTGCATATTTTTAATAATTTAACGGTGAAAGTAGTTCATTTAATCATAGTTGTTGCGTATGTTGATTTTATTGTCGATTCTATTCGTTTATTGCTTGTTGTTGTTGCCACTTTTCATTCGCTTGTTGCAATTGTTCTTGCATTACATCATATTGTGAGGTGAAGACGTACATATGTACAAGCAGTCATGTCGGCGGATAGATTTTAAAGTTTTCAACCAATATCCTGTGTATGACTACGCCATTCACCTAAGGCACGTATTATTATTATTATTATTATTAATTTTTATAATTATTATCAATTGTCTAATTGTATTAGGTATCTTGTTCACTAAGATTACTATATATCTTAAGAGCTCACTTTATTAATCCTCATTTTAATAAAACACAATGCTTTTAAAATCTATTGGGTTAATTGTTGATTGAAACCCTAAAAAAGTTGGTTCTAATTTGGTTTGGAAAAAGAGCGAATCCATACCCACAAAAAATTAATAAATTACAAGTCTTTTTACAAGCTTAAGTAAGACAGACCAACATGGCCTACATTAAAGCAAAAGATCACATAATGTCACCTATACATGTTTATTCAAAGATATAATTGCTTGTAGGAAAACTCTTTGACCAACAATTATGCACGTAATTGAAATACACACAAATATATATCTAATCTAATTTAACTATACTAATAAAAGAAAATAATGAGATGATGTGGCAATCCCACATTCATTTTAGGCATAATCTCTCTTCTTATTCATCCTATCTTCCATGGGTTATGGAGCAAAACCATATTGACAAATGAGTTATAATTTCCTTTCTAATTCTCTAATTTATCATCTCATTCATCTCAACTATTCATTGGTCATGGGCCAAAATAATTTTGACAAATGGGTAATAATTTCATTTCCAATTCTCTAATTTCTCAACTTATTTATTTGACATATCCATTGGTCATGAGACAAAACTACTAAGAGAAATGGGTTATAATTTCTCTTTTAATTATCTAATCTCTCATCTCATTTATCATAGTTATCCACGGGTAATTGGTCAAAATAATTTCTACAAATGTTGTATATAAAAAAATTCAAATTAGTAAATTTGAGATTTTATATTTCTTATTGTTTATAGTATATATTTTATCTTCTTTTTACCTATAATTCTGTTCATTTCTTTTAGATAACGGATCTTTTTTATTCTTTTTATTTGATAAATCCCGTGTAATACACGGGTTCAAAAGCTAGTATATATATATATATATTGATCTTGTATATGATTAACTCTCGCGGTCGAGAACAAGAAGCGTAACAGTTTGGAGTATTTGTTTTCGTTTAAAAAATTGTTAAAAACAAGAATCAAAATCTAAATTAATAAACCGAAAATAATCTCGTAAGCTGCCTAAAAACAAACTAGGAAGTTTAATTGGTAAAAATGTAATTAAAATTTTATCAGATAGGCTAAATGAATGTTCTAGGTAGCTTAATTGATATCTTGTTTGAATGACTTAACCACAATATTTTGCCCCCATAACATTGATGATGGGTCACCTTGTCACTTTTGTAAATAAATTGCCTAAACCCAAACTAGAAAATTGATGCTTCTTTTTACAAATTTTTGAATATTCCTGTTTTGTACTTGTGGTATTTTCTTTTTTAAGATTTGAGTCAAAAAGAGTGTATGGGATGACACCACATATTAAAAGTAATAGATAATATTTGATATTAACTTGCTTTCTTGACGGCATTTTCTTTTCAATATGTTTAGTGTTTAAATAATTAATATTTAAGATATCTTGTTTACATTTAGAATATTATTGGTTTAATTTTTATTTTTATTTTATTTGTTCTTTATTACAAAGAAAGTAAAACTAATGATATATGTGTGGTAGCAGTAAAGAAAAGGCACATTGAAAATTCAAAATATTTCACGTGTGAAATTCATTCAAATAAGTTAAATAACTTTAGATGTTATACTATAATTGGTTTATGCATTTGTAGACAATGATCATTAGCTAAATATTTATATAAATGGGTTGTAGAAGACATATAACCGCGAATGCATAAACGTTACAATAGGCCAAATTTGTTGTGTTTAACATAGCAGTTTATGATCAAATAAAACCCCATTCCATAGAGTAGCGTCGATGTATATGACAACTAATTAACTAAAGAGCAATATCAGCAGCAAGAGAAATCTGGACATCATTAGCAACCAATTTGAATGGTAGTAACAACCAAACTTTACAATCATAAGAAGCGAGATAAGAATAGCGACACTAAGCCATATACATCTTTATTACAGCGTGCATGATCCAACTAGTCAATAAGGCGGTTACCATAAACTACTTTAAAAGTTGTTGATAATAAAACAACAACTATAATTCATCACTAACTATATTTGTTAAAATAACTATAGAAAACTTATCAGCATTATCAGAGACGGTCCAATCATTTTGAATGTTTTTTTTTTTTCCAAATTGTACTGTTACATAACCTTCTATTTTATTCAAACTTAAGCCTGAAAATAATAAGTTTTTTATGTAAAAATGTAGTATATAACACCTAAGCGTAGATGAAGAACTCATTGAAACAAAATTTTACAAAAATTTGGCTTGGCGGTTCTTTTTACCAATGGTTGAGAAAGTCAAAGGTATAGTTGTAAGTTATTTATTTTAGTGTTTATTATGGAAATGAGCATTAATTATCCTAAAAAAACAAATTTGAACAAGAAATTAAAAATGGGGCTGTAGAGATTCGGACTGATCACGCTGCCGACTCTAAAAGGCATGTGCTTTAGCCACCGCCTACCGGACAAAAGCTAGCTTAATATTTGTACATGATTCACTTATTTTGTAACATGTTTTCATGTATGTACATACATAAAATTCAAACGGGCCCGGAACTTTGGAGGCCTAAGCCACGGACATTTTTTATTTTTTTTTGAATGGTGTGGTCGATGGTCCCTGTCTTACCATATCGGTTGGCCTGAATTTTTTTTAATTTATATATATTTTATATAAAAAAAATATGTATTTTTAATGTTTAATCTAATTACTTAACTCATTTTAAGTCTATTTTATAATAAAAAAAAATTGTACAACCCATGTCATAACCAAGAATTCATTAAAAAGATTAATTGTTGAAACCCAACAAAAAGCCCATACCCAAAATTTTTGCGCATTCAACTCAACAAATTTTAACGATTCTTGAAGACTACCCTGATCAAGTACCGCAAATCATGAAAATGAGTAAATTTAACAATTTATCTGTAACATCCTACTTTCGGTTATATTAATAAAATAAAGTTCGTTTATTTTATAGCGGGTCGTTATCGGTTTAGTTGAATAGAATACGAGATGGACTTGTGTTGGGTAAATGGATATGGGTTATGGACTTGGGTTATGGAGGAATGAAGGAAAGACCATGGGCTTAAGCCCATGATCAAAAATATATACACCCTTAATCCTCCATTTAATTCATTTACACATATCCCTTACACCATCCAAAACACACACTTAAGATTCTCTCTCTCTCTAAACCGATATCAAGAAGGAAACCGAGAACCGACCCGAGGTAATGATAGTATTTTATTGTTTGAGCTTAAAACCGTTAGTTATGAACACGAAACGACGAGCCGACACCGTTAAACCGTTTAAGTCACGAGATCCGGGTGGATTCGGGTATAAACCGAACCTATGATGAGCTTAGGGGTCACCCTAGCTCAGATCTGGATCGAACGGGACGAAAAACGGTGAAAAACGAGTTAAAACACGTTTTTCCGACGGTGGCGCCGGAAAGGCGGCGCCGGAAAAGGTTGGTACGAGTTTAGCGATGTCAGGGAATGTTCTGACATTCCCTGACCTAACCCTAATTCGCTAAGGGTAACTAGCGAAGTAGGTGTGATTCGCCAGCCGATTCGCTAAGGAAAGATTAGCGAACTAGCATGTCATTCGTTAAGGAAATAAGGGCGAACTAGGCCATTCGCTAAGAGAGGGACGAATGAACCCCCTTCGTTATAAGGTTCATTCGTTGACCAGATCAGTTCGTTGAGGTCCAATTCGCTATAAGGACCAGTTCGTTAAGATGCCTGATTCGTTACAAAGGCAGATTCGCTATAATGGCTAATTCGTTATGAATTCCCATTCGTTAAGAACTGAGTGACGAATTAGAACTTTGAAAGAATGACAGAACAGTCCCTGGACTTAGAAAAGAATGATATAATTACAAAGTGACCCTTGGACTTTGATGATTTATGAAAGATGCCTTCAAGGGTTAAAGTGTAGCGATTAACTAACCGGTAATAATCCAATGAAGTAAAACCGGCTTAGATACGTAAGATTAATTAAGTATACGATAGGAAGAGTTAGAGCCGTATTTAATATATGTATGATTCGTGCTCAGCTCAGGAAAGGATTAACTATAAACGGTGAACGCAACCGCCTTGAGGTGAGTTTCTAGCCCCACTTCCTTGTTATGTTTTCGGGGCTGTGTGCATACTCGATGTGATAGTTAATACACTTATCTTAAGTGGTAAGTGTATGCCTTGTATGATTTATGTATGATGATTGTTTGACGGTGCGTGAACGATCTTCGGATATTGCATGTACCGTCAGGTGGTAGTTAAGATATGATTGATAAGTATGATGAAAGATATAATGTATGTATGAATATATGATGTATGCATAATGTATGTATGTTATGATGATGGTACGTGAACGCTCTTCGGAGATTGCACGTATTGTCAAGGAAGGTATGTATGAACAGGTACGGTACAGTTACACGAAACAAGGGGACCAGACCCTAATAATATCTGTGATGGTAGGGACCAGACCCTAATAATATCTGTGATGTTGGGGACCAGACCCTTTATAATATCTGTGATGTTAGGGGCCAGACCCTTATAATATCTGTGAGGTTATAGAGCGGAAGGCTCTTTAAATAGAACGAATAGTTATGTATGAAAAGTAAGTATGAATAATGTACACCCCTTCGGGCACGTGTGCAAGTATGAGAACAGATTGTATGTTGTATGATTAACTAGAACTCACTCAGCGTAGCTGACTTTTAGTATGCACGCAGGTGAGTAGATTGAGGCAGCTTGCATAAGAGGAAGCACATGGCATGGACTTGAAGAATCTGGCATCTCAAGAAATGTTATGTTATTCTAAAGACAATGTTTTATGTTTTAAATGATTTGAATGCCCGTTAAGACAACAAAGTATGGTTTTGTAATATGATGGTTTGAATGTTTTAAGATTCCGCGAATGTTTTTATTAACTCTGATATTATGAACTGTGTTTATGAGTAAATCCAACGTCCAAATGTGAGGCACCGGTAACGGGGCATCACATTATCTCTTCGATACTCGATAGGCTTAATACAATAATACAAGAATGTGTTATGCAATATATTGTCTGTCTTATTCCTCGATAACGGTAAAAACAATTATAGTTTAATGTAGGGGCATCTAAACCGCTCGTCGCTCGCTCGGAATCTGTTAGCTATTTTTTCCCTCGATTGTAAACGAGCTAATCTGCTCGGTTCGGTTCGAATATTTTTAATTTATTTTATATAAAATTATATATGAACGGATATATAAATATATAGACAACACACATAAAATATAAGTATACAATTTTTAAACCCTTTTAAATTTTTCCTATTCAGTCAATTTTACAGTTTCATTAGTTCGATTCAAGTTTTTAGAATACCATAAGTTTGTTTACATATTTATTATATCTCACTTCAAATTAATTTTTAATTTTACAGTTTTATTAGTTCGATTCAATTGTATTATACGTTTGTCTAAAAACTACTAATTTTTTTACAAAATATATTATTTACAGCCTTCAAAGTTTTTTATTTTAGAAATTTTTAAAGTGAAAAGAAACAAACAATGCTCGAAAATCGCTTGATGTTTGATCAAATGCTTGATGCGATTTTGGCTTGTTTCGATTTTCGCTCGATTCTAATTTCAGCCTTCGATTCGGTTCGGTTGTAAACGAGCTAAGCAACGAACAAGCCTTCGCTCGGTTCGGCCCGGCTGGTGAACATCCCTAGTTTAATAATGCAATTGTAACGGTTTATAATACTCTCTCTTTTACATTTATTTATGCCACTTTCATTGTGACAATTGATGAAATTAACTATATTAGAGTATATTCTATATATTTGGTCAAATATACGTTAAAATTATAATGATCGAAATTATTGTGTCACAATAGAGAGAATTTAACCTTCATCATATGCTCATAAATCGATCACAACTTGACCTATAAGTGGTATCAGAGTAATACTCAAGAAGTATAAAACATATTCTAGCAAGACACTTAGAAAGCAAGAAGTAAAAAAACAAATGTTTAGTTGAATTATAATCCATTAATATTACACCATTTAAGTAACTTCAAGTATGCTATACTTTCAACACTTTTAAATTAAGAAATTAAGATTACCGGTTTCATTTTACAATTCTTTTAACTGAACCGAAAATTCAAAAACATGCTATATATAACAAGAAAATTGCAATTAGTGTATTTTTCAACAAGGGTGAGCAATACCCAAAGGCCAAAACGTTAATTGAAATAGAACTGAAAACCAATGAAATTAAACATGAATTAACTGAAAATCGGTTATCGTTTTTTTAATGTAACCTCAGTTAACCTAAACGAGCTCAACCAAACGGAAACAAAATATTTATATTTTCATATGAAACTTTTTAACATCCATTTCATGTTTTATACTTGAGTTCTTGCATTTATACTTCCATCAGGGTGCCGTTTTTATTCATTGTCTGAATCCTCTGATTTCATATTGTTCAGGTGCCGATCAAGCCAACGGAGCTGTCATTTTGTTTTTCATATAGAGATTTTTAACATCTATTTCATGTTTGATACTCGATTTCTTTTATTTATACTTTCACTTTATGTATTTATACATGAATTTTATGTACTTCTAAGCAAACATTTTATCCCAAGTTGGTTTTGGTTATCAACCGAACTGAAACCAACAAACAAACCGATTGGCTAATTAAATAGATTAAATGATAACTTTGGCTTCAGTATCAGTTAAGGCTAATAACCGAACTAAACCAATATGAACCAAACACTATATTTTTTCATAATCATTCAACTTAGAAGAAAAGATTTCTAATTTCTAAAGATAAGTTGAAAAATACATATTACCTGAAGCATGCTTGTGTGGACCTTACTTGAGTGTCCCCTCTTGTTGGGTTTAAGGACACCAGGTTTGTTGCTAGGATGTCCGTGTTAAATGCTGAATCAGGAAAAATTGCTAAGCACGAGAAGGCTTGTGTCAAGAGTCGACACGCCTTTATACCTTTTGCTTTCGATACATTTGGATCACCTGCACTCGATGCTGTTACATTTCTGAAAAGAATTCGGTGATCATGCACATTAACTTTTCAACGCTAATGAAGAAGTAGTGGTCTTGGTTACTATAAAATTAAAAATAACAATAAGAAAAATATATAAATATAAATATAAATATAAATATAAATATAACTAGAAACTAACTCCCGCCTTATTCTATAAATCAATATCATCTCATTTTCCTATCAAATTTTATCACCAAAAGTAACTGAACTGAGTGATCATCACAGAGTTTGAGTAATTAGGGTTTTGTTTTTCATCGCCGGAATCCTCTGATTCCTTATTGTTCAGGTGACGGAGCTCCGATCAACCCGACGGAGTCGTCAATTCTCACCGATCAAAACTCAAAACCCTAAAAACAAAAGGTAATTGGATTATTTCTTCATTCCAACATATTAATATAAATGCTTCTTGATTTAGTTCATGCTTTTATATTATTGTTCAAGAATTAATGGATTCAATCACCAACAATGGCGGTCAAAAGGCCTGCAAGTGCAAGAAGTCAAAGTGTTTGCAACTGTAAGCAATTTTGTCCTAATTAATTAGCAACATATTTTGATGAAATTGATGATAATAATAATAATAATAATAATAATAATAATAATAATAATAATATTTTCTTTCTTTGTAGTTATTGTGACTGCTTTGCTTCTGGATTGCATTGTGATGAAATTTGTGCATGCAAAGGCTGTTTCAATACTCCTGATTACGAAGACACCGTTGAAGAGGCGCGTAATCAGATTGAGTCGAAAAATCCTAATGCGTTTTCGTCCAAGATTCGGTATCTTGTGGAGCCTTTAATAAGCCAGAATGTGGTATGCGACTTTTAAGTTTAAGTTTCTTTGTTTATTGATACATTATTATTATTATTATTATTATTGTTAAACAATAATAATAAACAGGAGGTTGAAGATCAAGTGAAGCCGGTTGCAGGTAAACATAGAAACGGTTGCAACTGTAAAAAGTCAATGTGTCAAAAAGGGTACTGTGAGTGCTATCAGGTTTGTTCTCAACACTGTGTTACGCTTCAATTCGTCTCATATTCTCGCAAATTACTTGTTTTGTTGATTTGTTTTACTAGCTTTTTGAGTTCATGTCAATAGGCTGGTGTGGGATGCTCTAAAGAATGCCGATGTTTAGGATGTAAAAACAAGTTCGGCAAGAGAGCAGCAGGTAAAACAGATATATGCATATTTTTTTCTCAAGATTTTTAATCCTTTTCTTGGTTTAATACTAACTTTATATACATTGAATTCCAGATTACAACTTATTTAATGCACCAATCCATGTGACTGTCGAAAATGAATTCGATAATCCTCACACCTTGACTCCTCTGACACCATATCAACATTTTGGGTAAGTTGTATATCATGAATCTTACATTATAACAATTACACTAATAATTACTTTTTTAATGTATAGCCATGAAAACCGTCCTTCGACAACCGGAAGATACATTGCTTCACCAGGATCTGCTGAGTCTGACATGATGTTGGGGTACTTTGATATGGTTAACTTAGATCAACAAGCATATCTTGATGCTTTCATGGATCAGTTCACACCTCCGGATACTACAAAAGTTAATGTCAGAAATCGGAGTTCTGTGATGGACATTCCTCCAATGATGGACTTACCATATAGTTCTTCTACACCTGGTGGGAGTTATTCCTCTGTGGGAAGTTGGCCCGGTTCACTAACGGGCCCGGTAACTGTGTTTGGTGGCCCAGAAGTTATGTACTATGATGAAAGGCCCAATCACAGTTTCATTTCACCGGGTAACAAGTGAGAGTCTTGCATGGACCATGGGAATAGTTAGGCCTAAGGCCTAGATACCATCTTTTGTTTTTCATAGAACCGGTTAACCGAATGTTAATATGTTTTGGTCCATAGTTGTATGATCAGTTTTTTCTTGATTCTTCTATGCTCTTTTGTTATACAATATCATAAGAGAATCTTTAAGAAATATCATATAGATATAAAAGGCACACATGTAAAAGGTTCCATATTTCCATCTCATATTAAACATAAGTTGGGGTTGTTTTATGATGTAAGAAGATTTAATATGTCAATACATCTATTCCAATTTGTAGGACAAATCGAAGTTTGCAAACTTTTAGCACGGTACATTCTTTATTAGATTCAAACACGTAGAACTCGCTCTTATGCAACATATTGTATAATACATATATTATCCCCCACAACAAAATCATCAAGCCCCTAGATAAGCAGTGAGCCAACAACAAACATCATTAATCTCTTGTATGCTTGTGTAATGACCAAGCCTGAAACGAAAATAAATATATTAATCAATAAATAATAAACATTCACTTGAAGTAGATTCGTAACATAAATTTGAGAACAAGAATTACCCATCATATGTCTGAAATGTTAAATTCTGAAATCCAGCAGAATACATGGTTTGTGCCGATTTCTCACCAAGTTTGTACTCGACCACATCGTCAACTGTAACAAAGAAACATTACATGAATCACATACATTGTTTCTATCTTAGGTTTTGTGCGATGGCGTGTTATAAGCAAATACCTTGACCATGACAAAGCAAAACATGTAATGATGATGCGCGCCTTGCAGCTTCCTGTGATATTCCCACTCTATTTCTTAAATTTCTAGAAAAAAGTTATTTGATCATCAAAAGAATGCCAAATTTGTGACCCGTTAAGTGGTTAAAAACTTAAAAATGAAATTATTAAGTTTGCAAAGAACATAAGTAAAACCTTGAACATGGGATCCAGCCACTGAGAGCTACGACAGCACTAAGATTGATGGGGTATCGGTTTCCATTCCCATATTGCCCAAGTGCTCGACACGTTGCAGAGTAGAGAGCGACAGACGCACCCATGCTGAAGCCTGCAACGCCTAGTTTAACTGTTTTAAGATGAAAGTATTAAAAAGAATACTACTTTTTCGTTTACAATTTGAGCATGCGGGTCTATTTCTGATCATTATAAGTTACAAAAATTGAATTCAAATGGTCCCATATTCTGTGCTCTTTGTATAGTGGCATATGATGATCAAGACCTTTCACTAGTTTTGAAAACGTGACAAGTGAATCTTTCCTTCTAAAGAAAAAGCACACAATTTGGACCAGAAGAATAGTATATACTTGTTACAACTTGCAACGTGTCTTGTTATCCTCGTGTTCATCGATCTGTAACACTTTTTTTTTGTTTTACAAATTCTATATGAAAATTGTAACATCCCGAAATTTCCAAAATGATATTAATTATATTACTTAATAATAGAGGGAAAGTTTACTCGGGTTATCGGGAAATAAATAAATAGAGTAGGAGTTGGTATGGGTCGGGCTAGTGTTGGGTAATGGATATGGGTTATGGACTTGGGTTATGAAAGAAGGAAGGAGAGTCCATGGGCTTAAGCCCATGATCCCTAAATATAAATACCATTAACCACCATTTAATCCTCATTTCCATACACACACACCCAAAACACACACAACCCGAACCAAGATCCGAAGGCGAAAACCCGAGCTTGTTGGTGCTGGAACGTCGTGACTGACCAAAACAACATCAAGGCTTAACCGGGTTCGTAGTTCGACTCGATCAAGGTACGTTTATAGTTAGAAATTGTTCGTATAGGTTCGGTTTGATTTGAGAAATGATAGATCTGAGTTTGTATGGTAAAAACGAATCCAACAAAGCTAATCTTACTGAAAATGGTTAAGATTTGATGGGTTAATCGATTGATAAAAGAACCCGTAACCTATATGCCTAAATCGCACCCTTTAAACATCTATGTTAGGTCGATTTGATGGTTGGGGTTTGTAGGCGCTGGTCAGACGATCCCGTGGGTACCTAAATCGAGTTATTTGGTTAAGAAACGAAGGTGATTAAGGGATTTAAGAACGAACAGTAGCAGCAGACGACAACTTCGCCTGCAAGCTAAGTTCGCCTGATGAACTTCGCCTGCAAGCTAAGTTCGCCTGATGACAACTTCGCCTAACGCCAAGTTCGCCTGATGACAACTTCGCCTAAAGCCAAATTCGCCTGATGACAACTTCGCCTAAAGCCAAGTTCGCCTGATGACAACTTCGCCTAAAGCCAAGTTCGCCTAAGGTTTAACTTCGCCTAAAGTCAAGTTCGATTAGAGAATAGATTAAAACGATAAGTAAAAGTAAGCTAATACTAGGCCACCAGATTAGATCAGGCGAGTATTGATACGTGTAACTTATACAGTCAGCCGAGCTCAGTTAAAGAAGGGATTTACAACTATCAGAGGAAGAAGCAGAGTTCAGGTGAGTTTCTAGCCCCATTCTTTGTTATGTTTTCGGGGCTGTGTGCATACTCGATGTGAAATGTGAATACACTTACCTTAAGTGGTAAGTGTATGCTATAGATGTTATACGAGGTATATATTTTATAATGCTTGTCGGTACGTGAACGATCTTCGGATATTGCACGTATCGCCAAGGATAGTAAATTCCAAGTGGTTGATAGTGTGTACGAATGTTATGATGTGACTGGTTTATTACGTAAATACCGAACTGATATGAAGTGTGATATAGGCAGGTAGAGGTAGAGTGTGTTAAAAGTGGCAAGAGTCTAGCAAGGGTGTTAGTGGCATAACGTGAGCGCGTGATAGGAAAAGCCTGTACGTGCCATCGTTATTATGTGTGTATGATTGTGGATGTGACATGCTTATTATGTAAATGATATGAAGCGTGTTGTAGACAAGTAGAGGTAGAACGTGTTAAAAGTGGCAAGAGTCTAGCAAGGGTGTTAGTGGCATAACGTGAGCGCGTGATAGGAAAAGCCTGTACGTGCCATCGTTATTATGTGTGTATGATTGTGGATGTGACATGCTTATTATGTAAATGATATGAAGCGTGTTGTAGACAAGTAGAGGTAGAACGTGTTAGAAGTGGCAAGAGTCTAGTAAGAGTGTTAGTGGCATAACGATAGCACGTGGTAGGGTAAGCCTATACGTGCCTTCATTATTAAAGTGGCAAAGTGGCATAACGTTTTACGTTATTAAAGTGGCAAAGTGGCATAACGTTTTACGTTATTAAAGTGGCAAAGTGGCATAACGTTATACGTTATTAAAGTGGCAAAGTGGCATAACGTTATACGTTATTAAAGTGGCAAAGTGGCATAACGTTTTACGTTATTATAGTGGCAAAGTGGCATAACGTTATACGTTATTAAAGTGGCAAAGTGGCATAACGTTTTACGTTATTAAAGTGGCAAAGTGGCATAACGTTTTACGTTATTAAAGTGGCAAAGTGGCATAACGTTATACGTTATTAAAGTGGCAAAGTGGCATAACGTTTTACGTTATTAAAGTGGCATAACGTTATACGTTATTAAAGTGGCAAAGTGGCATAACGTTTTACGTTATTAAAGTGGCAAAGTGGCATAACGTTTTACGTTATTAAGTGGCAAAGTGGCATAACGTTATACGTTATTAAAGTGGCAAAGTGGCAAGGTGGTAGGTGTAGATAAGAGGCTAAGTGGTAAGTTAAGCAGGTTAGATGCGAAAGTGTGAATACACTTACCTTAAGTGGTAAGTGTATAGATGTTATACAAGTAGCTATTATGTAATGCTTGTCGGTACGTGAACGATCTTCGGATATTGCACGTATCGTCAAGGAGAGTGATTGTCAAGTGGTTGTTAGTGTGTATGTATTCTATGATGCGACTTGCTTATTATGTAAATATTGTATTGGTATAAAGAGTGCTGTAGACAAGTAGAGGTAGAGTGTGATAGAAGTGGCAGAGTCTAGTAAGAGTGTCAGTGGCATGACGATAGTACGTGGTAAGGTAAGCCTATACGTGACTTCGTTATTAAGGTGGCATCAAGTGGTATAAAGTGGCATAAGTGGCTAAGCTGTAGGGGTAATTAAGAGGCTAAGCTATAGGGGTAATTAAGTGGTTAAACAGTGGCATGTTAGACAGTGGACTATGTGTCTTCGGATACGTATATATATTGTATGAAGTGGTTGTATGATAAGTTGCTTGATTAACTAGAACTCACTCAGCGTAGCTGACTTTTAGTATGCACGCAGGTGAGTAGGATGAGGCAGCTCGCTTGAGGAGACACGTGGCACTGAATAAGAGGCTGGCATCGAAAGACTCAAGACGTTTAAGTTTAATGTTTCGTTTATTTTGAAAGACAAAATGATGTTTTAAGACAAGACGTGTTTTGTTATGAAATGTTTTATGAAAGTTTTTATATTCCGCGAAAGTTTTAATGAACTCTGATTTGTAAGAACTGTGTTTATGAGTAAATCCGACGCTAAAGTAAGGCTACCGGGTTCGGGGCCTTAAAAAAATACAGTTGTTAAGCATGTTGTTTGCTTTCGTGATCATCAAAACTCTGTCATAATCATCGCGGCTTTAACAAGTAAAAACATTCATAATTCGATGCATAGTAACTAACATGAAGACATACCATCATTAGGCTCACTAATCAAGAGATTTGCAACATGTGTTGCTGAAGCATCCAAGCCCTCCAAATCATCACAAGCGTCTTCTGACATGCTTGTGATATTAAACCCTGATAATATTGGCATCTAATGTTATATAAACTCGATCTTCATATATTTCATAATCCTTGCAGTGTGGTCTATAAATACAAAAAACAAATACAACATACACGCAGTGCAAGGATATCCGCCATATAGAGATAATAGTCGACTTGGCGCACTTGGACAGATCCATTTGATCTAAATCACACATGAAAATATATCTTAAAACACTATGTATGCAAGAAATGTAACTAAAGTTATGATCGAACTTGCATGAGAAATTATGGTAGAAAAATTGAATCGTTACATTTGGAAGAGGAAAAGTTTCTAAGATCTGTGTCCAACTGCAAACAGTTAAAAAAATGGACATCATTATCATGAATATTATGTCGCATGTTGTTTCAGGTAGCCATTAAATAGAATCGCGAAACTGCACAAGTACTTGTACATAATGATTGTCGTATATAACGAAGACAAAAAACAAGGCCGGTTATGAGGTTACATAACCACCATAGGTATTATACTAAAATCAACAATATACGATTCTCACAATATTTCCTCTGTGTGTGTGCACACACACACACACTATAACTTTTGTCAATTAATTTCTAATAGAAGATAATTATTTTACACTAAAAGGTCAAACATGATATGCAGAGAAAGTCACCCATAATCAAATGTCAAAAGCTGTAAAGTCAAATCTAAAGTCAAAAAGTCAACAATCACCTTGAGCCCTTCTCACCAATGCCATGAAGCCAAACAATAGTTGCTTTGTGAGTTTCTTTAGGCATAACAACAAAAGTCCTTCCAAAGTCAAACACATTTCTTCTAACACTTCTACTTCCTGAAAAAAAACTGTATTAATACTTCTTTATGGCTCGATGAATAGATGATTTTGAGACAATGCGCCAACGTTCTATTGCTTAAATATGCAAATATGACTAACCTGAATCACGGTTAGAGCTGTTGTGACTCATTGTCCTGAACCCTTAAGTTATAGCAGCACTCAGTGATATTTGAAACAAATAAGAAAGCACCCTGCAATGGAAACGAAAAGTCGGTTGTAACTATTTATAACGATATCCTGGTAGTGGGAATTTACAGAAATGTGTCGCAAACGCATGATCTGAATCATCGGCTATGTCTACACCAGTTAAACACTTCCTGAAACCACCTGCCAAAGTAGAATCAGATAACAAATTAAAGCACATATGAGAATAGGAATAATAAGGTTGGAATCTTTAGTAGTTTTCAAGATATAATTCCAACCAATCCAAAACAAGAACAATGAACATGTAGACATAAAATGTCAATTACTGAGGCTGCTATGGATGGATATGTTGAGAATATATGCTTGATTGAAACATGGTATTATGTGAACACCGTTGCCACATGACACAAAAGAAGCTAATCTCATATATGTTATCAACTTGTGATCTATAGCGACATCATGTGCTTATACAATATACATACCCACAAGTAGGCATATTAAAGAAAACATTTTGATTCGGTACAAACATGTTGTGAAAGTAGGTAACGATGTGGATGGTGAGTTTTGTAGAGGTTTGCTGTTGTAGAAAAAATGCAGCGTTGGAGATGCTCTAAGAGTGTCTAAAAGCTAATTTAACATGCCTTGACATTATAGTGTTTACATCTCTCAACTTCATCATGTTCCTACTCATAAATACGACAATTTGATATAGTATCAGGTCGCGCCAAGTCTCCAAGAACAAAGACCACTCATATCCACCTATTGTATTAAAGTGATGCCAATGACTTAAAATATGCAAAGTGAAGCATGTCGCTGAAAATAAACAATACACAATTAGTCAATTAGTCACATTTTTGTTTTAGTGGAAAAATTATCCTTACCTGCATCTGATTCTCTTCAACAAGATCATTACTTGAAGTCTCCGCTCCAACAAATGATTCGATCTTTGAGAAATGACAAGACATTTTATAATATGATAAAAAGAACTTAAACCCTTAATAGAGTATAAGATTCTATATAATAAGTTCGATCAACATTTTATGATTTACCGTTAATTAAAACGAGAATATTTGAAGACTAAGGTTGTGTTTGTTTTTGCTTATAAAGTCTGCAAGAAGTCTATGTCTGCGGGCGCGCAGACATAAGCTTTTGAAAACTGTTTGATTTAAAAAAAAAAGATCTGAAAATTGCTTTTATGGTCTTAAAAAATAAGCTAATATTACCATCTTTACACTTTTTCACACTTCTTAACATCATACCAACACCCAATGTCCAACACCACCACCAGCCACCGTCCGCCACCACCACCACCATCCACCGTCCGCCGCCACCACCACCCACCATCCACCGCCACCACCACCGTCCACCACCACCACCACCCACCCACCCACCATCTGCCACCACCACCGTTAACCACTCACCACCACCACCGTCAAACACCACTCACCACCACCACCGTCAACCACCCACCACCACCACTGTCCATCACCACCACCACCACCCCCGTCCGCCACAACCACCGTCCACTACCACCACCACCACCACCCACCGTCCGTCGCCACCACCACCCGCCATCGCCACCACCCACCGTCCGCCGCCACCATCATCCACCACTACCACCCCGCCACCACCACCTACCGTCCGCCGCCACCACCACCCGCCACAATCATCCACCACCACCCACCACCACCACCCATTGTCGGCCACCATCACCGTCCACCATCCACCACCACAACCGTCCATCACCACCACCCATCGTTCACCGCCTACCACAATCGTCTACCACCACCCACTTCCATAGTTCGTACATCACTACCAATTATTTTAGCAGTCTACATACGTTAAATGACTTTTATCTACTGTAATATATATGATATGTAACTAATTTTCAGCTTATGCAGACGATATCTAGTTTATAAAACAAACATTATTATATTTTCAGATTGCAGACTTTCAGACCACATCTTCAATTGCAGATATTAAATCAGATGAAATCAGATTGCAGACAATTTTGTCTTACAAAACAAACAACACCTTAACAAATTACATTACAGAATGTATAAAATAACAAAACTAAGATTAAAATAAATTCAACACATAAAATATAAAATGTCAAGGTTCAATAAACTACAAGAGAAGCATATCAATCTATGTTATGAAATCCCACACAGTTTATTAAACGAGCAATGGATGAAACTATAGGGAACCAATCTTCACATTAAAACACCTTTATGTTAAATGATAAACGAGTGCCAAGTGCACCATCAAAATTCCACATTACACACATCGCTCCTTGCCCGTGCTCGGGAGTATCGGGTGCTCTGCACCCTTGCAACTGCCAATTAATGGATGTTTTTTTTTATCATACAGAATACATTTTTGTGAACCCTTCCACTTATAAGCTACTTAAAAATTTATCATTCCACCAATATGCGATAAACTAATTTTCCATAGTTTCAGAGTCTCAAACACACAACCTACAACATCAATATTGTCGCATTCATCTTAATTCCATTTTAAACACGTATTGGTTCGTTATGATCCTCTCACATAAAACACGAACGTACCAAATTATTAATATACTAATAACATATGTCTATAATTACATGTGTCCAAAGTTAATGAAAAAACACATTTTGACTAAAATTTCCAACATAATAATGAAAAAAGAAAAAGAAACCAAGTCAATAAGTCACCCACCCGTCACAAAATTAGTTACTAGTGTAGGAGTAATGTATTGGGCTATAAAATATGAGTGGGAGAGAGTAACAATAAAGTAGCTAGAAAATAAAACATTAAAATACGGGTTTAACTACTTAAGTGCATGAGTCAAACGAACTGAGCTAAAACTTGTTTGTTTCCACACCGAGCCAAGTGATCTAGCTCGTTTATAACGTACTTAAATTCAAGCAGGCTATTCCTGAACTGTTTCGAAGAATTTTTTAGCTTTCACCTATTTTGAAACCTATGTTCTTGTGATTTTATGTAGTGAGAGGGAGAACTGAGAATGTGAAGGGAAATCCTAAATTAACTTATTATGTTTTACATGCATGTTGTGTGGGCTAAAATCTTCACATGTTTAGTTCTAAAAGTTAATATTCCAAACTGACCATGACTATATGAGCCACTTTATGTTGACCTTTTGACTTGAAGTTGTTCTAAATAGTTTTGGGTCAAACAATTTCCATCTAAAAGCCTTCAAGCTTTGCACTTGCAATGACGTGAACCCATAACTTCACTTTTGAAGAGACATATACAATATCACAAGACCAATAGGTCACAAAATTAAACAGATAAACCTTAATATGGGTTTGAGAATTGAGATGATAAAACAAATAGCCATTTTGATAGCCATTTTAGTTGTAATTTGCTTTTGGAGAAAAAAGATTGAAGATGCCTTATGAAAAAGTGTTTTTTTTCTTCCTTTTATCACAAGCAAATATTCCATTTATTGTCTAGTTTTCCTTTATTTTTGACACGTTAATTTGAATGAATGGACAAAAAGAATCATCTATTCACTACCCATTTTCAAGAAAATGAAATGTGGAAAAAAGAATCATTATATATCCTTGAATCACATGTAGTATTTGATTTTATGTTTTTCTTTTACTTGCATGACTATACAAAACTCAATAAAGATCACTAAAATCTGCATGTAAATTAAAGTGTTAGGAAAGAAATTGAGATACATAGTAATTCATGTACATGATGTTAAGGGATAATCGCATTACGAATTTACGCTCATGCCTCAGTCTTTGACTGAGAGCTTTTATCCATTGCCAATATCTTTCTAAGCTGATATATATTAAAGTAATAACGTCTTAGTAATATGATAGCGGTCACTACTTCTTGTCTCAACGAGGTTGTAGTGATCATCAAATGTCCAACTTATGAACATTAATTTCGTCGTGATCACCATCTTACCTAAAAGAACATGGTAATAATCAGTAACTCCCACTTGTGTTATAGTGATCACAAAGTATAAACGGTATAAATATTACAATTCAATTTATGGGAATAATTATAGATTGTCTCCTTATATATGCAAAATGAGGATTGCATGTTTAAGACTTTGTTTCTAAACATATTTAGTATTATAAGCGTGGTTTTTTATTTCCTACAATCATGAATCATGTTGAGGTGATGGTGTGGTGGGAAACGTTTAATCTTCAAAACAAAAGAAAGATATGATCGGGTTGGTTATTTTGTCACTTGATGAGCTCTTTAGAGATGTAGGTACGACTTGCTTTTCAATAAGAATCGTTACAACAAACAAACATTTTTTTTTAATATTTTGCTTTTTTTTTGTGATACAACATTAGGAACGAGAAATGTGAGATCTCTAAGGGTCTGTTTGATATGAGATAATGAAATTGACAATGGAATGGAATGAACGTGGTAATTAATGGAATGGACAAAGGAATGAAATGAGTTATTATCATTCCATTAAGATGTTTGGTTACCACATGGGAATAAGATGATTATTTTGTGTTGTTTGGTAGGTAGAAAAATAAGAATAAATAAAATTAAAACGGTAGGGAGTGGCGGTGGTGGTGCTCGTAGGTGGCGATCGTGGCATTGGTGGGCGATGTTGGTGGTGGTGTTGGGGTGGGTGGTGGTGATAGTGGTGGAGGTGGCAAGCGGTAGTGGGAGTGGGTGGCGGGTGGTGGTGGTGAGGGGCAGGGGTGACGGTTGATAGTGTCGGCGGGCGGGTGGTGGTGGTGGGCGGCTGGCACTAATGACGATGGTTGGTGGCAGTGGGTGGTGGTGGCGGTAACGATGGCGCGCGGTGAACGACTGTGCTGGTGGTGGTGGGTGGTGGGTGGTCAATGTTGATGGTGGTGGGAGGATGGTGGAGGTGATGTAGAGTGAAAGATGGAAGGAATGAAAAAAAACATGAGGTATGGATGAAATGAAATTGAGGTGTTTTAAAGGGAATGAAATGGACTAGGTAATGGGTCATTGCATTCCTTTGATCAACCAGACACACTTTTCTCAATTCCCTCATAATGGATCATTTTATTCCGCCATCCATTTATGCATACCAAACGCTACCTAAGACTGAGTGACTTAAGAGTCCATAATTGCATATGTAGTGTACTTTTTATGTGTTTTAGCTTCTCGCTATGACACTTCTTAATAAAATGTCGCCTTTCTAAAAAAATGTAAATGCGTCTCATAGATTTTGAATGAAACCAATATGTCTCTTTTCTATCATTAAAAAAAATCACACCATGCAAATGACAAGATATTAAGTAGTAAACACCTACACGTATAAAAATGGGTAAAATAACCCATCACGTCTCTGTCCAAATGTGCATATAAATATGTATTGTGTCCACATTATAAGTCGACAACCCACAGTAATATAATCTCAAACAACCACTAATAATAGAATCTCAAAGACACGCTACTATGTTGAGGCTTGCAGAATCACATTCAGGGGTGTTCTGTCTAAGCTTTCGTATGTCGATTACATATCAACAGTGTATATTCTCGTAACCTTATAATCTTTTTGTCATGTCACATACTTTAGAATTTAGATAAACATCCTAATAAATATTATCATTTTTTGATATATAGGTGAAAGTGTTGAACTATTGAAGATAGTGGCACGAGAGCATTTTGACTCCCACCGTCACAAGACTGTACAATACATTGTACACAACTGAAGATACTAATAGATACTGTTGTCGCGGTGTTTACGAATTCAGATATATGTTTCTTGAGTAAAATAATGTGATCCGAATTGTATTGCTGACAAAACATGTTGTGATAAAACAATTGATACTATTAATATAATGAAGAATAAATATATCATTAGTCTGCGTATACAGAACATCTAGATTCAATAAGAAACTAATACAAATCTTGTTCTTTAATGTTCAGATACGTGCTATTATTAGGCTAAAAAAAGCCCTTTGTATAGATTTATAGTCGGTTCCTTTTATTATAACATGTATGTTGAACATAACAATATTATAACGTGTGTTAGCAAAAGGTATGTGACCAGGTAAGTGTTTCTACTGACCTTATAGAGACTTTAACACCTCACTAAAGATCAAAGATAAAGAATGAAAACATTTACAAGAGCTGAAGAATAAATATATGACGATAAATATTATATGTATAAAAAAAAAGGTTGAAAGATGAAGATGAGTATAACTGAGTTTGAAAGATGTGGGGAAAATGAAGGAGAGTGGTGATGTGGTGCAGAGTTGATGAAAAATCATGAAAGATAAAAGATGAGTATATAGGTACTCAACATTGGTTTGAGCGGTTAGTCAGCGTAAAGGGGAACCATCGGGAACACTGACTGACCCTTCGATACCGAGTCATTTAATTCTCGCATAGGTTTTTTACTTTGCGAAGGTCTTGCCATTTGACAACGGTTATTTACCGTTAATTGTCTACATTTAAAGCCATTAAGCTTTTTATAAATAAGCTAATTATTCAATGCAATTTCCTTATATATACTGACTAAAATCTTATTTTTTACACTATTTGTGAATCTTTTTTAATATTTCTATTGACTCACAACCCTTTAAATGGATCCAACGTCCCCTCGTAAAAATACAGTTCGATTAAAACAAAGACAAAATTTAAGACGGGTCTCTCAGAATGAACCTAGAATCCAATACAAAAATACTATTTCCAATATTACGTCACTTTATTACAAAATCCATCCCATTTTCTTCAATGTTCTCAACATTCACGAATTCTGACACAACAATCATACAATGATTTCCGTCAAAACCTACCCTACCCTCACTTGTATCTATTGTATTATCAAACCTACCCTATCATCAAAACCTCACTTGGATCCATTGTGGGTGGACTCTCTTTGTCACCTCTTTTAAACACCCCTTGTCCATTTTCGTCATAATTCATTCTGATCCTTATCAAATTTAAATCTATTAAAACCATCTCGTTTTAACTTTAATTCGTCACTTACCAACCCATTTTGTGAGGCTTGAATAATATGAATGACATTAGTAGTTGATTAAAAGTTAAAACTAATGTCTTAGAAGCGGTTAGAAAATTGACCGTTTATCTACCACTTTATTGTAACATGCTTGATCTTATTATATTGAAACTTTAGTTTTTACCTATAAAATGACTTTCTTTGATGCCGAATGCAAGACTTGCAAGATAAAAGAACATAAAAGCAGTCCATCCTTTGTCACTTTACCGGCCCATCGTTCATGGGCCATGGCCCAACTCTTGAATAAGCAAGCTAGAGGGTAAAAAAAAAACCGGTTTGGGTTTAAAACCGGTTTCACCCAAACCGGTTTCCAAACCGACCCAAACCGTCAGTTTCGGGACCGGTTCCCCTTAAGATATACAAAACCGGTTTTAAAACCGAACCCGTTTGAAGAAAACCGGTTAACCGACTTATAAACCGAACCGGACCGATGTGACCAGGCCGACCTATCTTGCTTCTAAACCGGTTTTGACCTGCCGTTGACCAAACCGGTTCGGTTTGGATTTAAAACCGGTTTTGTACACCTCTAAAGCAAGCGTTTATGTTCAAGCAAAGTATCATACTATCATTTACCAACACTCGTTTTATTTTCATACACACATAAAACATCATTTTAGATTTTTATCCTTTCTCTATTTATCTTTAAAAACATATTCGGTCAAATTCACAAATGTCTGAATTTCAAGGGTTTCGTTAGTTGCGTGTAGTGATAGAGCCAAAACATTTTTTCTCTGGGATCAGGTTTTTGCGATGCTCGAATGTCTATTAACTTGAAGTATGAATTCTTGGTTCGAATCTTAGTTACATAGATAATGATAAATTGTCTCATAAACTTTATAACTAGAACCTAAAAAATGTTTTTGAAGTTATATTGGCCACAAAAAAGTTATGTGTTGTTAAATAATCATCTAAACTGAATAAATGAAGTATTTAACATACACTTTTCCTTTTTTGTTTTTCAAATGTAACATGCATAAATAAATCTGTTCTTATTTAACAAATATCCAGGGTCCACATTCAAAAATCACGGGGGCCGGTGAAAAAAACCGTTGTATACTTCACATTTTAAGTAAAAAAAACCTACGGGGTCGGTTAATCCCACACTCTATAGCATACATGGTCCATTAATAACCGATTAAAGTTTTAACAACTCTTGTATACTTGTTAAATTTGTGAACAACCTTATACCTGTCGATTGATACCAAAAGTCATTCAATCTAATGAACGACATTGGAATAAAAATAACATAACATATAATAAAAATAAACAAATGTCACACCTTACACCTTTCTAAGTCTGTTTCAATTATCGTTACAAACCTAACCGATACCGACAAAATTCATGTCACTTAACAACCATAACGCAACGGGATTGATACTACCCAGCTGTTACCAAAAGTCAAGTCACTCATAAAAAGCATTGGAATAAACCTACCAAAATAACGAAAGTAATATTATTAAGCCAACATATATTCGAATGTGACACAATGCATGTAAGCTACACGTGTCAATGTATGAAAACGTATTGATCGGACGGTGGATATTGCTGCTTGAGATTAAAGCTAACAACCTTGAGTTGGGCTCTAGGGCATAATATTTTGAAACGCAGAATCTGCACCTGTTTCCGCACTATATATACCAACAAACACTCGTTATACGCCTTCATCTTCATCTCTCATCTTTCAAATATGGTATGTATCCTCATTACCCACAATTTTTCATCTGGGTTTTCGTTTATTTGATCCAAAACATTCAATTTATGCTTAATTTCATCTGGGTTTGCGTTGATTTGATTCAAAACGTTGAATTTATGCTAATTTTTGTGGGTTTTGTGTTTTAGGCGCTTCCGAATCAGCAAACGGTTGATTACCCGAGCTTTAAGCTTGTTATTGTTGGCGATGGTGGAACTGGGTTTTGATTTACGTTATGCGATTTGAATCTGTTGGTTAATATTATTGTTAATGATTTTAGGGGTTTGTGATTAGTTGATGGGTTGATTAAGGGTTTTAGGTTTAGGGTTTATGTTCATTTTGATTAATATGTTTTGAGATTTTAATTGTGTTTTAGGTTTAGGGTTTATGTTCATTTTGATTAATATGTTTTGAGATTTTAATTGTGGTTTAGGTTTAGGGTTTATGTAATAGTCTTTTTAAATTTTGAAATTATGATTAGATTATTTATAAATAATATATTATAAGGTTAGATGGCCTGTTTACAAGTTGAATAAGACCCTATTGTTATTATTTTGCTACTTTATTAAAGCAGATTCTTGTGTGTTTGCTTTAACAGGGTTTTTGACTAGTATATTCCAATTTAGACTGTTATGTGACTTTGCTTGTGTATCAAGGTTTTATGTTTTGTTAATCTATGTTTTAGGCTCTTTATCAGATATCATCTTTCTTTCTTTTTTTACTATAGATTTTAAGCTTGTTTAGTCTCAGTTAATACTTTTTTATATCATATGAAATGAAAACTTGTGTACAATAATAAACTACATATCTTACAAGTTTCTTGCCTTCTTCTATAATAAAATTTGAAAAAATAGAAACCTAGTTTATGGTTTTTAACAGTCTTGTAAACTGATTTTTAACAGCATCTAAATGTGTGTACCAAACAGTCATTTTTGTATATTCTGTATATTGAAGATATAAATGTTTTTGATGTTTTTATTCTGCAGGGAAAACTACATTTGTGAAGAGACATTTGACTGGAGAATTCGAGAAGAAATACGAACGTAAGAATTTATTAAATTTGTTACTTTTTGGAGCTTATGCAACCGTCTATTTGTTTGGTAATCCAACACGAATAAATAATAATTTTAATACGAATTGTCATGTTTAGCTACAATCGATGTGGAGGTTCACCCCTTGGATTTCTTCACTAACTGTGGCAAGATTCGGTTTTACTGCTGGGACACAGCCGGTCAGGAAAAATTTGGTGGTCTTAGGGACGGATATTAGTAAGTACTCAACGGGTCCATCAGTAATGTTGATTTTTCCCCATTTTACAAGAAATTAACTATTTGTATCATTTGCAGCATTCACGGTCAGTGTGCTATCATCATGTTCGATGTAACTGCAAGATTGACTTACAAGAATGTTCCCACCTGGCACCGTGATCTTTGCAGGTTTGCTGTTAAAGATTATCATTTCTAATTTTATCTTAAACCGTGAAGGGGTCATTTAACTTATTGTTGAATCTTGACAGGGTTTGTGAGAACATCCCGATTGTCTTGTGTGGAAACAAGGTTGATGTGAAGAACCGTCAAGTGAAAGCAAAGCAAGTTACTTTCCAATGAAAGAAGAACTTGCAGTATTATGAAATATCTGCTAAGAGCAACTATAACTTTGAGAAGCCGTTCCTTTACCTCGCCAGGAAACTTGCAGGGTATTTATTATATAATATTAACCGTTTTAATCTCATAACCATTGGTCGTATGTTAATTTGTTTATTATGGGATTTTGATGTTGATTTATGTCGGTTTTTAGGGATGCAAACTTGCACTTTGTGGAGTCACCTGCGCTTGCTCCGCCAGAAGTTCAAATCGATATGGCAGCTCAACAACAGTAAGTTTTGATTTACGTCGTGTCGTACTGGTTGACAAGGGTAATGGTGGGGTCCGTGTTTATGATGAGTTACCGTGTGTTTTGTAGGCATGAAGCTGAGCTGTTGCAGGTGCAGCGCAACCTCTTCCGGATGATGATGATGATGATGCTTTTGATTAGAGAGAAGAAGATTGTTGATTTGTTTTTCTTTGAACTTGGAATTGATGTTAATGAACAAAGTGTCATATTCTTCTTTTCTTTAGAAGGATGAAATTGTATTGACAGGTCCGATTTATGAGCACTGGATGTTTTTAAAGGATTCATTTTTATGTTTTAATTGAAGCTTTGGTTGAACTTGGAAATGATGATTGTGTTCTGCCTATTTATTTTATTTTAAGTGAGATGTTTCTGGTTTTTCGTGATCTAAATGGTATGTTTGTCTCCAGTCTGTAGAATGAGAGACTGCTTTTTCTGCATTTGGGCTTGGTGGCATTTATAAATTTTAGATAGAATTACCGAGATTTTTCTTTAGGTTTGTATTAAATTTCATCGTTTCTCTTTATCTTCAAAATTGACTTAATTTGTATTTTACGTTTCCAAATGTTACACCGTTTGTCAATAATTATCATTTAGAGTCGATTTCAACTTCGATGTCAATGGCACTGCCGACGTTAACAACCGGTCGTCAGACATGGTTATGGTGTGCACTGAGGAGTGGCCTAAACAAGTTCACCGTGCTTGCCGGAGATGAAGGTGTTGGTGGTGGTGTTTGCCGGAGTGGTCTTTGTTCTTTTAACTATTAAAATGCTTTACTTTTTAAGGGCTTATGTGTAAAACACATGACATGATTTACATAGAAAAACTAACTGGATAAAGTATAAATTACGTCAATTTTGAAGATAAAGAACAACCGATGAAATTGAGTACAAACCTCTTATGTGATTTATTCATCTAAACATTTATCATTTTGGTTTAGGGTGCTTGCCAATTAGAACCTGTTTTAAGCTAACAGATATTTGAATAGATGGAGCCATAATAAAGAAATTGGAAAATGATTGAAAATGTTTCAAGTACTTATGAAAATTAACAAATTTAAGGTAATTGAACTTTCAAATATCCAAAGTGTATGTACATGGATCATATACATGGTAAGTACATGAGAAAGGGTGTTCATTGGTTTACTTATGTTGTAATTTGTAAATACAATATCTAGGTTAGAATTTAGAAAATTATATATTTCGTATTTTAGGTCATCCTCAATCTCCATTAACTACATGGGACATTCTTTAGATTTAGAGTTTGTCACGTGCTTCAGCCTTTCCTTTAACCGCCGTTAGATTTTCTATTATATGAGTAGTTAAATGCTCAATTTTCTCTTTCTTCTTACGATTAGAAAGCCAAAATTTTCTAATATGCATGCTCCTCTCTCCTCACTCAAGATTGTTTTGGGCCATCCATCATTGAAGAAATTATTGGCATAATTGGTGCTAAGGAGAATCGACTCGTTGTAGGTGTCCAGATTAGCAATTTGTTAGTTTAATCTGGTGGTGATTGAAGTCCTTGAACATTTTTATAAGGGTAGTGCCAAACTGTGTACGGGGTTAGATTGTTGTGCACGATACATTTTCGCATTTTAATTTGAACCAAACAATGTGTGGGAACTCGCTGAGGCAATCAAAGATTTCTCTTACTAAAGGATTGAATTGACTATACACTTCGATACGACTGCTTGCCCTTTTTGTATTTAGACAAACACTTGAATATGATATGTATACACATACCCACTCCCCTTACTTAACATACCCTCGTGTGAGAATGATAATTGTGGATCCCACCATCAAGTTTGAGAGAGAGAGAGAGAGAGAGAGAGAGTTTGTTTAATAGCACCCCTTGAATATCAAGAATTAAAAAAAGTTTTGTATGTGATTGTTTCGAGCTCACAAGATAATGGATTACAATATATCATGGCCGGCCCTAGGCATGGTCAAGCTAGACTTCTGTTCTAGGCACGTTTTTTTTTCATGGGGCACTATTAAGTTTGGACCTTGCAAATATGTGAGTAGAGAGAACGTAAGATGAAATAAGAAAAATGAATTTTGACTGATCAGAAAAGTTACCGTCGAGGGCTATAAAGGCAACAGTAGTTTCATGTAAAAGACGACTATAAGTAATATAGTTAAGATATTATTAAAGATTTATATTGATTTTTTAACGTGAAAACATAAGTAGTCTGTAATAAGTTGGCCTATGTTAATCTTTAATAGTCAAATTTAAATATATTTATTTATTGTTTCTTTTAACTATAAATTTAACAAAATAAGACTGCCTTTTGTATATCATTTTATTTTTATTTTTTTAACTTTTATACTTTGTTTAGTTACAACAAATAGATCCGAAACAATAAAAATTAGTAGAAGCCTATGTTAATAAATGATATTTTGGATTCTTTAGCCACGATATAGTTATATAGAAAAGCATCATATATAATAACTTAGGGAGTGTTTGTGATTCCTTATTTTATCTCCTTATAGTTTTTCATTAAGTTAATAAATTACAACATTGTAATTTATGAAACTTTTCCTCTCATAATATAAGCAATCCCAAACACCTTATTATTTTTCAAAAAGTTAATAAGTTATAAGTTGGTGAAATAAGCAATCCCAAACACCCCCTTAACACAATAGAAAATCTATTTTAGGCATGAACTATAAACCAGCACAGTGTTTTTAATTATTGGCGTGTAAAAATAATATTTTTTGATATGTTTATTGTTATAGCGTTAACTGACGTATAAAAATTGGTTTATATTATACTTCCATGTTAGGTCTCAATGGACATTTTTTTGGGCTCAGCCGAGACATTAATTCCTCAGGGCCGGCCTTGTAAAAAATTATGCTAAGTAATAGCACATATAAAGTTAATGCAATAAGATAATGGAAAACTAGATTAGGGTTTATGTGAATGCTGACCAATTTTGGATTAATGGGGCTGTTTACTTGACTCTTGAAAATGTAAAATATGTAAGCTAAATAATAATAAACGATTTTATCTTTTCTCTTTTGCTCTTAAATTATGAATTTCATTAAGGGGCGAAGTATAATGAGGGCCAGGGGTGACCCCGGCCTCCCTGTTTTTTCGCGCGTTAGTGTAAATTTAGCCGTTTTTCGTCCGAAATATTTTATGCGTAGTGTAAATTTGCTTGTTTTCGACCCAAAATTTAAGCCCGCCCCCTCTCGTTTATGAAATTTTTTATACATTTTGAGTTCGGCCCCCGACGTTCACGTCCAAGCTTCGTCACTGATTTCATCCACATACTTTATTTAATGGCACTATCATCCACTTATATAATATGTCTCTTTTTGTCACACTTTAAAAATGTTAAATTTATTTTTAATATAACCAAAACACAAACTTTTCCTATCTTAAAAATTATATCGCTAAGACCTAACCTAACAGAACTATTACTTCACACTTTCTATTTAACACTTATTTTAATTAGAAGCCACCCTTTATTTTTTAAATACTTTTTTAATGATACAGGTTTCTTGATTTTAACACCTCCATTTTTTGTAATAATGTAAAGCTCTGAAATCAAATAATTTCTCTGCATACTAAATAAAAAAATTTGTATACTATAAATATGCATTAGGCTACTAGACAAGCAAAAATTCTAGATAACCATAATAGCCCAAATTGACAGAAATCATATATAGAACTCAAGAACATGTGTAACATAGTGGAAAGAAACACTGATCAAACTTAAAAGGTAAATTATGCCCTAATTAATACCAAAACCGAACACAAATGTAACATGTGCAGCGCCCATAAATAATTTCAGCCTAACGAAACTCGCAATTTCTACCAAACTATATGGGCAATTTATGTAATATAAAAAATCTTACATCCAACCACTCATGTTCTTTCAATCTGAGTCAAATTACGACTGCACACCAAACATGGTATTTTGGTTGCTTCCACAATAAAAGTGTTAACAATTGGTGATTGTGTGCTAGGATTACTTGTACATATAATGAATCGTTATTTATATTAATTAAAAATGAATTAATATACACCCAATTAAAAGTTGGTGACCTAGTCTACATCTACAACATATTGCATCATCATCATCTTGATCATATGATACAATATTATAATCCAATATCAAGTTCATGAAAATAAGCATTGGGGGCTAAGGGTCATTCTAAAAACCTGCAAACAGTCTTTCACAAGCGAAATCCACACCACCAGTTAATAATCATAGCCTTCCTGCCATAAACGAAATAATAAGGTTATCGATCACGCGATATAAATTAAAAATCTGTATTGAAGTTATCTTACCGTTAACATGAGGCGCCTTCTCACGATAAACCTGCATTGCAGTTAAGGCAAACCAGATAATATACGAACGGTAAAACAACAGTTTGTTTGGTAAAATGGCTTCTTTGCAAGCACATATATATATATATATATATATATATATATATATATATTTTAAATAAGCCATAAATCATCTCCAGCATAGTGATGACGGATAACAGATCAAGGCTGGCCTGAAATAGCAACAGATGAGCTAATAATATCAAACAAGCCGACATTTTTTAATCGCTTAGATAAGTGCCAAGTGGCAACAGATTGTCTTATCTGTAGCAAATGAATGCTGAAATGCCCCACTGCTTTTTCCAAATAAAGGCAGCAGAACCAGAATCTTGTTTCGTCCCTTTGGAAGCAAGAGACGCATGCCTCCAATTGTGGCTCTGAAAACGTACACCATCCATCAATAAAATTCATAAAAATAGAAAAAAATCAAATCTTTTTTTAATTTCACCTCATAAAAGATTGGATACATTGCATTAATAATTACAAAATCAAAAAGTCTATGCAACTACATGTAATATCTCATATTACTTCTTACAACATTATTGAAATTGTACAAGATTGTCCTAATCTTAAAAGGGAAAAAAGAAAAAGAAGATTAAAAAAACCGTCAATTCACAGTTAATCAAGAATACGGGATCCAGAAGAAATTAAATGCCTTAGCTTGGTCAAATGTTCATCATTTGAAATATTGAGGTTAATACGAAGATTGGTCAATAATGCTTCTTTTTCCCAACTTAATGGGCCAGAAGCATATAATGCTTCCAAAGTGGAACGATATGCATGTAACTCTAACCTATGAATACTCGCTGCAACTTCGTGTTTGACCCGTGAAGTATTAAAAGACTCGCCATCACTAGAAAGACCGTCAGCATCATAATGACTAGACAACTTATTAGGACCATGACCGTCACTAGGAACACTACAACTACCAACAGAGCACTCGTCATTATCAGACTCGTTAGGTTCTGATATTCTTGTAAGATCACATCCAACACCATATGTTTTTCTTTTCTCCGTTTCATAAAAACCATTTAAATTATTGTATTTGTTACCCTCAAAAGCATCTACCTTTTGAGATGAATGGCCTGAAACACGCCTTTGACTTTGACCTTGACCGCCATCTTTCTCTGCGCGTTTGACTTTCTTAGCATCAAGAAAAGATGAGCAAAACGGGGATGATCTCTTGCTTCCCGAAATCTATAAATAGCAATCAAACGTTAAATAAAGATTAGTTTTTTAAAACAATAATCATAGGTGGAAATATGAAATTATGAAAAAGGAATTACCTTTCCGACCGGAACCCTTTGACCGTCACCCCACGACTGTCGCGGCCTAATGTTCGTCTTATGGGCCTTAATTTCATAAGCAAACCCGTGCGGCCTTACCAAAAACCGACCTTCTTTCAAGATTTTTGAAACCGTTGCAACTTTCCAAATACCTTCATCAAAAACTTCAACAACATCACCAGCCACAAAATTCTGAGAACCGATTGCAGGCGGAGAAGGCTTAACGCCCCTTTTAGAAACCTTTTCCCCCTTGTCTGCAACACACCATGCTTTCTGCACCTCTTTGTTCATAACCTCCGCTTTGCAACCCTTTTTGAACCTCATTATATCTTTCAAATTTTGTTAACAGATTACACAAACCTGCAAATAACAATCTCCCATAATTAAATCCAAACTCATAATCAGCGAGATCAAATTAGACTCAAAACAACAGATATGAAAACACCCAAAGTGAATAAATAATAAAAAATACAGAAGATAACAGTAATACCATAACTTCAAATCCTTCTAGTTAAACACTGGTATCATCCAATTTTGTTATAAATTTTAATTATTTTACAACAGATCTTGCTTTTAAAAACTATAACATCCAAACTGATTGCAAGCCAGCAACAGATAATCTCATAATCCCCACAAAAAACAAAAAAATAAAATAATAATAAAAAAAATATACTACAATAAAAAAATATATATGATCAAATCAATAACTCAAGCATCTAATATAAATATTAAAAAATTAATTCCTTGAAAACCCAAACTGATTAAGCAATAACTGCAATAACCCATAAATTAAAAAACAGTAATTGAAGAAATTACATACGCAATTCAATCAAAAGAACTAATTTGGGGGAAACCGATGACAAAATGAAAACAACAAATTAATGAAATTACTAACCTTTTTGTTGAAATTGGAAGCGAATTGAAGGCGATAAGCTGATGAATTGATGTTTTGATTAAGTCTGGGATCATCGATTATGTGATTTGTATGTATGTATGTTTCTAGGGTTTGGTTTGATTTGATTTGGTTGTTTAAATTGTTAATAATAATAATAATAATTTGATAAATTAAATTTTAAGAGAATAAAAATAAAAGTGAAATAAATATGGGATTGGAGGGTAGAATTGTAAAAGTGTGTATGAGTTTGGCCTAAAAAAAGGGACAGGGGTGCGTAATGCGCGCAGTCGTATACAAGAGAAGAGGCCTAATTATTATTATTATTATTATTATTATTATTAATATTAATATTATTATTCGTGTGGGAGAGAAGTTTTATCTCACTCTATAGTTATATACTTATATCACCTTTACGCCTATATTAAGAGCGTGGATTACACCTCCTATAGTTTATATCGAAAATTATATGTTGTTTTTAAAGAGATCATGATGATTGTATCATTTGAATGCAAGTACAAGCATGTTTATGGAGAGAAAGATGGGAAAATTGCTAAAGGGTTTGCATAAAACAAATGAATATTTGTTGTAACTTTTATTACTTTGAATTGAGCTTTATGTGGACAGGTAAATCGATTATTATTTTGTGTGAATACTGACTTAAGTTTTGGCGTCACGTGTGATGATGAGAGATTAGGCGAGTATGTGACGTTCACTAGTTGGATTCTTAAATTGAACGGGTTTTACCTCACCGAATTGTTGTGTCTTCGGACGAGTGTTCACGGGTGTTGGTCTTAGGTGATGGTTTTCCCCGGATCTAAAGAGAAGTGTATTCCGGTGTGATGAATTTAGCCGGTAGCCCATTTGGAGGATTCGTTGGCCGTTCAAGAAATAAAAATTCAATTACTACTTATGTGTTGAATACTTAAAACACAAAGATAATATTCATTTATATAAACTTAAATTATTGACAATATAACTCATATAAGAGAAAATCATGTCTATTGAATTAACATTAAAGACGTTTGTTTTGACCAACATTGGAACATAACCCCCTTGTAGTGTTTGCTGATGGAAGAAAAATGATATGGTTGGTCTTGTCACTTGGTTAGGTCTTGTGACCAAACTTTAATGTGAGGAGTACATGATTGTAACACAACGTGAAGGGTGAAATGTGTCTTTCAAGTTTGAGTTAATGAAGTTATTTGTGAGTAAATGATAAGTTTGTTGTCGCAAGTACACCAATGACTATATTTGACACTTTTTCTGAGAAGTTAACCGTGCTTTTTGTCAAGGTGCGTTAGCAAGGATCCGCCATTTGACTTTAAGGCTCAAACCATGAGAAGGTATATATTTTGTTTGCAGTAGACCATTAGATGTTTGAATGTGACATGATTCCCAAGGTAATGCCTTCATAACCGTAGTTGTGTATCATTTTTTCTGGATTACTTGAATGCGGGGAAGTTATTTTTGTCACTTGGGTTACTCACAATTTAGATGTGTATGAAGTATGAACTAAAGGTTCAGCCCACACTTCATTGCTTGGCGTTGGACTTTATGCTTGTGACTTCTTATTCTAGTTTCAATTAATCGATGTAAGTTGTGAATCATTACTCGTTGATAGTATTCGATGCTCTTCTTGTAGTCTTCCTGCTCATATGACTTATGTCCAACCTTGAAAACAAGGTGCCTCATTTATTTGTCATGTTAACTCCATTTGCCATAAGAATATCTAGTTATATGATATTGTAAATTGCTTTTGAATGGTTAATCTTGATAAAGTTTTTAAGTATTAGAGTTTGAGTCAATAATTTAAGTATGTCGAGTTGTTTAAGCTCATTGTGTTATTCCTTTTTATAAGGACAAGTTCATAAGAGTCTGAATCATAGTTTAGGTTTTCAGTTTAGTATAAATAGATTGATAGGGTTAATGATTTATGTGTGGGTCAGGTTTTCAACCTTGTCATAATAATGAAAAGAGTCGAACGAGTTGTTCAAATTGTGTGTTCCCGAGTATGATTTTCGGGGCCTAATTTCCAACAGCTTTCTTTCTTTTTTTATTCGGATTTTAGTTTGTCCCTCAGATGAGGTTCACATTGCATTTCTTTCATGATTTTTCTTGTTTATGACAAAATGTCAAAATACAATATTGATAATTATATTGTGTTTCATATGTTTCATCTACTAAACCCACATATAAAACAACTATATTACATCAGAGTAATAACAATGTTTCGTATACTAATTATTATTTTATACAATTCTCATGATTAATAATCGGTAAATTTATATATATTTAAGGACCACATGGATGGATCCTTGTTGTATGTACCGTTGAAAGTGACCCAAATATTTGTGGTAGTGCTTTGCCATTAAATTTTGACCTTATATTGTTACTTATCTAAAGTACTCAGATGTTTATAAATAGTAAATTAGATTCGCTTCTTGAAATATTTTTATTTGTTGATAATAATATACTATCGCCACTCGATTATAATTCACGTAAAGATTTTTCTATTTCTCGTTAATACTGATTTGTATACTTCATTTTCATCAATCCAGTTAGTACTTATATAGTTATATCTATAAGTATTTAAATTTTTTCATCAATGTTATCATCCATAAATAAAAGTCATTTAAAGGATCATCAATGTTATCAAATACAAATTATGAAACTATATCTTTTAGGCGATTCAATTTGACACGTATATATATATGATACTATCATAGATAAACATAAAGTTGAAGATAAATGATTTTATTTTAAATTCACATAATATATTTTGTTTAGTTTAAAACGTTTGTAAATTTAAGTCAATGTACATCTATCTATTTATCTAAGTTAGTCGATGACTCTATTATATAAACTCATTAAAAATACAAAGTCCATCGATTTAACTTTCTCATATCTTATAGATAATATCTTACCATATATTTTTCCTTGTAAGAAGTTATTCCCCTTTTTAGAGTGTTCAGAGTATCAATTGTAAATTTGGTCAAAACGTAATCAAACCAACATATAATAGTAGTTTCTAGTTATCGAATCGTAACTGCACCAAGTAGTATTTTTAGTTTTAGTTATACACTTATACAAAGTGATGATTTGATTAAATAACGATTAGGTTTAGCATGAACATGAACAAGTAAAATAAGGATTGAATCCTTAATTTCTCATAAACGACACAAGAGGATGTATAACGTAGCTTATGCATCCACATGTGGATTATTTAGGTAGTTTTAAAGATTTATAATGTCTCATCAAACAGACATTATAAAGTCGCAACCCAAACTTCGAGTGACTACTTGCTCAACCATTGAGACTATAAGCACAATGAAACGCCACACATCCTTAGACTGTCCTCTATGGTGAGGGGATTCGAAGCCCCTCCCCAGTGCCACGTCAGCGTCACGTGGACACTGGGGGCTTCAAAGCCCCACCCCAAAGATGCCCCTCAATGGTGAGGGGGCTTCGAAACCCCTTAATTTTTTTTTCTTTTTTAAAAATTTAATAAAACCAACAAACTTAATATAACTTAATAATAAAATACAAACTAAATTAAACTAAATAATAAAAATCAAATTTAATTAAACTAAAAAACATAAACAAAACATACAAATAGAAAAAAAAAAAAAAAAAAAAAACAGAACTAATTTTCGGCGTCCGAGTCCTCGTTTGCGTATTTTGCCATTATCCTTTCTTTCTTTTTCTCCAAAAACGACCGCGTGATATCATCTAGATGCAAGAGATCCTTTGCGAGGAGCTTGAAGTCCTTCTCTCGTTGCCGCTCTGATTTAGCCTTCTTTCTTTCTTCATGCATGGCTTTGTATTCCGCATGCATCGCTTAACTTTCTTCGTGTATTATATTGAGTTTCTCTTTCGAGTGTTTTTTTTCCTCGCGAAACTTGCAAGCTCCAAGTTGTCAAACCGCGCGCTCACGTCGGAACTCATCGAGGATGTCGTTCTAGACGAAGACCCCCCACCTCTAGCCGCCGCCTTGGCCCTTTCTCTTCCTACCGGATGTGGCAACTCATCTGGTTCATCAAAAAGAAAATCGGGATCAATCTTGTTTAAGTTAAATTGAGAATGAGCATCCGACGCGGCTTGAGACGGCGATTGATCGGCCGAAGTAGACGTTGTTTTTGACCGTTTGAACGGTCGCGGTGAAGATGTCGGGATCGGATGCCACTTTGGCAAGCTCGTGCATTTCTTCCAAATTTCAAACATCCCCATGCCGAAGTGGTGACCATGAAGGCCCTTGTATTGTTTCAACATATCCTGAAGAAGGTCGGCGTCGTTCGTGCTGCTTCCTCTGTTGTTCTTAAGGCAAGTGTGAATTGTGGAGAAGTGGTTTATTTTTGAAACCATTGCCTTCCATTTGTTGGAGACGGAATCATCCCCGCGGTAGCGACCTCGACCCATTATCTCAAAAAACTTATCACGTATTTCTGCCCAAAATATCGCGGTGCGTTTACCGTCACCTAACACCGAGTCTTCGGATGAGTCGATCCACGCTTGCGCCAACGCCGCTTCCTCATCGTCTTCCCACTTTTTCCTGTCGTACATTACGGTTGGTGTTTGATCGGCAACAACCTTCTTTTTATGGCTTCGCTTGCGACGAACTTGAGGTTCGTCGCCTTGGGTTTCGGGAAATTGAGTTTCGACAACTTGGGTTTCAGGTGTATGGGTTTGGGGTGTTTGGGTTTGGGGTGGCGGAGGCATAAACGACATTGGCATTCGATAAAACATATCGTTTGGAAACGATTGTACGTTTGGAGGCATTGCGGGTACATGCTGGTTAACAAAGTAAGGGTTGGTAGTGTTATTGTTATTTGCGAGTAACTAGACGACCACCTTTGAGACGGATCCCATGGGTTTGGGTTGGTGTTCGGGTTTTGGTTAGGGTTTGAGCTCGAGCTCGTGTTCTGGTTTGGGTTCGGGTTTGAGCTCAAGCCGGTGAAATTTGAGAAAGGATTCATTGTAGAGAGTTGAGAGTTTTTTGTTATGAAATTTGATAGTAATTTTGTATTTGTTTGAGTATAAAATGATAAAATGAGTTAGTATTTATAAATAAAATAATTAGTTTTTTTTTTAAAAAAAAAACTAGCCGTTTAAAATGAACGGGGGGGACCCACCAAAACTTTCAAAGCGCGCCAGCCGTTTGAACAACCAAAGCATCGGCGCCCAAGGAAGCACCGCGCCCCACTGCGGTGTTACACGCCCATCGCTGCCCGCCAACACAGCCATTGGCGCCCCATAGCGACCAGCCTTATTTGATTACAAACCTAATGGCTATAAGAGTAAATTTTTACTTATTAATTAATACTAAAGAATAATAATGTTTGTTAAAGTTTTTTCCTCATAGCATTTAGATAGTTTGGTTAAAAAGGTTAGACAATATTCAAAACAAGTTATCACGCATGGAATTGTAACATGTTGATCGATTCTAACCACATGTTTTGACTCGATTTTATTTTGAGACATGTTAGACGATGTTACGTGTGCCAACGGCAAAAACCTTAACCTACATAGTGGGACATTGATATTGCATATTTAACTATTTTAGTAAAGTCTTACGGAGTACTATTTTTCATGCATTGAGCTAAAGTATAATATTCTACCATGAAATATTAACGTGTATGAATTATATACTAGTCGAGTGCCCGCACGATGTAGCGGGAATAACATTTTAAGTTAAGGTTGTTGGCGAGCTAAGGCTAGCTTGGCTCGAACTTTACATCAAGCCGACTCAGCTTAGCTCTAAACTAAAGCTGAAATCTTAAAGTCGAGATTGTCTTGATTATTTTGATATTTATATAACTTGAGTATTATTAATTATATTTTTGTAAAATATATAAAATGAATATAAAAAAAAAAGAATAAAGTTGAGTAATTTGGATATACACGAGGGGTCAAAGTTGTACATTAAATAGTATAATATTTAATAAGTGAACTTTTTTTAATTGTAACAAGTTTATTTCTTATCAAATAGATAAAGGGTTAGATATGTAACTAATGAGATGAAATTGTAACTATTTATGTTTAAAAAGCTTGTACATTCATGCATATATTTATGCATTAATAACTTGTACATTTCAAACCGTTCATCTGATTTGAAAAAAAATTATATTGGAACGTAGACAAAAATAAGCCCGTTTAAATAGGTATGCTCGGATTTTTTTAAATTATATTTTTGTAAAACATATTTGATTAAAATAAAAAAAGTATAAAGTTGAGTTAAAAGTGGGTAAACATGAAAGGTCAAAGTTGTAAGTAGTTCTTGAATTACAAAATTTGAGTAAAGTTGGGGTACCATAATTGTAATTATATATGTTAAAACTAAATGAACGTGAGTTAATTGTGTTGAAAATACTACTTTACCCCTTTGTGTGCATGTCTCATATGCATTAAAACTTGTAAATTGCTTAAATTTGCGTCTTAATATACTGATTCTTTATAAAGTACATCTATACGTAATACTCTTTTAAATTTGATTTATTTTCCAATAACTAGAGAGGTGTTAGAATGGAAGAAACCGTCATATTCTAAAACATTGGCGGACTTTGTTTTGCAACTAATGTTAAAACTAAAATAACTGATATTAATAATATATACCTTTTATTAAAATAAAGTCTAAATAAATTATCAAAATTCATGTGTCAACGTATCTTATATTCAAGAAATGGTATAGCCTTAGCTACTTTTATAAGGAAAAAAACTGATCTATCTTTGCATTATACCAAGAACTTACATATTTAATTGTTAGAAATAAAAAGTTAAATGTTAAATTATTAATCAACATTTGGTCTTGTCATGGCAATCTGAGATAACAATGACCACCTTTTGGATTTTGTACTTACTTTTTGTTACATACCTATGCACCCAATAACATACATACATGCATGCATAAATACAAACATCCAACACCCTCCAAATGGAAGTACTATCTATACTCATTCAATAACCACTTGTACTTTCACATAATAACAGGCCGGTTGAACTTGCATATTGTCATATTTAAGTAATCAAGTTTCTATCTTTTTTGTAACTTTATTATGTATTATTAATACCACTGTTAAATATTGTAGTAATCACCAACTTCAAAATCTGTTTGAAAAAGAAAGATGAGTTTCTCACCACCATCACCACCACTCTTCAATCTAACACCACCCTTTGCATTCCCACCCAACTTGTTACCCGATGAAGCGAGCCCGGAATGGATGAACAAAGGCGACAATGCATGGCAGCTCGTGGCGGCAACGCTAGTCGGCCTGCAAAGTGTCCCGGGGCTAATGATATTGTATGGTGGTGCGGTCAAGAAGAAATGGGCGGTGAACTCGGCTTTCATGGTGTTATATGCCTTTGCAATGGTTCTTGTTTGTTGGGTTTGTTGGGGATACCGGCTTTCGTTCGGGGATGAACTTATTCCCGTGTGGGGAAAAGCCAATGTTTCCCTAACGGATAAGTACCTTTTCGAGCAAGCGTTTCTTGGCATGTTCCCAAATGCCACAATCGTGTTTTTTCAGTTTGTTTTTGCGGCGATCACTTTGATTTTAATCGCGGGTGCGGTTTTGGGTCGGATGAGTTTTTATGCATGGATGTTGTTTGTGCCACTTTGGTTAACGTTTTCTTACACGTTTGGCGCGTTCACGATTTGGTCTACGAAAGGTTGGCTCAGCAAAATGGGGATTATCGACTTTGCTGGCGGTTACGTTATACATTTATCTTCGGGAGTCGCTGGTTACACCACTGCTTATTGGGTATTTCCCGAATTCCTAATAGTTCCAGCGTTTAACCCGGTCTGTATTTAATTCAACTTACTAACAAAATATTATTCAGGTTGGTCCTAGATTAACCACAGACAGGGAAAACTTCCCTCCCAACAATATTCTCATGATGTTAGCGGGTGCAGGTCTGCTATGGATGGGCTGGACCGGTTTCAATGGCGGGTCCCCATACGTAGCCAGCATGGATGCTTCCTTAGCCGTATTGAACACACACGTCTGCGCGGCTACAAGCCTCCTCACATGGCTCATACTCGACATGATATTCTTCAAGAAACCATCAGTTGTCGGTGCAGTCCAAGGCATGATCACGGGCCTAGTCTGCATTACCCCAGGAGCCGGTGTAGTGCAAGGCTACTCCGCCATCATAATGGGCCTGTGCTCGGGCTCTGTCCCGTGGCTTACAATGATGGTGGTGCAAAAGAAAGTTAAAATTTTACAAAAGGTTGATGACACAATGGCGATGTTGCACACGCACGCGCTTGCGGGAATATTAGGCGGGATCTTAACGGGCTTATTTTCCGAGCCGCATTTGTGTAAATTGTTTTACGGGAGTTCTAGTAAATACATGGGTTTGATCCACGGGTTGCGAGTCGGGACAAAAGAAAGTGTTCAGTGGGGGGTTAGGCAAATGTGGATTCAAGTGATCGGAATTTTGTTTGTTTTGGCGGTTAATATTGTTGTGACGAGTTTGGTGTGTTTGTTTGTGAGACTACTCGTGCCTTTGAGGATGAGTGATGATGAGTTGGAATTGGGTGACATGGCGGTTCATGGTGAAGAAGCGTATGCGATTTCTGGTCAAGGAGAAAAGGTCGAGATACCGATGTACTCGAGTTATTATAATGATATTGAAACACCGAGTAAAGTTGGCGTGTATTCTATCGAGTAGAAATGGGAATTGTTATTCATTTGTTATTCGCGCTATTAAGGAAAAATGATGAGAATGTGTACATAAAATTGATAATTTCTACCTATGATGTTATCTATGCAAAGAGCATTTTACCAACATTGATTATTTTCTATAAAACAAGTCAAAAATGAACAAAATACCTTACAAGTTACATATTGTTGTCACGGTCACTTGAAAGAGTTTAGTTGCGGGTTGAATGAGTCGCACCAAACATAACGAGTACCAAAAGCTGTTCTTCAGCCCTCTAAAATCATACGTCCTGAAAAACAACATTGAGTTTGGTGTCATTAGGGATTTAAACGGGCCTAAGACGAATTTGGGTTATTATTTATCTTTAATGGGTCAAACGAGTAAAAACTGTATTTTTAATGCATAAAAACCCCTAAAACTAGGGGCGTGTGAAAAGATACAAATCCGAAATTCCGAACTCAAAATATCCAAAAATTCGAATAACCAAAATTTCAGAAATCCAAATTTTCGGATTTAGACATCAGTTTTAAAAGAAAAAAAAAATTTCGGGTATCCAAATATCCGAAATATTTGTTATACTTTATTATTTACATTTGATTGTATAATATTTATATTTGACTAGTTATTATTTGTATTTATTTAATATTTATATCTAACTATTAAATATGAAAAATTATACTCTCAGAATTCGGATATCGGTTATAGTATCCAAATCCGTATCCGAAATTTCGAATACGAATTCCGAATACCAAAATGAACTATCCAAATTTGTGTATATCCGAATTTTGCGGATATCCAATTTTGAACAAGCAGTTATAACAAAAAAAACTATTTGTTCAGAAATTAGTGTATTATTGAAATAATATTATTTTGAAATAATATTATTTATGCAATCATACTTGATAACAGTTTATAACTGGTACCAAAAGCAAATTTTCAGGCCAACTCAACCCAACATGTTTCAACCCGCAAAAAACTGCATGTTTTGATCCCAACCCATTGTCCGCCCCATCAGCCTACCCATATTCCCACCTCTACAAATTAGAGGTTATGCTGATATAACTTATAACACAGTTGCATTCATAATCTTGAAAATGCTAACAATCATTAAGTGGATAAAAACATATAATTATATTTGATGAAATAAAGTAAGATGAACATCGTAATATACCTCTAACGCAGCACGCGAATCAACTATGTCTATCAATAAAATAGTGAAAGTCCAATCAATCGACCTCACCGAATGCCATCTAAAGTCAAAGCAGTCAAACCATCATACTAACTATATATCTAAACCGAACCTTCCATCATCGAGTCAACCCCTTTGACTTTACCCGTAACGAGTATATCATACGTTCTATCATCCGGTACAAGACCTCTATCCAACATCTCATCATGCAACTTAAACGCCTCTTGCAACTTTCCTTCCCTAAAATTACCCTCCAATTAATGAATTATAGATAACAACATTCGGAACCATATTCTTTTCATCCATCTCTTCCAGAATTTTCCTTGCATTCTCAAGTTGACCTTTGTTACAAAGACCGTTGACCAAAACCGTATACATAACAGCATCCGGCACAATATTCTTTGCAAGCATCTCGGTATACAAATTCGAAGCTGAAACTATATTTCCTGCTTTAAGCAACCCGTCAATCAAAGTAGTGTAAGTCGATAAATCGCATATTATCCCCTCATTGACCATTTTCTTGTGTAACTCAACGGCTTCTTCAATGTTATCAAGATTTCTGAATCCACTCATCATGCTATTATATATAGCCGCATTCGGATACAACCCGACTTCATAAACCTCGTTAAAGATTTCGCGAGCACGTCTTAAATCCCTAACTTTGCAAAATCCGTTAATTAACGCACCGTACGATACAACATCCAATTCAAGTCCTTTGCTTTTCATCTCATTCCTCATTTTCAAAGCAAGGTCCATGTTCTTACATTTGCAAAATCCGTGAATTAAAGACGTATACGTGACAACGTTAGGCGAAACACCCGCTTCGTGCATGTTAGTATAAACCGCCAACGCGTTATTTATCGCACCCTCTTTAACGAACCCATCTATAATACTATTATACGTCATACACGTGGGATTAAACCCTCGCTCCACCACTTTCTTCAACATTAAACGAGCCTCGGATGTCTGACCGACTTTGCACAAACCGTTAATGACTATATTGAATGTGTAGTCGGATGGAAGAAAACCTGAGTCAACCATTTGGTCAAAGAACGCTAAAGCTTCCTCTTTTTTACCTTTTCTAAAATACCCATCAATCAAAATGCTATAAGTGATGACATTAGCTTTAAAGCCCCTTTCTTGCAACGCGTTAAACAAATCTAAAGCTCTATCCATATCTCCACTTCTACAATAACCGAGTATCATATTGTTAAACGTAACAATCATGGGAAAAATCCCGTCTTTCGTCATCTTATCAAAAAACTCACACGCTTCGTCCACTTTACCCACTTTACAAAGCCACGAAATAATATTATTATACGTAAACACATTCGCAACACCGATGTCAACCGCTTCTTCAAAAACCTTCTTCGCTTCATCTATCAAGCCCGATTCAAAATATCCAATTATTAACAAATTGACATTATAAACACTCGGCTTGATACCTTCATGTTTCATTCGAGTGTACAACTCAAAACCCCTTTTAACATCCCCGTTGTTAACGCACGCACCCGTCTATCAATACCGAGTAAGTAATCTTATTAGGTACAATAACATCTTTTACAATCGTTTCAAACAAACTTAACGCGTTATTAAGTTCCCCGTTGACACAATACCCTTTCATTAAACTTGTGGCAACTATCAAATTCATTTGAACCCCGTTACTAATCAGTTCATCCTTTAACCTTAACGCATCTAACAAACATCTTTGCTTCACACAAGCTCCGATCACATTAGTATAAGTTCCCTCTGAAGGAACCCATCCTTTATCTTTCATTTCGTTTAACAACGCACGCGCAGTAATCGCGTCCGGTTTCTTGCAAACCGCATACATAGCAGTACTATAAGTCATTGCATCAAGTTCAAACCCACTATCCTTCGCATCCCAAAAATACTTTGCAGCATCGTCAACATTACCTTCTTTTAAACACCCACGAATCATGACACGAACCGTCGCACAATCATACGGAATTCGCAAACCTACTATTTCACTAAACAAAACTCGGGCTACCGTGATCATATTATTCCTAACCAATGCATTCAAAAGAACATGAACATACGGCACACATGGAACAATCTTCATGTCAACCATTTTCCTAAAACAAATTACCGCATCCTCCAACCGATCCCATCAAACATAACTACACAGCAAGTAATTAACAACCCTAGAATTTGAACTATGATCAAACTGAAACTTATCTGCAGTATCAACAAACTGGGAAACAAACTCACCTGGGCCAGGATCCAAACACGCTGAAACACACTTACTAATCATCTTCTTAGCAGTAGCATAATGATGTTCCGAAGACATTAGAATAAGAAGAATAATAATAAAGGGGTCTCCTTGGGTCTTATCTGACATAATCTTGAATCTTGTGGCCCATTTAAAGTGCTTTAAAGCTGAATTTGGGTCATTTTTATGAGAAAGAATGAGTTTTGCGACATGGGTCTGGGTCAAAATTAGGTTTGGTGAAATGGGTTTTTCGGTAATAAGATTTGGGGGTTTTGGGTTATCGAAAGATTGGGTTTTTGAGGTGGGTTTGATCGGAATTTGGTGTTGTGATGATGGGTTGTTGGTGGGTGTTGAGCAGAATGATGAAATGGGTTCTTGAATTGGTCTAGATCGAGATAGAAATGGTGGGACTAATGGAGGATGGAATCGAGTTCTCATGGTTGATGAATCTGCAAGTGTTTCTGCAAAAAGATGAATAAGATGAATTGATGAAACCAAAACCCTAATTTTGGTTGAACTCACTTAAACCACATTGTTTCTTTTGTACCCCTCTGTTTCCATAAGATATAATTAACACCCCTGCTGAATGTTGTGAATGAACATATTCTAAGTTTAATAAAAGAACATGGATAACTAGAAGGGAGTGTTGAATTAACTCACGATGTGTTATGTGATTATCATCTTATATCATTTCACTTTGACATATAATCATAATTTGTAACCCTTTTGGAATCAGAAAAATCTAGATTGAATTCAATTTAAGTTAATTGGCTAGGACAGATATTTGGGTTGGGTTTGAGTTGGTGTGGTTGTGTGAGCCTTGGTTGAGAGTTCATAAAAATTAGCATGACTATATTTAGCTGGTGTAATATCTTAATGAAAAGAAGTGAAGTCCGCTCAGCTTATAAACTCTTTTATGATCTATCACAAATTTTGATCTTGAATCTTTTAAAACTTCAGAAATTTCTGAAAACCCGACTAGTTGAACTTATATTTATGGGTTGACTAAAAATTTAAGTATGATCATTAACTCGTATCTCGGAAATCTATTTTCATCCACCTGAGGATTTTCACCCAAAAGTATACATTCATATAATAGATTAGTAATGCTAAGTAAGAACACAACTCAAAATACCCAGAAGACTTGGTTAAAACAAAACATTCAAAAATACAAGGTATTCCAACTCTACATTACACTTTTGAGCATAAAGTGTGTGTCATTGACGTGGTATTAACTCTTTACTCACAATTCATTACTTATTGGACCGTTCTTTAAAACAGTTTTTCATTACTATATGTATCTAAACAGCAAGTATATACACAAAACGATCTTCAAAATTTACCCACATGACACAAAAAACATATAAATCACATACTCACATGTATAGTTTCAATGTAAGAGTTGTCGTTCTGATCATTAGTAAGCGCTTACTTCATTTAGTTTTGAGTTCTTGGAATCAACCAAATTTCACATTTAAATTCTTGCTTTTAAAAATTATGTCCAACTAATCAACATATCTGATTATTCTAACCACTTTCATCACTGATGATACTCTAGTTAATATTACTAAACTATTGGAACTTGTTTAACCTCAATTGGACTCTTAGATTTGATTTTAGACCTATTGACATATTAGTTCAACTCTTTTGACCCGTTTAGTGTAAAACTTGCAAAAATAACATTTGATTACTTCCAATCGCATCTTTAACACTTTAAACACATTTGAACATGTGCAATTGATCATTCAAACTAAAAATTTGCCAAAACCACAAATTTGTCGTTCCAAATCTAAATCGGTTAAAAGCTTCGTCTTCTCCAAACAATCATACTTAGTTATTTACAGTGATTTTAAACTATGATGTACTTTAGACACCACAAGGTCTTAAAAATAGCATCTCTTGACCTTGTGGTTGGATCTAGCTGCAAACAAATAAGTGCCTCTGCATTTACATAAAACCAAGAATAACTGATGTGTGAAAAACGTATATAATAACAAAAGCCAAGTTTTACCGAATTCACCTAAAAAAACACACAATCGGCAAGTGTACCGGTCGCAACGTAGTTAGCAAGTAAGAACGGATATCGAACCTAGGACACTATGGGTAAACTCTAATTATTAAACCTCAAAGATTACTAACCTAGACTTTCTTTTAATTTTTTAATTTTTTTATATTAATTAAACTAATAAAACTTAACTAATTATAATTTAAGCTAAAAATAAAACTTTATAAAAAATTGGGTTTTAAAACAAATATGAGAAACGACTACCTAGGTAATGGAATCCTACTAGTTAAATTAATAGCTAACGAAATTGACTTGGTTGAAAAACAATATCTTAAAAATATGACACTAAAGACCACTAAGGTACGCTAGATCGCCTCCCGGCCTCACCGACGACACCCTAAAACACTAATGACATGTGAAGCTTAATTGTTAAAGGTTGGATCACCTCCCAGTCTCACCTAACCTAATAATACTATGGTACCCCACAACCCAAATCACCTCCCGATCTCTTCGGATACAATATATATTAATATAAAGGGGGTATTTTTAATTAACTTGAACAAAACTTGTATCACAATAATCTAAGGGACCTAGGATAGCTCACTCCCGTGCAATTAGTACCCAAACCCGCAAAAGACAAAGATGACACAACACTAAATTACCTCTCGGCCTCTCTAGTGACAGAACAATAAAATCTAAACCACTTTCAATAATTATTCCTACGATTTTTTCGACCATAAACCGCAAACAAGTTGAAAACACAAAGTAGACAACCTAATCAAGCGTCAAACAATCACCAAAAATTATTAAACACAAGTGGAATAAATATTAAAGTAATAAACTAGATTCAATTACTCAACAATATTATGAACAAACCAATTAAAAACTTTTACCATAGCACCAAATCAACCAAAAATCAATAATAGCTCGTCAAACCATTAATATAAACTAATAATCAACCAAAACCTAGGCATTATAAATATGTAGCTACTCATATAAAAGTATGAAACAAAAGTAAAATAGAGATTATGGTTCATCAAAATATTAAAATAAAGTTGACCTTGTTTGCATCAAAAACCCCAACTCACGAAAAATATATAATGGATATCAAAAGCCTTGATCAAGAGTAAACAACTTCAACTTGTTACCAACAAGAAAAATAAAGATGAAAAAGAAATTTGTGTTGAGATAGCTACTGCACGAAAAATTGTAAACAAGAAAGCAAACTTTGAATTAATTAAAAACCATAAGCTATGACCCCTTAAAATACTAAAACAAAAACCGACTCAAACTCCTACTAATTAGGATTATTTTCTTGACCCATAAGTAAACTTAAATAAATAAAACAAACTTTCAAACTAATCCCCTGGACTATTAAATTTAACGATTAACTCCAACAATTAACACCTTAATCGTTAAATTTCATACCCATCTTCACCATAAAGCTGGATTACCATCATCTTTAATCAAATTCGCTTCCTCATCCTTTTTCTCCGTCCCTGGACATTCGTTCGCAAAGTGCCCAAATTCATTACACTTGAAACATCTGACATGGCTTTTATCCCGCTGAAACTTAACGTCTCCCCGACCTCTCCCGGAACCCAGACCTCCACCTCGGTCACGTCCTAGGTGTTCACGGTTTGAGCTCCAACAACCACAATGTTCACACATGTGCTCTTTAACTTCCGCTTTTCCATCAACATTGGAAAACATCAATCTACTTTGCATATCGCTTTCCTCTTTTGGCTTTGGGAGGCGTTCCTCGAAAGCCTTCAATCTTCCTACGGCTTCTTGAAACGACATCGTCTTAAGATCCGCAAACTGTTCAATAGCCGCCACCATCTGTCTATATTTTTCTGGTACCGCACCTAAAAATTTTCTAACCAACCTTCTGTTTTCAATCGGTGTCCCCAGATTACTTGCTTGTGATGCAAGTTGGCTAATTTTTCCAGAAAATTCATTAAGCGACTCGTTGTCCTTCATCTTCAATGACTCGAACTCAGATTCAAGTGTCTCTAGTCGTGCCTCCACAACCCTATCAACACCAACATAACGCATCTTCAAAGCATCCCAAACCTCTTTAGCACTCGTGAACTGAGCAACTTGTAACACAAGTTCTTCCGGTAACGCTTGAAACAAATATGCTATTACCATATTATTCCTCATCGGATCTTTATCGGTTCCTGGTTCGATTACCTCCAAATCCATGGACATTGAGAATTACCCTAATCTTCACAGCCCAGATGGTATAGTTAGTTTCGGTCAGAACTGGAACCTGAAACGCGAGTGAACTGTTCTCCCTTACAATCGCAACTTCTTTGTCTCCCATTGTACTTCTTCGGTTTCAACCCCTTTTGATCGTAGTTTACCGTCCTGTCACACTCCTCCTTGATATGCCCAACTAATATCAACCACCAACAAAGACAATAGTACCCCACTATTCTGTCTTTTTGGTCGCTTAAAGAATTCCTTAGCTCCCCGCTCTTTCGTTTCTACCGCGACACGCCCGCTGGTTTTTTCTGCCAAAAAATTGAGCTCTGCGCTACAATTTTATCCTTGGCGAGAAAGAATCACCGACAAGATAAACACGATCAAAACCCGGGTTGAACCTACCCGAAAAATCCGACTACTACTGCTGCTCGATCAACTCCGCGTCCTTAGCTCTGATACCAATTAATGGATATCAAAAGCCTTGATCAAGAGTAAACAACTTCAACTTGTTACCAACAAGAAAAATAAAGATGAAAAAGAAATTTGTGTTGAGATAGCTACTGCACGAAAAATTGTAAACAAGAAAGTAAACTTTGAATTAATTAAAAACCATAAGCTATGACCCCTTAAAATACTAAAACGAAAACCGACTCAAACTCCTACTAATAAGGATTATTTTCTTGACCCATAAGTAAACTTAAATCAATAAAACAAACTTTCAAACTAATCCCTTGGACTATTAAATTTAACGATTAACTCCAACAATATATAATCTTCTTCGTTGACTTGTCTGCTGCTTCTTTTTTCAACCAAACAAAATACCAAAAAAAAACCCAATATTATATAATATATGGAGTTCTGCTTTCTTTTTTGACACCTTTCTCGACAAAACCCAAGAATCCCTTTCTTTTTTGATTTCACGTACCAACCACTGTAGCGCCCACCCAAACAGTATTATATATTTTTTTCTTTCTCGTTTGACTCGTGTGCACCGTAGCCCTTTTTTCCAAGATGAAAAACAACCCCCATCTATCCCATCTGCCTCGTCTCTTTATATTAATATCTTAGGGTTTTTAATTTAGTAATTATCTATAATTAATAAAACTTGAGCCCCACTCCAAACTCCACCAACAAGTTTAATTTCATATGCCCAATTCTCTTTCTTTTTTTGTTTACTTGCTTAGCCTTGGAGTCCATTTAAAATAGTTCAACGAGCTCTCCTGCACTTTGTAAAAAATAAAAATCATAAGTAATTGAAGCATGGTTAACGTGGAATTTTATCTTTTATTAAGCATGTGAACATGAAACTCCATAAAATATGTGGTCATTTATTCCACCAATTATTACTTTGATGCCATCGTTGTTTCAAGTTTAGCATAAATACTTTAATTTAGCTCGTTTAAAAATTTAATCTTTAAAATCCAATTATGTGCCAAATAAAAATATATTCAATAAAAAACTGGCTCAAAATACTTGAAACTGTAAGAAATATTTATATAATAGCATGTATATTTTTAACCATATCAATAACCTTAAAAAACATCAGCAGCTATTGCTACTTATCAATCAAAGATTGAGATAACAACAGTCACAATATATCATATATGCAAATGCCACGCTAAACTTACATGGCACAAAACTTTGGAACATCTACAGAAAGATAAGTTGACTAGCCAAGACCCGACTTATCAAGAATCTTTCTTTGAAACAAATTCATTGCAGCTGATATTTCCCTAAAGATCTATCAGGTGCATTTGAGGGTTTCTTTGGGCTTATAGCTCGTAAAGTTCACGAGGTAAACGAGCCGGGGTAGGTCGACAAATAAACAGCTGGGAGAAGACCAAAAGGGTTGAACATACAATCACAGTATGAGGTTGAACCTAAGATGGTCCCTAATAACATTAAGGTCTTGAAATGAAAATATTGATAAATGGGTAGCAAGAATAATAACTAGAGGGGACAAACAGGTACATTCCGTGGGTTATAAGGTAATTATACCATAATTTACACATATTCAAGCTTGACAAAGTTCTTAAAATCAGGGAGATTTGTAGATGGTCATTGTGAACTCAAGGGTTGGAGTTTTCTTACTTCATTCATTATTATCAGGAACTAAATATCAATCTACAAATTGAATGTTAAATTAAACTAGCAATCTAACAATCAAAGTGTCTAATGGAACGATAAATTAGCTTATTACAGTCTCAACAAACATACCTCGAAAACAAAACAAAAAACTGCATATTAACAATATCCATAAATCAGTGTCCAATCGACAAACTCTCAATTCCCAACTCCATAAATTTAATCTTATCTGCGAATTCCATCATTTCTGGGATTGAGGCTGCCCAATGTACTTTGTAACCACATAACAGTCTGGTGGAGTAATGCGTACATAATAGTTCCGGATCGTTTCCGTAATTTCAAACCCAAATTTCTTGTAAAAGTTTATGGCATCTTCATTGTTTGTCTGCACATGCAAGTAAACCTCACTAACATTCTCCTTGCTGCTTAGATCAAGAACATGGTTTAACAGCTGTGTACCTGTCACAATATCATGGTGTTTTGAATTGTAATGATCCGAGTTACCGTTTTACTTTTGGGGTCAAAGATTTAGGATACTCACCGATACCGAGCCCACGATAAGGTGCTAAAACACCTAATGTCATTATGTATACACGAGCAGCCCCGTCATCCTTCTTTTCAAGCCGGCATGTAATTGAGCCAACACAAGTGTCACTGTAATATGCTGAGAAAGTAGAAAAATACAAATTAAATAAAAAAAATATCACTGTTTTTAATAAAATTGTAAAGAGCATTATGTAGGGTTGTTCAAAAAGCTTGCGGCTCGAAGCTCGGGTTTGTGGCTCGCTCGATAAAAGCTTGAATAAATCTAGCTAAAAAATATGATTTGAAACAACCGGAGCTGAGTTGGCTCGTTTAACTTCAAAAATCGAGCTCAAGCCTATCTGAGCTGCCTCGTTTAATTTCGAGCTCAAGTTGTAAACCACCCTGGCTCGACTCATGAACAACCCTACCATTATGTGTTTAAGACTGAGTCACGCATTTTATCAAACACTTGGTAGGCATTCATTCAATATACAACATAAAGATCACATTTTGCGAACAATAGCATAAAATGGAATACTGGGCTAAAGATATGAAGTAGAATGATACCTAGCTTAGTAAAGTCACCGGAGGCAAGAACATCAGCGTAATACTTATTGTTGTATCGAACAGGAAACAGAATGGAGTTTAGTTTTTTCAATTGGGTTAGGTTGTCGTCTAGCACACAGTCTAATGAGACTGAAACAGCTGCACCAGTAACCATGTTTGTTCTTTGATTGATTGTTTCGGGAACAAGAACAAGAAGACGATTGCGGTGTGATTTACCGGGTGTTTTTGAAGCTTCTGTTTTCTTTTTACACCCTTCCACTTCTTATTATATCATCCGAGTCTTTTTAATTTAAAAACTCCATCAATATAAATTCATCATCATCATCATCATCATCATCATCGTACTCAGTATATCCCACCAATAGCAAAGCTATAGTAGGGTCTGAGGAGGGTAAGATGCAGACAGCCTTACCTCTACCCCATAAGGATAGAGAGGCTGCTTCCAGTGAGACCCCCGGCTCGATAGTAGTTTTGCATCAAGCCTTGGACATAAGGCACATAGCACTCAATCATCGGGACACCGGCTGATCAGTGCATGTACCCTTGTCTTTCGGCTATCAACGCCACTACATGATGCCTGATTAACCGTCCGTCACTTTTAACGTTATTTTCACGAGATTAGTAAAATAACGTCAAAATTAGTGCAATTTCACTTTTGCCCACCCGAGGGTTCACACATATATACATCATATGTGCGCACCGCAAGCAGGGCTATCCATCAATATAAATTCGATCTTACTAAAAACAAAATTATAGGTATTCGACGTTGATAAGTTACAAATTGTCTTTTGATTGTGTTCGAAAAAGTTTGCCAATCATTGTAAATTGGACATGAGTGACTCACATGTTTGTAGCATACGAGTTCTCATATCAACCGATATTGTTCATCTTATCTCACAACTCACGAGTAGCTTGCGTTTTTTGTTACTTAAAACTTAATAAGAGGTGATGAATCACAAATGACTCCTACCGCAAACTTGTGGTGAAGTTTCTTTCTCAAACGAAAAGAATGCGCTCAAAGTGTGCTACTTTATCTGATGTCAAACATTCGTTAGATCAAATGTAGTCATACTCCCCCCCTCCCCCCAATGTGGAACGTTATATGACAAAAAAAAATGTGTAGTGTATAAAGGTTCATAGCCCCTATTTCATTCATTACACAATTATTATTTTTTTAATTACTTTCTAATTTTTAATATAAATAAAAGATATAAAGATGTAAATGTGAGTGAAAAAACATGATTGTTCGGAGATGGGGGTCAGCTATATGTACATAATGCTTCAGCCACCATATTCCTCTTATAATGCCCCCGGAAAAGGGGTTGGAGCGTTACGGGACACCCAAACCCATCAGTACCCCACTACCAGTGTTGCAAAAATCCCGACTAGTCACCGATTAATCCCCGATTAATCGCTAGTCCCCACATCACTGATTAATTTCGGGCTAGTCGGCAAATTAATCGATCAATAGTAAATCCCGGCCAAAATCGACAGTTTCCGGTCAAATCAGGCCAAAATTGGCGGCTTCTAGCAAGATTCCGACCAAAATCAGCCGTTTTTCGCTGGAGATTTCAGCAAAAACCCCCGGTTTCAAGCGAAATTCCAACCAAAATATGTTTGTGTATGTATGAAACTGAAAACTACATATAACAATATGTGCATGTATATATATAACTAAAACTTATACATTAAATTCCGATCCGATTAACCGTTAGTCCATACCTCATCGCCCGACCAGTGATTTTTACAAGACTGCCCACTACACACGGCCTTATGGTGTATGTATATCATTTATCTTTTTATGTAGAGGGACTATGCGGTTAACAAAAGTAAAGGTATTTATGTGAAAGTTAAAAGTAGAAGGGCAATTCCCAAATATTAACAACCCCGATCCAAACTGGTCGTTTGTCATCATCGACGTGCTCTCCACTTTCTCTCAACATTTCGATCTTGAATCAGACTTGACCTGTAGACAGGAAGACGAAGAGATCGATGTCAGGCGCCATTGTGATCGGAGGAGCGACAAGCTCATGGGCGAGAGATCTCCCCTTACACCTTCTCCGCCATCCGTTGCTATCGGCGTCTCTGTCTTAGGCGCCGCATGGTAACCCTAATTATTCACAAATGTTTATACATACACATATTCATTACATCGATTATTATTATTATTTGTATCAGGGGGATTTATATAACCGGAAGTAGTTTGATCGGTGCCGCTATCAAAGCTCCTCGTATTACCTCCAAAAATCTAATTAGGTTTGTGATCATTTAAACCCCTAATCTTATTTATTTGTTGGATCTGATTGGATACTTCATAATGTTTTAAGTTTAAGCCTTAACATTGCGTTGTATATTTACTGAATAAAATCAATCTACTAAACTTATATATTGTAATTGCAGAACTTAAATGGCAGGGCTTAATCTGTTTAACATTAGGGATTTATTTTAGTGTTAACTTATTCTACACAGTCTCCTTCTTAAGGGTACAAAGAATCATCAAATATAACACAATGTCAAGGAAAAAAAGACACAATGACTAAAAGAAACAAAAGACACAATAATCTGAATAAAAATAATAAAATCTACTGGCTAGAAATTGAAATGTGAAAACCTAAAATCTAATATCATAGAGGTTGAACTGACGGTTCCAATGCCGCTAGTTTGAGTTCATTCAGAGTTTATTTGATGCCCATCCTACGACTTCCTATTTTTAAAAGACTATGTATTTTAACCCAAACCTTTATTTTATCCCCAATGATGTGGATGAATTATATGCAAGTTGTTTTCACTTTGTTATTCAATTTCATTAAAGAAATAATGACATTTACGCTGTGTTCCCGAGTTCATTTAAAAACACAAAGGCAAGGAAAATAAAATTCTCTTATCTTTTCTTTTGGTATCTCCTCTTCTCCTTTAATTTTTTTTCCTTCCAAATCTTTCCAATTTGGAAAGATACAAATTCTCTTATTTTACTCATTATTTGCTCTTCCCTCCCTTCCTTTTCTTTCTTTTAATGAAACTCGGGAGCACCCCTTTTATTTCTTCCTTTCTTAAATGAAACTCGGAAACACAACATATTTTTTCCATCCCTCATTTTCCTTCCCTTTCCTCCTTTGAATGAAACTCGGGAACAAAGTGTTGGTGTATTTGCTATAGACCTTTTTTTTGTATAGTTATCATGCTTTTTTGGAACAAAGTGATGCAGCTTTGTTCTAATGCTTTGTCACGTCGTAGAGATTAAGTTTGATAGTCTGCAAATACCAATAACATTGTGGAGTTTGGATCATATTTATCGTGAAGTTAAAAACTAATTCTGTTAATATTTACATGCAAGTGTTACTATGATAGTTTTTGTTCATAACTTAAGAGATTCTGTATGTATTTTTTCTACTATGTGTCATAAGAGGTGTCATACAAATGCTTCTTTATTCATTGAATTTGAAGTTTTATAAACTTTTACTGTGTTAACTTTGATTATTAGAACTATGTTATAACTATCATAATAATCTTCGTATAATAAAGCAATCTAGGTGGTTTTGTGCATTTGAAGTTTGAACGTATTTCAGATTAGCTGACGCAGTTAACCCATTTGTCTTGTTTCTTTTTTAGTTAATCTTTTTAATGAGAGTTAAATATATAAAATAATCGAAACCGACCACCCATTTGCTTATAAATGGGTTTGAAATTGCCACTTCTACATCTCAGCATATATAAATATGACATATGACATCCTAAGCAGAAAAATGCTGCAGCCCACTTTTGGAGGGACAAACACCATACCACTAGACCACTAGGTCATGGGTAATTTTACCATATTCTAGTACAATAATACCAAATTGTAAGCTTCTGAATGCTTAATGATTCATTTGCAATTTAACCACCAAAAGTTACGTAAAATTACTCAATGCATTTCAGTTTCATATGGTTTATTTGATAAGAGAGTAATATGCATTACTTATTTTAACAAATCTCTGTTTGTATTATGATTTAACTCAAGTATGCATATGATCACAGTGTCATATTTTGTGAAGCCGTTGCTATATATGGTGTTATCGTGGCCATTATTCTACAAACAAAATTGGAAAGCGTCCCATCTTCACAAATATACGCACCAGAGTCTCTTAGAGCAGGATATGCAATATTTGCATCTGGAATCATTGTCGGTTTTGCAAATCTTGTATGCGGGTAGGTGTCAAATAACTCTTCCTTCTCATTTCTAGTAACCATAAGAACCTGTAAGAGATAACCCATGGCCCCACCAATACGTTGCTAATAATTATTGTAATTGATTAACGTTTTTATTGACAGGTTGTGTGTGGGAATCATTGGGAGTAGTTGTGCCCTATCGGATGCACAAAACTCTTCACTCTTTGTGAAAATCCTTGTGATTGAAATCTTTGGTAGTGCACTAGGGTTGTTTGGTGTGATTGTTGGAATTATTATGTCGGCTCAAGCTACCTGGCCAACAAAAGTTTAATTTTGGCTTCTTGTAGCAGTCGAAGAACACGATATCATTGAGTACATGTGTGGTTGTCTGTTTGTATTGATTTTTGATATATGTTAGCCAATAAAGATCAGTTCCCGTGTTTCAATTGTCTTTAGAATCTTTGTATTCGTTTAGAGACGTCTCGATAAGACCTGTTTTTATGTCCTTGATTCGATCGAAATGGACAAATAATGTTTTTTATGAATACAAGTGAGTGTGACTTGATTTTGTTGAAGTAATCATGTTAGATATTTTTAACGCATAGTGAATGAGACTAAAAATACGATACTTCGTTGGATGCTGCGTTACTTGCTTTGTTAGAACGGAAAATTCAACTCTACTTTAAATTATTACACGTTTTCTTGAGAACGACGGATTTGAACCATCACTTCACTTCATGGGAAGACAAAACCTTATCTAACACTTACAAAGTATATATGATGATGACATGCTTACATGTCCCGAATTAGGCTATTATTACAATACGCATCAAGCGAAAGTCAAAAGTATAGTTACAAACTGAAAAGCTTGTTTCTAAGGAGCTCAATGAATTTTATTTTCTCAAACACTAAATACACTAATAAGTAATAACTAATAAGTCAAGTCAATGATAATAACCATAGTAGCTGAACTCATTATGGGCATGTCCCAAAAGTAAAGGAGGCAATGAACACTATATAAATCAAGAAACTTCTGTTATAATGCCAAATTAGTCCTATGTGTAATTAAACTTTGTTAAGTTAATTAAAAGAAGCCATAAATTTGACACTTTTATTCAAATATTTTAAAAAAAATTATGGCCTATATGACTTATACAACCCGTATCAGAATGTCATCAACATGGACTAATAGCACTTGACAACCCGATACCACCTATATGTCATACACTTTCATTTGGTGTGCCTTTAATGAACCCCTTTGAAATCGATCTGATATCTTGACTCATCATAAAAACATTAGTCTTAAGCTTTTAAATTTACTTATCAGGTGACTTTGGGCGTGTTTAGAAATCATTATGGAAAACATAATTAAATATAATTAATTATGTTTGGGTTATAGGACTAAGCCTTAGTAAGGTTGCTTTTCTGGGCCAACCCATAATTTTTAAGAAAGAGTCTATTGGGCTTTCTTGTTTGAATGTTGTATTGCTTCGAACAGTGTCGCAAAAATCCCGACTAGTCACCGATTAATCGTTAGTCCTCACTTCACTGATTAAATTTGGGCTAGTCGGCCAATTAATCGATCAACGATAAAATCCGGTCAAATCAGGCCAAAATTGGAGGCTTCCGGCAAGATTTCAAACAAAAACAACGGTTTCCGGTGAGATTCCGACCAAAATTGGCCGTTTTCCGTTGGAGATTTCAGCAAAACCCCCGGTTTCAAGCGAAATTCCAACCAAAATATATTTGTGTATATATAAAATTGAAAACTACATATAAAAGGTGTGCATGTACATATAAAACTGAAAATTATACATTAAAGTCCAATCCGATTAATCCTGATTAATCTCGACTAATCCCGATTAATCGCTAGTCCCCACCCCACCGTCCGACTAGCGACTAGCGATTTTTACAACACTGGCTTCGAAGTAGAGGTGTACAAAATCAGATTTTTTTTTACAAATCGAACCGGTTTAGTTTTGCATATCCAAAACCGGTTTGGGTCAAATTGATTCGGTTTAAAAACATGTTAAAGCATAGAAGTAGTCAAACTGATTCGAACCGGTTTTAAACGGGCCAAAAGTTTTCCAATTTTATAGTAAAACTTTTAGACTTTCACTTTGAGCTTTGACTACAAATCTTTTACCGTAACGACCTGAATCATTATAGACCAAGTTCTTGTGACGTCTCAGCCACAACCGCGGTGAACATGTAACACATTTATGCTTCGCAACGCAAGTTGTTTGATGCAATAATAACCTTCGGTCAATAAGAAAATGAAATGTGTATCACGTGTAGTTGATTAGACTTTTCAATAAAGCAATTAAGGCTGCTAAAAAACTTTAATTTCTAAACACCACATGATGTTTTTAAATTATTTATGGAAAATATAATAATAATATTAAAAAGAGATCACTCGATCCTAAATTTGTCATATTCAGATTTCATAATTATATATTCCTTTCAACTAACATCAATCTACTTCAAATTACGTCATGATTCAGATAACCTTTTCAAATGGGAGAATTCTGAAAATAGTTTTTTTTTTAAGAGAGATTTTGAAATAGTCCAAAAAGTTTTTAATTCTTAAAACAGTCATTCGAAATCTATCTCCCACGTGAGATTGTGATTCGTGACGTGAGTTTTGTTGTCCTATCACACACTGACACGTGTCACTTTAAAGACAAAGTTTCAGAGAAATTTGACTTGGCCGATAGTTTTCAAGTCAAAATAGTTTTCTGAAAAACTATTGTTTTGGAATGAAATTTGTCCGTCACGTGAGGTTTCAAAGTCATCGTTATCCGCGTTTTTTTGAAATTCATATTCTCAGACGCATTTCAGATTAATTTCGTTTACTACGTGAAATTTCAAAAAAGATGGAATAAAACAATACTTTTTCAGTGAACTTAGTTTTGTTAGATGAATTTCAAAAACATTTAAAAAAACGATAATTTCCCAACGAATTTAATCTCCTTAGATGATTTTTATAAAAATTTTAAAAATATGGCAAGTGTTAAGAACGTGGTGGGTGGTAGTGGATGATGGCGGTGGGTGGTGGTGGTGGTTGATGATGGCGGTGGGTGGTGGTGGTTGATGATGCCGGTGGGTGGTGGTGATGGTGGTGGATGATGGCGATGGGTGGTGGTGGTGGATGATGATGGCGGTGGGCGGTGGGTGGTGGTGGTGGTGGATAAATTTACTAATATTTATTCTTTTTATGCAAAAACAGATAAGTTTCATCAAAAAACCATCGAATTAAAATACTTTGTAACAAAATCTATCTTTTCTGAAAACACGTCTTTTTATGCAAAAATAGACGAAATTCATTTGAAATGCGTCCGACGAGATGCATTTCAAAAATACGCGAAAATCATCTTTTTTGAAACCTCACGTGACGGACAACTTTCATTCCAAACCTATGGTTTTCCAGAAGACTATTTTGACTACAAAATTATCGGTCGAGACAGATTTCGCTTAAAGTTTATCTTCAACTTTACACGTGTCCTTTTGTGATTCGTCAACCAAAACTCACGTCACGAAACCCAATCTCACTTGGGAGATAGATTTCGGAGGACTATTTTAGGAATTGAAAACTTTTTGGACTATTTTCAAAATCTCTCTCCTAAAAAGGACTTTTTTCAGAATTCTCCCTTTTCTAATCGTCGCCGTAAATGTTATGGGCTTCAAATTACGCCACACATTTTTAGTTTTTTACTATCATTTACATTGAACACTCTGTATCCATCCATATTTATCTTTATAATTTAATCAATAAAACATTTTTCTTTATATATTGTTTACTTTTCAAAAAACTTCAACATCTAACTCTCTGTCTTTATCTCTATCTGACTGTTTTACTCATAAACAAATAATATATTAATTTTTCTCATTTTTATTACATTCACAACATATATAGAGGGGGATATGAGCTTATAAATATAAAAGTTTACTTTAGTGTTTTATTGTTGGTTTATTTTTCTCTCTTTATTTTTATTTGTAAATATTTTTAACAAGATGGTAGATGGTAATCATGGTACAGACTTGTGTTGATAAAAAAATCTTGAAAAAAATTCACCATTTACCTTTTTCTATGATTTGTCTTAATATTCTTTTTTATGTACAAAACTTGGCCAGTAAAGTACAATGCGTTCCATTTTTTTTCTTTATTTTTCATTTTGTAGTCATGCTGAAAAACCAACTCTTTACGGTCATAACCAACTATATGTTTTATAATTAGTTATTACTAGTCTGTTTCTCGAGAACTTTCATCCTTTCGTGTCGATTCAAAATATTTCAAAGCTCATATTCAACTCTATGTCAATGTTGAAAGTTTTAAACTTTTCTCGTATATAATGTGTCTTATGTTATGTAGTTAAGCCTAAAAATAATCCAATTTTGTTATTAATATAGGACCATTCTGACCCAACCATTTCTTTTACACGAATCATTTCCGTACTACACTAACAACAACAACAATAGCCGCAACAACACCAATAATAATTTAATACTCAAAATGCTTGGAACACTTGCACACATATATATACGCACACGCACGATATGATTCTAAATCCAAAACCAATTCATTTTTCCTTTCAATGACCATGTAGCAAAAAAACTGATAAACTTACAAGTTTAATTTCGACTTTGAAAATTGAGGTTATTTAATCTGTTTAAATTGCTAATTTATGCGTACAAATACAATTCATATTTGGATTTAGTTTAAATTGCTAATTTATGCGTACAAATAAAATTAATATTTGGATTAGGGGTGTTTGGGATTCCACCTCCTGATAATGTCAACATTTTCTCTCACAAAACATGGAACCTATACACGTTCTTTGAACTTATAAATTACAATAAGGTAAAATTAAAGAATACCTGACACCCCCTATATCTATATCTAATTATAAAAATAATAGAAGACAATTATTTATATAATTACATATTAAAGAATGAAAACGATGCCTTCCTATATTTGTCAAATAATACATACAAAGGCGCCTGTGACTTTTCATTGTACGACTATAAATTCAATTCCTAATTGCACATGAAGATGCTTGACTAAAAATGACAAGTTAAAATTTTTAATTTGGATTTAAAAAAGGAAATTCATTATTTATCGAGCAAGTCATGAGCTCGAGCTTCGAGTTGTGAGCTTTTTGAACAATCATACTTACAATTAATCTCTAACATCTTTTATACTAATTAACTTCTCAACATACCATGACTCAAACTTCTACTTTCTAGACTTTCAATTTAATAAGATAAACATAAACTACTAAATCCATAAATCTAAGCATTCAAACTATCAGTTTAATACTAATTAATTAAACACTTTCACTTAGCTTCTTAAACTTTCTCGACACCATTTCAAGTTTACTTTCAACAACTAATACATATAGAATTGATGCAACACAAAGGAAAAATCAGAAGTATACACAAAAATATATGTTGTTATTTGTCTTGATTTGAACGATAACAACTCTTTACCTAGAGCAGTTCTAAGTTCAAACTTTGACAAGTATATCAAAATCATGATTGACTAACAATTAAACTAACCAAACTATAAAAACTTAAAAAGAGTGGAGGATTTCATCATTCATGTTATAATTAGGATTATTGGATTTAAATAATCCCACCTTTAATAGGTTGGCCAATAATAAACTCACCTCCGGTATTTCCCGCTGACAGTCCCACCTTTTCAAGGTTTTTTGTTTTATGATCCCTCGTTAAAAATAATTAACGGGGTTAAGTTTTTGCTGATGTGGCTAGTGACTTGGCTTTTTCATTATCCCACATGGCTTTTACCTATAATTTATTTTCCTACATGGCTTTTACCCAAATTGTTCAAGAACCCTAAATCAGCAATTGGTCCATATGTTGGTTGATAGTTTAATTAATTTTAGGGTTAAGGTAGAACAGATCAAGACGATCATGCTACGTAGATTGATTACCTGATATCCTGCCCAATAAATGGTTAATTTGAACGAATTGAAGCCGGCTCGAAACGCGACTAGGATTCATAAGTGCATATTCTTATACATAAATTGATCCTAGGGTTTTGATCGCAAGGCCTGAAGGAAGGTGAGAACGGGTTTAATTGGATTATTAATGCTTCTAGATAGTATATTACCAATTCCTTTATGACGGGTTCGTTATATTATCAACTCGTATCAAACCAATTTGGTGAAGGATTTAGTCAGCAGGTCGTTCATGGTGTGATTGGAATTGGAATCACACCATGACGGGTTCGTTGTATTATCAACTCGTATCAAACCGATTTGGTGAAGGATTTAGTTAGCAGGTCACCAAGTAATCGGAGGGGGGAAAGGGAAAAGCCATGTAGGATAATGAAAAAGCCAAGTTACTAGCCACATCAGCAATAACTTAACCCCGCTAATTATTTTTAACGGGGATAATAAAACAAAAAACCTTGAAAAGGTGGGATTGCCAGCGGGAAATACCGAATGTGGGATTATTATTGGCCAACCCATTAAAGATGAGATTATTTAAATCCAATAATCCTTATAATTAATACAACAAGAAAATATAAGTTTTATTTACTGAAATTAAATTAAAAAAAAAAAACTTTGATCATATATGAAATGAGCAAGGGCCATGCACAATGGAAACCGTCAAAGGATGGTGGATTATAGGTTTTGTCGTTCTTTCATATCCTCGTCACTCCCATGTTGGTGATAATAATTTATTCCTCAACATTCATCAATATGTTTTTCTAATATTTGTTTTCAGACGACGTAGCATTTCATAGTCTATAAGAGCATCCAAAACAGTAAACCTTTACAAACTGACACATCAACGCCACATTAGATTCTAAACTTTTTACAAAAACCCTAACTTTCTGGCACAACAATAAACATTTACAAACCTCATTAAAATATTATAAAACCATATATATAACATATTATATATATGTATACAGTGGCGGACCCAAGATTTTTTGTCAATGGGGTCATAATTTTTTTCGGTTCACAAAATTTTCGGGTCGATCGTTATTCGGGTCGGGTCGAGGCAATGAAGATAATAAAACACGGAAATATGGTGCCATTGGAAACAAGTAAGTAAAAAGAATTTAGATTATAAACTAGATAGAACATAGACTTTTAATTCATTTTTATTCATATCCGAAAAACATAAACATAAGCTATATATATGGTTTTACATACATGACCAAACATGAAAAACTAACTCTAACACAAATAAATGATTAATTATAATATGCATACACAAGATAAATAATAAAAGAATATGCAAAACCCATGTTGACATTATATATGTAGCATGGTGATAAAAAAAAACAAAGACAGAGTATGGTGAGGCTTGAACCTGCAACCTCTCAAATGAAAAACAAGGGACTTTCCACCAGACCAGTTCAACCTTAATAGTATGAGTTCCAAGTATTAATTTTTATATGGTCCTTACAAAATTTAATACACCGCCTCTGAGTAATTTTTAAAAAACATTGGTGTTCCGGGACCCCGATGTGTAGATGTGGGTCCGCCCTTGTATGTATATATCCATGTGAGAGGGAGAAAAAATGGACCTATCACCCCTTGTTTGTTGCAAGTTTACATAATCAAACTTCACCATTCAAACTTTACTCTTACAACAATAAATTAAGTCCACTGTTGTTTGTCTTCCTTGCCATCTCATCTAAACTTTAGACATTGCACCCTATTGTAAATGCTTTAATCTTAACGACCATAATTAGTGTTTGGGTGTGAATATACTTTTCATCAACTTAGCTCACTTAAAGTCTAATAATGTATGCAGATATTATTTTAAAAACCCAAAAAAGGATTACAATAAAAGGATAGTGGTAAATAACCAGATAATAAGCTAACCAAGTAATTATAATGGTAAAAAATCAATAACATACACTATAAATATATACATGTGTATATATAATATTTAAAAATATATATTTATAGTGCTATTTAGATTCAAGAGCCTTTTCAAACCTGATAAGAGTCAAGTTGTTTTATTAAATGGACATGGTATATGCTCGAATAGTTTTATTCATTTACACCGTTACTCGTTTTCATATATTCTCACTGTAACATCACTTCTCGCATGAACATCCCTTATATATATATATATATATAAGATTAGGTTCATTTTAGAAGTATTTTTATTGTGAGAAGTTATATCATCCAATCAAAAATTTTCTTTTTATTTTATCTTTAAATTATATAAAAGGGTATAATGGTAATATCTCCAAATGTTTTATCTTGGTAACTATTAAATATAGGAGGGGGTTTCAAATTATATTATTTATTTAATTTGTATCAATTCAAAAAACTTTCACATTAATAATTCATTGAACTCTTTTCATAATCTAATATAGAAATATTCAAGGATCACCGTTACTAATAATATCCAGTAGAATATTATTGTTGAAGAAAAAAAGACGTTTTTGCCTAATATTCAGCAAAAGTTGATTTCTAATTCTTTACATACTTTTGATTCTTAATAATTAATCATTGTATTATTTACATCTTCTAGACATAGTTGAAACAAAAAAAAAGCAGAATCAATTGTATTTCATAAAGTACAAGTAGAAATCAATTATTGTTGCGTATATTATTAATAGTTTACTGCAAGGTAGGTATTAGTATTAGCCTTAGGACGTATGCGCTTTCTAAAATGTTCTTGACAAAACCATGATAAAGAACTTATATCGTCATTGATCTGACACGGTTTCACAAAAATATTAAACCAACGATATTAAACAATAATAATTTAAGAGTTCAATTTTTATTCAAATCACATAATCTATTATATATCAATTAATAAAAACATTATGTTCCCTATAGTTTATCCTAAACAAAATACAACGTCGAAAGCAGGCTTGTCATTTTCTGCATGCTCCTTCATCAACAAAACAATCACTCAGAATTGAGAAGCTCCAAGATATTTGATTCTTTAGTGGTTATGTCTTATCATAGCCTCCATCTTTTACGGGGTAACTTTGAAAGTTGAAATAATATCATTCTGTTTATACAATAAAACAAACCAACATTTTAAAATCATTAGAAATGTAACTAGTTTTCATATTAAAAAATTATTATAAAACACTACAAACAAATATATGCAACACCTACATGGTTGCGTATCATCATATAAATGCAGAGTATATTAGCGCGCTTATACATGTACATAAATCTAATGCTTAAAATATGCAAAATAGTTTTAGTTCTTGTTTTTATAATAATGCTCATATTTAATTCCTTAACTGGTTATAAAATTCAAATAATGTAAAACGAAAAATGTTGGTGTCAGCCCACCGAATTTGACCTGCACTAATATGAGTTTTGCCCATTACCCAGTTCATTCATTTGTGTCATCTCTAGGTTACGGCTCGTCATTGTAAGAAATATGAATACACCTACACTAACTACACCTGATCATAGCACCACCTACACCGATCATCATAACATTCATAATGTGCAGTGTAGGAACTTTGAGATTTCTGTAATGGTTGTGTAGGGATATTCGTACACGTGTACACACATACACATACAAATCATTACACTAACTAAACAATTAATCATGATACACATATGTAACCAATATATCACTACACAACAATTGATATCTCTACGCATATCCAACTTAACTAGTGATGGCCATTGATATCCCTACACACATGGAGTCAAATATATCAGTACACTACACATACACAAATTAATCTGGCTACATATATGAAAGCACTATATCTACACAACCATTGATATCCCTACATGATGCGTGTGTGCGCGGCTTGTAAAATTATGATAGAATGGATATTTAGCTTTTGCACAAGATCGTGTTTTAAATTTTTAAAAGTTATTTCTACAAAGACTAAACACACACAAAATAGGCAAGTGTACCTATCATATATGTAGAAATATATTGGTAAGAACCAAGTATCGGTCCGTGGACACAAAGGTTTCTAATAATAAATCGTTGTTTTGCTTTAATCAGAGGTTTTAATCATTTTGGGGTTAATTTTGAACTTTTTATAAAATGTAAATACTTATATATAATATATAGGTGATTAAGACAAGAAATTCTAAACGAGTTGTTCAATTATGCGAAGGTTACCATCTAATATCTAGAATCCACTCCATTGTTCCTTGATGATTAATAGTTAAATATGTGATAGACTTGTCCTAATAATATATGATAGAGTTATGATCCTCATTTTGGAGTGAACACATTCTATGACATAATGAATAATAGCATGCATATTTTCAAGTCCATCCTATGCTTAATAGCATGCTACCCCGAGAATGTCAATTTAAGTAGACAAGCAGTTGGTAAAGTAGAATGATTATAATTGACTTCGATTTCTCAAATACCAATCCTAACAACTTAGAGTGGTTGTAGTTAACTCACACGACCTCCCCTTGGTTGATTTATGTAGGTTATAATTACACATTCCGTTAACATATGATTTCTTTAACTAGCATGATATCCTAAGCAAAGCCATTTTCGGATTACCAAGACTTAGAGAAATACATCATAACTTATATCTCATCATTTCTAAGTACAATATGAGGATCCATGTTTCGATAATGTATCAACGTATTTCTATCTTTCAAGAACATGAATCGATCATGAACGATTGCCAATATAACTGACAATCACCAACTTTGAATTAGTATTTTAAGATGGTGAAACATTTCTCATCAAAAGATAATTGTAAGATAACCATGTACTTTACCAAACTAAACCACATGTTTTATATAATCATCAAGTAAAACAAAGCTTCTTCATAGATTTTAGATGGTAAATGGAGTTTAGCTCATAATGAGCATGATGATAAACATTAAGATGGATGATAATAACAAATACATGATTAAACTTGGAACAATCTAACCAAATGTAGATGAAGCTTCCTTCTTAACTATGATGATGATGGTTGATGGTGATGACCTCCAAGCCTTCAAACTCTTCACTAAATCTTCTATGTGAGTGTTAGTGTGTGTTTTTATAAGAGAGAACCGGATATAATCATTTTCAAGTCACACCCTTTAAATGGCACAAGAGCCACTATTTATAGGCAATCTGGAGTGTGAAGCACGGCCCCGTGCTTGATGAGCACGCCCCCGTGCATTTTTAAGACATGTGCCAGATTTGTTTTGTCTTTTCTGTGACGTGGCCACGACCCCGTGCTTGATGAGCACGGCCCCGTGATTTTTAGTGACATGTGCTAATTCTTTTTGTCGTTTCTGGAAGGTAAGCACAGCCCCGTGCTTCCTGAGGCACGCCCCCGTGCTTTTTACTGACATGTGCTAATTCTTTTGTCGTTTCTGAAAGGTAAGCACGGCGCCGTGCTTCCAAAAGCACGACCCCGTGTTTCCTGAAAGCACAGCCCCGTGTTTCTAAAAGCACAGGCCCATGTTTCCTAAAGCACAGCCCCATGTTTCCTGAAGCACAGCCCCATGTTTTGCTGTTTTCTTTGGTTTTTCTTTGGCTTTTCATTCGTTTCTTCGTTTGAGGCTTGGATTCACCTGAAAATACATTTTAACATGATAAGTAGTTATTTTAACTATATTATAGGATAGAAGTTGTAGTTTTTAGAGATTATTTGATGCTAAAAAGATGTATATTTTTATATACATCAAACATCCCCACACTTGAACCTTGCTTGTCCTCAAGCAAGCTACTTATAAATATTCTCTAAAAATAGCAAGTTAGGATCATAGCTTAAACATTCCCAAAAGAGTTCCAAGAAAATGGGAACAAAATAACCAAACTTAAATCATGGGAATATATGTAGTGATACATAAAAAGGCGATTTTGTTTTTATGAGTTTCCGTTTATGCAAAATGTCACGTTCTCACAATGTTCACTCACACTCGGTTTTATATCTGATCATACCTGTGATGTATATATGTGAACACTCTTAGTCAAAATACAACCTGTGAAAAATAAGCTTGTAGCAATTTCAAATCTCCACCTTTGTGAAGGATTGCATAGATTAGAAGGTAATATGGGTTGGTTTTTAGTAGGGATTTGGTATTTTGTGGTGGTTCAAGAGTTTAGGTTAATGAGGATGGTAAATACAACTTCTGCTGATTGTCAAGAGTCTTAAGATGTCTTCAACGGTTAACTCCTTTCTCCCGATTGCTGATTTTTTTCTTTTTTTTTCTTTTTTTTTAACTAGTGACTCTTTTAAGGTCAGATCGTCAAGACCAGTTTTGTCGAGGATGTGGATCAGTTCTTCCTCAATCCTGATCTGAACATAACTCCCAACTCTAATGAATCGTTCGGCTTTGAGCCTAATATCTCCCGCCCTCATTAGTTCGGTATATTCATGTGAGATTGAGTTTGACTTTTTCTACATCTTCCTTCGTGGGACCAGTTTCCATATCCTAAGCTTCGTTCGTATCTTTTTGCTATTCTCTTCATTGCGTTTTTGGAAATTCCACAAAATGGTGGCCTTTGTTCGTTTTTACGCCACTTTTTCCTCACCTCATTGCTAAAGAGATAGATTCTCTCCCTAAGTTCTGGAGGCAACCTAGGTTTTGCTAAATGTATGCAGCAAAGGAAATTGAAATCGAAAGAATGCATTTCCAGTTCTTTAGGGTCTACCGGTAAAAGACCAGTGTTGTATTTTACCGTTAAGATGGATAAAGTGGTAAAGTTTTGGTTTAGGTTTTTGGGTTTTGTAATTTGGGGAATGATTTGAGAGGATTGTGACAATATTACCTTCTTCCTTATACAACGCTTCGTGCGGTCTTGAAATGAATAATTGCGACAAGTTCTAAATCACACGAAACATATGACTCACTCAATGCTTCCAAAAAAATATTTATATGGCATGAGGTTTATCTCACAGTAACGAAGGGATTGGGTATAAACGCCATACTTTGCATAAATTTGTTCTCATTATTACAAAACTTCTTTTTACTTTTTCACTTTTTGGTTATAATAGATTTCTAGTTGTTTATTTGCAAAAAAAAAAAATTCTTGGATTTTCATTTGGTTTTGTTATAAAAATAGTCTTTGTTTTGCTAAAAAAATTTGTTATTAGAGAATCTTATAATTAGTTGAGCAAGCAATTGGTCAAGTAATTCTCCTCCCCACATTTGAATCTCACTTTGTCCTCAATGTGAAAAGATTCATAAAAAGATTAATAATAAGATTCATATGAAGTATTGAGGGTAAAATGAAAAGGAACTTTGCTACGGGCTAACGAAATTTTGACAGAGCGTCCCCTGTTTTTCGTCCATTTTCCTGTAGTGTACCTAAATAATAAAAACTTGTAAGGCCCCGAACCCGGTAGCCTTACTTTAGCGTCGGATTTACTCATAAACACAGTTCTTACAAATCAGAGTTCATTAAAACTTTCGCGGAATATAAAAACTTTCATGAAACGTTACAACAATCCAAACTTGCCTTAATTAAACATTCTTGTCTTTCAAAATAAACGTCAATTACATTAAAACATTTTGAGTCTTCAGATGCCAGTTCGCCCACCATGTGCCCGCTCAAGCTAGCTGTCTCATTCTACTCACCTGCGTGCATACTAACAGTCAGCTACGCTGAGTGAGTTCTAGTTAATCAAGCAACTTATCATACCACCACTACATGCATCATATACGTGTCCGAAGACACTTAACCCATTGTCTAACCCGCTACTTCTCAACCACTTAATTACCCCTACAGCTTAGCCAATTAATTACCCCTACAGCTTAACCATTAATGCCACTTATGCCACTTTATGCCACTTTAAGCCACTTGTGCCACTTTATGCCTCTTGTGCCACTTTATGCCACTTATGCCACTTTATGCCACTTGTGCCACTTTATGCCACTTATGCCACTTTATGCCACTTGTGCCACTTTATGCCACTTTAATAACGAAGACACGCATAGACTCACTCTACCACGTGCTCACGTTATGCCCCTAACTCTATTACTAGACCCCTATCCACTTCTATCACACTATACTTGTACTTGTCTATAACCCACTTCCTATCAGCACATTATTTACGTAATAAACAAGTCACATCATAACATTCATACACCCTATCAACCACTTGGAAATTTACTATCCTTGGCGATGCGTGCAATATCCGAAGATCGTTCACGCACCAACAAGTATTATATAATAGCTACCTCGTATAACATCTATAGCATACACTTACCACTTAAGGTAAGTGTATTCACACTTCACATCGAGTATGCACACAGCCTCGAAAACATAACAAGGAAATGCGGCTAGAAACTCACCTGAACTCTGCTTCTTCTTTCGATAGTTGTAAATCCCTTCTTTAACTGAGCTCGGCTGACTGTATAAGTTACACGTATCAATACTCGCCTGATCTAATCTGGTGGCCTAGTATTAGCTTACTTTTACTTATCGTTTTAATCTATTCTCTAATCGAACTTGACTTTAGGCGAAGTTAAACCTTAGGCGAACTTAGCTTTAGGCGAAGTTAAACCTTAGGCGAACTTAGCTTTAGGCGAAGTTGTCATCAGGCGAACTTGGCTTTAGGCGAAGTTGTCATCAGGCGAACTTGGCTTTAGGCGAAGTTGTCATCAGGCGAACTTGGCTTTAGGCGAAGTTGTCATCAGGCGAACTTAGCTTGCAGGCGAAGTTCATTAGGCGAACTTAGCTTGCAGGCGAAGTTGTCGTCTGCAGCTACTGTTCGTTCTTAAATCCCTTAATCACCTTCGTTTCTTAACCAAATAACTCGATTTAGGTACCCACAGGATCGTCTGACCAGCGCCTACAAACCCCAACCATCAAATCGACCTAACATCGATGTTTAAAGGGTGCGATTTAGGCATATAGGTTACGGGTTCTTTTTATCAATCGATTAACCCATCAAATCATAATCATTTTCAGTAAGATTAGCTTTGTTGGATTCGTTTTTACCATACAAACTCAGATCTATCATTTCTCAAATCAACCCGAACCTACACGAACGATTTCTAACTATAAACGTACCTTGAACGAGTCGAACTACGAACACGGTTAAGCCTTGATGTTGTTTTGGTCCGTCACAACGTTCCAGCACCAACAAGCTCGGGTTTTCGCCTTCGGATCTTGGTTCGGGTTATAAGATGGTGTGTAGAGATTAGGATGGATAAATGGATGGAAAATGAAAGGATTGGGGTTTAAGGGGGTATTTATACTCCCTCAAGCCAATGGACCGAAGGCCCATATTTCCTTTTGGTCCATATCCAAACCCATCTAATTATCCTACTAAGTCTTCATATTATGCTGTTCCACTAACTCGTTTATTTCACCCGACAAAATAATATATTAAATATTACTTTAGAAATTTCGGGATGTTACAAAACTGCGTAAACCCAAAACATCATAATAATACTGAAACTTATTATTATTATTATTTATTTATTTTTATTTTTATTTCTATTTACAATGCCTAGTTTAATCAGGGTCTTGGCTGGACCCTACTTCCAACATGTTCATTGATCTGGGTGGAGGATTAGCACCTCCGAGACGGTCTCGAATGGTCCATCGATGTATGGTTTTAATCTATGCCCATTAACTTTGAACTTCTGGCCTTCAGAGTTTGAGATCTCGACTGTCCCATAGTTAAAAACTGATTCAACTATGTGTGGACCTGTCCAACGAGATTTCAATTTTCCTAGGAAAAGACGCAAACGTGTGTTATATAACAGTACACGATCACCAACTTGAAATTTTTTGTTTCCTTTTAAATGGGCGTCGTGTAAACGTTTAGTCTTTTCTTTGTAAGACCATGAATTTTCATATGCCAGTGCTCTTAGTTTTTCAAGCTCGTGAATTTGATCTTCTCGGTTTTTACCGGCGGACATTAGATCAAAATACACTGCTCTTAGAGCCCAATATGCTTTGTGTTTTAGTTCTACGGGTAGATGACATGCCTTCTCATAAACAAGTTTGAATGTTGTTCCTATGGGGGTTTTGTAGGCCGTCATGAGGGCCCACAAAGCGTCATCTAACTTTTCTGCCCAATTTTTGCGATTTATTCCTACAGTTCTTTCTAAAATCCTTTTAATTCCTCGATTCGAGACTTGCCCACTAGTCTAAGGGTGATATGGTGTTGCCAGTCAGTGATGAACCCCATATCGTGCTAAGACTTTGTCCATCAGAGCGTTACAGAAGTGGGTACCTCTGTCGCTGATTAGCGCTTTCGGAGTACCGAATCGTGAAAATAACTTTTTCAGAAATCGTACAACTACTCAAGCATCGTTAGTGGGAAGAGCTTATGCTTCTACCCATTTAGACACGTAGTCGACTGCTACAAGGATGTACTTATTTCTGAATGAGTTAGGAAATGGGCCCATGAAATCTATTCCCCATACATCAAAGACCTCACAAAATTGAATCCCTTTTTGAGCCATCTCATTTTTGGCTGAGATGTTTCCGGCTCGTTGACAAGCATCGCATGCTTGGATCAAAGTATGTGTGTCTTTATATATGGTGGGCCAGAAAAATCCTGCATCAAACACTTTTCTGGCCGTGGTGGCTGTACTGTGGTGTCCCCCAGTAGGTTCTTTATGGCAGTGTTTGAGAATATCTAAGGCTTCCTTTCCTGATACACACCTACGAATTACCTGATCGGCACCTATCTTAAACAAGTAAGGGTCTTCCCAGAAGTAGAACTTAAGGTCGGAGAAGAATTTCTTATGCTGTTGATGAGTGAGCCATTTCCTTAAGATTCTACATGCTAAATAGTTCACGAAATCGACAAACCAAGGACTTTCATTTTCCTCCTGCATGACTGCTTGGATATGCATGAGAACATCATGTGGAAAATTATCATTAATAATTTCCTCGTGGTGTCCTTTTGAAGCTGGGCATTCTAAGCGCGAAAGATGGTCTGCGGCTATATTTTCTGCTCCTTTTTTGTCCTTAACTACAATGTCGAATTCTTGGAGTAGTAGAATCCACCGGATGAGTCTGGGTTTTGCATCTTGTTTGTTGAAGAGGTATCTTATGGCGGCATGGTCGGTGTAAACTATGGTTTTAGAAAGAACTAGGTATGATCTAAATTTTTCAAAGGCAAAAACTACTGCTAATAACTCTTTTTCTGTTGTGGTGTAATTTTCTTGTGCATCATTAAGAGTTTTACTAGCATAGTAAATTGGGTGAAAATGTTTTTCTTTGCGTTGCCCGAGTACGGCTCCAACTACAAAGTCGCTTGCATCGCACATGATTTCAAATGGAAGGGTCCAATCGGGTGTAGTCATGATTGGTGCGTTGACAAGTTTGTCTTTTAATATGTTGAACGATTCAACACATTCTTCAGAGAATACGAAGGGTGCGTCTTTCTCCAGAAGTTTGGTCATAGGTCTAGAAATTTTGGAAAAGTCTTTTATGAAACGGCTGTAGAACCCTGCGTGACCTAGAAAACTTCTAATGGCTCTGACTGAAGTTGGTGGTGGAAGTTTGGATATGGTTTCTATTTTGGCGCTATCAACTTCTAGTCCGTTTTGAGAGATCTTGTGACCGAGAACAATGCCCTCTCTGACCATAAAGTGACATTTTTCCCAGTTGAGTACTAAATTCACTTCTTCACACCTAGTCAACATTTTGTCTAGGTTTTCCAGACAATGTTCGAAGGACTCTCCAAAGACTGAGAAGTCGTCCATGAAAACTTCCATAGAGTGTTCGATCATTTCATGAAAGATGGCCATCATGCATCGCTGGAAGGTGGCCGGAGCATTACATATTCCAAATGGCATTCTTCGGTAGGAGAAGGTTCCATATGGACATGTAAAGGTGGTTTTCTCCTGATCTTCAGGAGCAATGGGAATTTGGAAATATCCGGAAAATCCATCAAGAAAACAGTAGAACATTTTTCCAGATAGACGTTCAAGCATTTGATCGATAAAAGGAAGTGGAAAATGATCTTTTCTTGTGGCGTCATTGAGTTTCCGATAGTCAATGCAAACTCGCCAGTCTGTGATGGTCCTCATTGGTATTAGCTCATCCTTCTCGTTCATTACGACTGTCATTCCTCCCTTCTTGGGTACTACTTGAACTGGACTCACCCAAGGTGAATCCGAGATCGGGTATATCAATCCAGCATCAAGCAGTTTGATTACTTCCTTCTTCACCACATCTTGCATGTTGGGATTGAGACGTCTTTGATGTTGGACCTCGGGTTTGTATTCTTCCTCCATGAGAATTTTATGAGTACAAAAGGAGGGACTGATGCCCTTGATATCCATGATCTTCCATGCGATTGCCTTCTTATGGTTTTTAAGAACCTTAAGAAGTTCGTCTTTCTCTTCTTTAGAAAAGTGAGATGAAATAATTACTGGGAGTTGAGAATCTTTTTCTAAAAGGCGTATTCGAGATGCTTTGGTAGTTCTTTTAACTTTAAGACTGGTGGTTCTTCGATTGATGGTTTTGATTTTTCATTGCATTTAGTGATCTCATATACTACTTCTGATGCTTTCTGATGGATATTGACAGTATTGAGATTATCGTTTTCTAAAATCGGTTTGGTAATAGTGTTAATTAAGATTTGTGTTTCTAATGAGGTATTAATGGAAGATTTCTGCACATAGCAACTCACGATAGAATCGATGATGTCAACACAATATAATGTGTCATCGTGATGTTGCGGAAATTGCATAGATTTTCCTATGTCAAAAGTGATTGCCTCGTCATTGACCCTGAGAGTGAGTTTGCCGGTGCAAACATCAATAATAGCCTTTGCGGTGGCTAAAAAGGGTCTTCCTAAAATCAGAGGTACACTTTTGTCTTCCTCCATGTCTAGAATCACAAAATCTACTGGGAAAACAAACTTGTCAATTTTGACGAACAAGTTTTCAACAATGCCCCGAGAATATTTAACAGATCGGTCAGCGAATTGAATGCTCATGCGGGTGGGCTTTGGTTCTCCTATCCCTAGTTTTGCAAAGACCGCATAAGGCATTAAATTAATACTAGCTCCTAGGTCAGCCAAGGCATTGCTAACAGACAAATTTCCTATGAGACAAGGGATAGTAAAACTCCCTGGATCGGTCATTTTCGGTGGCAGCTTGCTTTGAAGGACAGTTGAACATTTTTCACTCAAGGTGACATGCGAGAGCTCCTCCAGCTTCCTCTTGTTGGTCAGCACTTCTTTGAGAAACTTTGCATATGTCGACATTTGAGCAATGGCTTCGACGAAAGGGATGTTGATGTGGAGTTGTTTGAAGAGTTCTAAAAACTTCCCGTATTGAGCTTCCAATCTCTCCCGTTTCAGCCGTCTAGGGTATGGAATAGGTGGAATATAAGTTCGGACTGGCTCCTTGGGTTGTACGGTGCCCGTTGGAATCAGTGTTTCTTGTGGCTTGTTAGCGACTTCCTTTTCCATAACTGGTTCTGAAGTTGGTGAGGCAACAGTGGTTGTACCGCTTCTGAGTGTAATAGCGTTAGCTGCTGCATTGGGGTTAGTGATTGTGTTGCTTGGAGGTGTGTCGGGTGGCCTTTCTAACAATTGCTAGGCAATCTGTCCGATCTGAGTTTCTAGATACTGCAATGATGCTTGTTGACTTTGTAGGTCAGCTTCATGTTTTAACAAAACTCGGCTAATATCAACAGCTCTTGAGTCGGCCTTCTTTTCTGCTTCATTTGTCTTGGTCATGATTTGGATCAACATTTCTTCGATTTTCGAGTAGCTCGGATTCTGATGGCTACTGGAACTTTGATCTTGAAATTGAGTTTTTGGTTGGAAGGGTTGATTCATCGGTTTCTTTTCGAATTCAGGTAGGGTTTGAGTGTTACCTCCGTCTTTCCAACTGAAGTTCGGGTGGTTCCTCCATCCTGGATTGTAGTTGTTGCTGAAAACGGTGTTCTGTAGAGCGATGAAATCGACTTCTTCCATGGCCATAATGACTTGTTTACAGTCACTCGTCTTATGATTTCCTCCACAAGTGTCACAAATGAGTCTGGTTTTTGATAGCTCTGCTTGAAGTTGTTCGAATTTTTTAGAAAGGGCTTCAAGCTGTGCTGTGACAAGAGTATTGGAATCGACGTGGTGTATTCCTTTATAGGTAGGTGTAGATCTTGGTGGGTTGTAAGCAAAACTCTTCTTTGCTACCTTTTCCAGGACTTCAAATACTTTGTTAGGTGATTTGGATCCCAGGTCTCCACCAACGATCTGGTCGATGGCCTGTTTGTTTTGACTGGATTGTGCGTCAAAGAAAGTTTGAACTTGTAACCATACGCTCAGTCCATGATGTGGGCATCTTCTCAGAAGACTTTTGTATCTTTCCCATGCTGCGTGTAACGACTCATCATCATCGGTCCGGAATCCGGTAATGCTGGCTCGGTATTTGGCAGTTTTATCGGGCGGAAAATATTTGAGAAGAAACTGTTCAACCATTGATATGGGCTAAATTATACATATTATTATATAAATATTTCCTACACTTTTAAATTACTTTTAAGACGGGTTTTTATTGAAAACTAGTGTAATTGACTCTATTTAAATCTTATAAGTTTAAAGAGACAACAACCTAAAAAGATATGATTTATATTAAAACAAACTAATTTAAAGAATCTAAAAAACTAAATCAACTTTTGGTTGGAAACTAATATATATCAGTGTCAAAATTTATTATTGAGTTAGTTGAAAAGTTTATATAAAACTAGATTATGTGCCCACCATTGGTTGTTTAATTGTGAAATCAAGTTTATTTGTATTCTTGTGATGTAGAAATAATGTGATTTTGTAGGGAAAGTGAAAAATAAAGAACCAACTGATACATGGAGCAAGGAATTAAAGAAAAATTATTAAGTGGGTTTCCATAATAATATGAAGGGCCTTTGTTTTGTTATGGGTTTGGTCCATACGAAAATAAAACGTTGGTGGAAAATAGGATATAATGGTTTAGAACCCTACGAACAGAGGGGGAACGAACAGAGAGGGTGACGTCGGCTGATTGGAAGGCTACTGTTCTCAACAAAAAGAAAAGAAATAATAAGAGAATAAAGGTTTTGGTTCGAGTGGAGATCGTTTGGGTTCAACACCTACTCAACCAAGCATCAACATAGTTCGGTTTGAATTTATTATTTTAATAATGAGTTTGGTTGTTGAACTTATTTATTTTGTTTCTTTGATTTTAAGATGCTAGGCTAAACTTATTAGACTGCCTAGGCTTGTGATGAACCATTGTTTGAAGTTCTATTTTATTTGGAATTTGCTTTTCGTTATGGTTTTATGATTCAGTAAATTGTTTGGTTTATTTGGTTGATGCATATGTATACTTGGTTTTGGTTGTTCTAGTTTTATTATTCCACAAAATTCTTAGTGATTGTTTCATATTATAGGATTTTGTTAGGTCATCTACTGTGTGTTTTTGACTTGTTTATGATTGAATTCGAATAAGATCATAGGAATAATATTATTAGTCAAATGAATAAAAATGTGTTGCTAATCTAGAAAGCTGTAAGGTGATAGGTTATTGCTAGATCTTTGTTGATTGAGATTGCTAGATTTAGTTCTTCGTAAGGAGTCCGTCTATGTTTGATTAATTAATATCGTCTAGCGAGTCAATTAAGTTCGCCAAATTACCTTTGATTTCCGCGATGTAAGGTAGGATTTCACTATAAAGGTACTCTATCATAGTTAATTAGATAACTGTAAGGAAGTCTAATATTAAAATTTGTGTTTTTAAGAACTTAATAGAAATCCATAAGTGTCTTCTTGAAGGGTCAGGGGTCCTGTTAAGGTTTTCTTTTAAGTGATTATTTTATGATCCCAATTCCATAACAAGTATTTTCCTAATAATTGATAACTGAAACTTTGGGGATTCTAGCCTACTTGGTTTTTCATCGTCATCTGATTTAAATCAATTAAAATTGTCTCTTGTTTGTTTTACTTATTTTTTTTAATTAGTTTAAATTCATTTTTTTTTTAGTAAAACCACCCATAATAATAATAATAAATAGTCGTGTCAATAGTTAAGTCTAAGTTAGCTAGTTAGCGTAATTTAAAGAGTCTCGTGGGTTCGATATCCGGACTTATATAGCTGTACTAAAGTCGACCGGTTCACTTGCCGGTTAGTAGTTTTAGTTAAGTTAAGAGTCTAGAATTATTACTTAGTGTCTAGATTAGCTTATTTTTAGTTAATAAAATTATTAGACTACTTCAAGCACATCAAGTTTTTGGCGCCGTTGCCGAGGACTTTTGGCGATTGCGTTGCTAGCTTTGATTTGACTTACTTGCTATATACGTGCTATTTTGTTTTTGCTTTTGAGTTTTTAGGGTTTTAGTTAATAAGATAATTACATGTTTATTTATTTAATTTTTTTTTCTTTGAGTCGTAGGTGTCTAGTTGTCCGTGTCTTTTGCTTGTTTAGATTCTTGTAATTATGTGTGAAATTTGTAATGGACCTCACTCTACCATTAAATGTCCATACAATAGTAACCTTAATTGTGATACGTGCGGTGATCCTTATTTACACTATGATTGTCCATACAAGGGTTCTCGCTTTATTTGTTATAGATGCGCTAGTTGTCATATGACTCGTGCATGTTCATATAATCGTACTAACCCTTCTGTGCAGCCGGTACAAAATTTTTCACAGGGACCTTTTCCATATTATTTTGATAATTCGTATCAGCAACCTCAGCAAAACCAGGAGCAGTGTTATGATCAATTTTCTAAAAGCCTTTCTGATGAGGATGTAGCTGCTATGGGTAGGATAGAAAAGATGTTGGTCCAATACATGGCTACAGATACCCAAAAGATGCTCGTTGAGCATGATACCATCTTCAAAAATCACTAGGATATTATTACAGATCTCCAACGTCAAGTAGAAGAAATTTCTAGGAGACTGGATGAAGAAGATGAAATCGAGAGGTTAAGATCCTTGGAATATGTTGAGCACTCAGATGAGGAGATCATTCAAGTAGCGGAGACAAAAATGGATGTTGAAGTTCCACCTCCGGTTTCACATGCTATTATTGATTTTGGGAGTGACTCTGATGATGAGATAAACGAAGAGGAGAGTGTGCAGCTGGAGAAGCAACCAACACCTGGTTATTAGTATGATGCGGAAGACAACTATTTGGGATACATGAATCGGTTAGGCGAGTTGTTCCCGACGTTTCCAGAAGAAGGGAAAGCGCCAATCATGGAATATGTAGATAAAGAAGAGGAGCTCATCCCGTATACGGAGACACGAGTGGCTGATGAAATCCCACCTCAGGTTTCACAGGTATATGTTGCTAATTGTACTGATTTTTGTAGTGACTTCGATGATGATTGTGACTAGGAGGAGTGGGCTGCATATCTGAGATCAGTTATGGTGAAACCTGTATTTGAGGAAGAGATAGAATTGGGAGAGTCATTCGAGCTAATGTTTGGTGTTGAGGATATGGTTAAGGTTGATAATGAGCTTAATGAGGAAGATGAATTCCTTGATCTGGAGTTGGATGGATTTTCAGAGTATGACGAGGGAGACACATTAGACGTTAATGAGGATGTTGCGTTTTTCGAAGCCCTCCTTGTAGAGGATAGTGTAGATGAGGATGTGGTGTTAGAGGAAGAACACCATTGTCGGCTCGTGGACTGTGTTTTGAATGCTGATCAAGAATCAAAACAATGGGATAAGGCCGAGGATAATAGGCTACCTGAAAACCGAAGTTGCATATACTTTAGTAGATGGTCTACAGGAGTGAAAAAACCATTAAATGTTAAACATGACCAATCTTCTCGATACTTACAACGCATTCGGCTCTTGCTAGGCAAGTTTAAATATAGATGGTCTGAACCGTTACTGATTTTTAATTCTAATTTAATATTTTGCGAGTCCATCATTGATATATTAATATTTGATAAATTTCGGGTGGAACTAAACGGGTTAGATAGGGTCCAGATTAAGGAGAAACCTCCTGATTAAGTTCAACTGTGGGGATGTTTCGTAGAGTTTGTATATTTAATCGAGTCACTAACGTAATTTTTGTAGTTCGTCTTTTTTTTTTGCGTTTTTAAGTTTTGCTAGTTTGAAGATTGTATGAGCTAGAGAAATGATCCCAAGGAAGAATATAATGAAAAAGACAAGTGTGAGGATGATGCAACAGTGGAGCCGTATACTTTATATTTATTATTTGCTCCTGATTATTCATGATTATGTTATATATTTGTCGGTTGGTGAAAATACTTTGAATGCTTAATATCTATCAGTTTGATAAGATATATTTCTAGATATTGTTTGTTGAATTTTTGCCGCTTATGTTCGTGTGTGAGAGAAGGAGTTACTATTTGCTGATCACGTTCGTAGTTGATCGGCATTCATGAAAGAATATTTTGGCATCATGTTTCATGCGCAAATTACCAGCTAAGTCTTTTCCATTATTTAGCTTGTTAACTTTTTATTTTTCTTTAGTTTTTATTTTTTTTAAGTCTTTAGTTTTTTGTAGTTCGACTTTATTTTATTTCATTTTTGTTTTAAGTCGTCATTATCCTTACATTGAGGACAATGCAAAATTTAAGTGTGGGGATAGGATATTTGAGTCGTAGTTTAAATTTAACTTATAAAAGAAAAAAAAAATTGAAAATTTTAAAAATTATAAAAAAAATTGAAAAATGTTCTAAAATATGTCCTTTGAGTCTAGTTTTTTGTTGCGTTAAAGTGGGAGATGATGATTTTATCAGAAATTGGTTTTTCAAACTACTAATAATATGAGATAAATAATAGAAAACGCACTTAACTTGGGATGTGTCGGTAGGCTCAGCCTTAACAATGAAAGGGCAATTTGATAAAATGGGTCGGAAATCTCTTGTGGGTAAAGCGTTTTGTTCGTGGAAAATAAGTAATGAAAGGTCGGGCCATACTCAAGCCTCAAATTTTGGTATGAAAAAGTGGAAATGTCATAAATTTAAGAAAAAATCTGAATACGTTATCATATGATGCTTAGGTAAGTTTAACGTTAGAGTATGCCATGTAGCCTGTGATATAAACTTAAAACTGCTAGTTTAGTGTTTTACACCTCATTGGCGTATGGTTTTATAACCTTAAATCTTGTATTGATGGGATGCTTCGGGTCCGAAGACCATGGGTCTGTATGCAATCTATTCATCTGGTTATTCACAATTCTTAAGTGGGGTTGTGGATATTTAAAATTAAGCCAAAAAGAGCAAACCCTTATAAGTCTATAAACATGATCACAAAAGTACAAATACACTACAGACTTGATCATCCACGCTGTTAGCCATGTAGGGTCCCCTTGCTCGCGTCTCATTACCATTAAGAAACGGACCACAAGGGACACGCTACATGTAAGCCCTACAGATGAAATTTTGCATATTCACCTATGGTGATGGATTTGGGGTGTTGCTTGATAACGGGGGTATTTCATGTTGTGGGGAACACTAGCTATAAATTAATTGAACCTTAATCGTATCTAATGGCTGTTTGGTAGACTTTGATGCTTAAGCTTAGGTGGATAAACAATACCCTTGATCGTCTTAGCAATTCATAAAAAAATAGAGCAACAAAAAGTTTTAATTCTGCTAATTTTGAGGTTTAAGTCAAGTTTGGGTGGTCTGGTCCGGTAAAAGCTGAAAATAAGCGGGTCTTAATTGTGTAAAGCACTGAGTAAAAAAATTGTCGGACCTTATTTGTCCCGGTAAAGATTAAGGCATGGGTTTAAGTGGACAACAATATCGGTGATCATGGTTTTTGCGTTTTTCAGAGCTTTAAAAATTAACCTATATGTTTTTAAGACTATATTCCGATTCTGATCCAACTGCATCAAACTTTTTCAGGGACGAAAAAAGAGTAAGTGTGGGGATATTTGATATGGGCTAAATTATACATATTATTATATAAATATTTCCTACACTTTTAAATTACTTTTAAGACAGGTTTTTATTGAAAACTAGTGTAATTGACTCTATTTAAATCTTATAAGTTTAAAGAGACAACAACCTAAAAAGATATGATTTATATTAAAACAAACTAATTTAAAGAATCTAAAAAACTAAATCAACTTTTGGTTGGAAACTAATATATATCAGTGTCAAAATTTATTATTGAGTTAGTTGAAAAGTTTATATAAAACTAGATTATGTGCCCACCATTGGTTGTTTAATTGTGAAATCAAGTTTATTTGTATTCTTGTGATGTAGAAATAATGTGATTTTGTAGGGAAAGTGAAAACAAAAGAACCAACTGATACGTGGAGAAAGGAATTAAAGAAAAATTATTAAGTGGGTTTCCATAATAATATGATGGGCCTTTGTTTTGTTATGGGTTTGGTCCATACGAAAATAAAACGTTGGTGGAAAATAGGATATAATGGTTTAGAACCCTACGAACAGAGGGGGAACGAACAGAGAGGGTGACGTCGGCTGATTGGAAGGCTACTGTTCTCAACAAAAAGAAAAGAAATAATAAGAGAATAAAGGTTTTGGTTCGAGTGGAGATCGTTTGGGTTCAACACCTACTCAACCAAGCATCAACATAGTTCGGTTTGAATTTATTATTTTAATAATGAGTTTGGTTGTTGAACTTATTTATTTTGTTTCTTTGATTTTAAGATGCTAGGCTAAACTTATTAGACTGCCTAGGCTTGTGATGAACCATTGTTTGAAGTTCTATTTTATTTGGAATTTGCTTTTCGTTATGGTTTTATAATTCAGTAAATTGTTTGGTTTATTTGGTTGATGCATATGTATACTTGGTTTTGGTTGTTCTAGTTTTATTATTCCACAAAATTCTTAGTGATTGTTTCATATTATAGGATTTTGTTAGGTTATCTACTGTGTGTTTTTGACTTGTTTATGATTGAATTCGAATAAGATCATAGGAATAATATTATTAGTCAAATGAATAAAAATGTGTTGCTAACCTAGAAAGCTGTAAGGTGATAGGTTATTGCTAGATCTTTGTTGATTGAGATTGCTAGATTTAGTTCTTCGTAAGGAGTCCGTCTATGTTTGATTAATTAATATCGTCTAGCGAGTCAATTAAGTTCGCCAAATTACCTTTGATTTCCGCGATGTAAGGTAGGATTTCACTATAAAGGTACTCTATCATAGTTAATTAGATAACTGTAAGGAAGTCTAATATTAAAATTGGTGTTTTTAAGAACTTAATAGAAATCCATAAGTGTCTTCTTGAAGGGTCAGGGGTCCTGTTAAGGTTTTCTTTTAAGTGATTATTTTATGATCCCAATTCCATAACAAGTATTTTCCTAATAATTGATAACTGAAACTTTGGGGATTCTAGCCTACTTGGTTTTTCATCGTCATCTGATTTAAATCATTTAAAATTGTCTCTTGTTTGTTTTACTTATTATTTTAATTAGTTTAAATTTATTTTTTTTAGTAAAACCCCCCATAATAATAATAATAAATAGTCGTGTCAATAGTTAAATCTAAGTTAGCTAGTTAGCGTAATTTAAAGAGTCTCGTGGGTTCGATATCCGGACTTACATAGCTGTACTAAAGTCGACCGGTTCACTTGCCGGTTAGTAGTTTTAGTTAAGTTAAGAGTCTAGAATTATTACTTAGTGTCTAGATTAGCATATTTTTAGTTAATAATTAGACTACTTCAAGCACATCAACCATCTGGTCCCAAGTGGTGATGGAACCAGAAGAAAGAGATTCTATCCATTCTAGGGCTTGGCCCCTTAGAGAGAAATGAAAGAGCTTGAGTTTGATTTGATCTTCTGAACAGTTTTGGACTTTAAAGGTTCCGCAGATTCGTAAGAATCGAGATATGTGAGAAAGAGGGTCTTCGTCGAAGAGACCATGAAATTGAACTGAATTTTCCACCATATGAATGGTGCTTGATTTGATTTCAAAATTTTCGGTGATTTCGGGTGGAGCCACTCCATTGCCATAGCCTTCGAGTGATGGCTTGGCATACTGGCTCATGTTCGGCTCATTGTTCTGGGCCGCTATCATTTCTTCGGTTTGATTTTCTCCTGTTGTAGTGGCGTCTACTGATCCGTCTTTGAATGCTTCAGTGGTTTCTCCTGTTCGTTTACGAGTTCGTCGACGAAAGAGTCGTTCCGGTTCAGAAACTGGAGAAACAAGCTCAGGCTCAAAAGTAGAGAACATACATGGGACTAAATCAAAAGTAAAAACTAGAGTAAAAGTTAGCTAAAGTTAACTAAAGGTTAGTCTAAGTTAAACTACGAATTAGGATAAGCTATTCTAAACTACCTAAGGTCTAAGTTAATTAAGCTAGAGTAAGGTAAATAAAGGTAAAGAGTAGGCTAGCCGTAAAATTATATATTTTAATATTTAGTAAAAAGAGTAAAGATAAAATAGAAGTTTTTTTTTAAATTGTACAATTATAGACAATGATTAAATTAAAACTTGGATCGTTCTTAGAAACATACCGTGTCCCCGGCAACGGCGCCAAAAACTTTGATGCGTGTGTGCGCGGCTTGTAAAATTATGATAGATTGGATATTTAGCTTTTGCACAAGTTCGTGTTTTAAATTTATAAAAGTGATTTCTACAAAGACTAAACACACACAAAATAGACAAGTGTACCTATCGAATATGTAGAATAGTATTGGTAAGAACCAAGTATCGATCCATGGACACAAAGGTTTCTAATAATAAATCGTTGTTTTGCTTTAATCGGAGGTTTTAATCATTTTGGGGTTAATTTTGAACTTTTTATAAAATGTAAATACTTATATATAATATATAGGTGACCAAGACAAGAAATTCTAAACGAGTTGTTCAATTATGCGAAGGTTACCATCTAATATCTAGAATCCACTCCATTGTTCCTTGATGATTAATAGTTAAACATGTGATAGACTTGTCCTAATAATATATGATAGAATTATGATCCTCATTTGGAGTGAACACATTCTATGACATAATGAATAATAGCATGCATATTTTCAAGTCCATCCTATTCTTAATAGCATGCTACCCCGAGAATGTCATTTAAGTAGACAAGCAGTTGGTAAAGTAGAATGATTAGAATTGACTTCGATTTCTCAAATACCAATCCTAACAACTTCGAGTGGTTGTAGTTAACTCACACAACCTCCCCTTGGTTAATTTATGTAGGTTATAATTACACATTCCGTTAACATATGATTTCTTTAACTAGCATGATATCCTAAGCAAAGCCATTTTCGGATTACCAAGACTTAGAGAAATACATCATAACTTATATCTCATCATTTCTAAGTACAATATAAGGATCCATGTTTCGATAATGTATCAAAGTATTTCTATCTTTCAAGAACATGAATCGATCATGAACGATTGCCAATATAACTGACAATCACCAACTTTGAATTAGTATTTTAAGATGGTGAAACATTTCTCATCAAAAGATAATTGTAAGATAACCATGTACTTTACCAAACTAAACCACATGTTTTATATAATTATCAAGTAAAACAAAGCTTCTTCATAGATTTTAGATGGTAAATGGAGTTAGCTCATAATGAGCATGATGATAAACATTAAGATGGATGATAATAACAAATACATGATTAAACTTGGAACAATCTAACCAAATGTAGATGAAGCTTCCTTCTTAATTATGATGATGATGATGGTTGATGGTGATGACCTCCAAGCCTTCAAACTCTTCACTAAATCTTCTATGTGAGTGTTAGTGTGTGTTTTTATAAGAGAGAACCGGATAGAATCCTTTTCAAGGCACACCCTTCAAATGGCACAAGAGCCACTATTTATAGGCAATCTGGAGTGTGAAGCACGGCCCCGTGCTTGATGAGCACGCCCCCGTGCATTTTTAAGACATGTGCCAGATTTGTTTTGTCTTTACTGTGACGTGGCCACGGCCCCGTGCTTTTTAATGACATGTGCTAATTCTTTTTGTAGTTTCTGGAAGGTAAGCACGGCCCCGTGGGGGCGTGCTTTTTACTGACATGTGCTAATTTTTTTTGTCGTTTCTGAAAGGTAAGCACAGCCCCGTGTTTCCTGAAAGCACAGCCCCATGTTTCCTGAAGCACAACCCCATGTTTCCTGAAGCACAGCCCCATGCTTTGCTGTTTTCTTTGGTTTTTCTTTGGCTTTTCATTCGTTTCTTCGTTTGAGGCTTGGATTCACCTGAAAATACATTTTAACATGATAAGTAGTTATTTTAACTATATTATACGATAGAAGTTGCAGTTTTTAGAGATTATTTGATGCTAAAAAGATGTATATTTTTATATACATCACTACACATACGCATTCTACGTGTTTAGCACATGTACAAAAACACACACACACATTGTATCACATCAACCAACACATACTTTGTACATACTACATACACATATATTACAACATATACAATCTAAACAACAAATAATTATGCCCTGCGTGTAACATGTTTAGAACCAACAAAAAAAACCTACAACCTACACAACAACATTCTAAATGCTAAACACATGCACAAAATAAATTATACAAAAAGCTACACATACACAAGTATTACAACATATACAACCTACACAACAAACAATTGTAACCTGAACAAGAAACAATTGTGCCCTACATATAACATGTTTGGTACCTACACAAAAAACTTACAACATACACACACACACACATTCTAAGTGTTTAGGCATATACAGAAATAAAAACATTATATACATAATGCTACACATACACATATATTACAACACATGCAACCTACATAACACACGAATATGTGCTACACAATACAATCATACCTCACGCACAAACTTCTAGAACCTTACGTGTAACACATAGTTTCAACCACATAACTATTTAATATGAAATCATACTAAAAACACACACTATAAAAAAAAACTAGTCACCAATGAATGAAAAACAAAAACCTAGTAAGTCACAAAGTTTTGTAGTATTAACAAACAATAAGTGTAAGAACTTTCTGATGTAGGTATTCAGGTGAGACGATGAAGTTGATATGATAGACTTTTCCTAAAAAAATACAAAAAAGAGCATAACCTTGATACAGTTTAAAGCATCTATGTGGTAACCTCAAACAATCCCCAAATTTGTTTTAAACGAGAACAATTGTGACGCTTAGTGGAAAAAATCATTCGTATATCTTCTCGAACTAAATTTCATAGTAAACATCAAAGATTATTGGAATAAAATATCGATTTCTACAGATTTAAATAACTACAACATTAGAAAATCTTATAATACTACTAACTACACACACACACAAAAAGAAAAAAAAACAAACCCACCAGATGTATAATGTATAAGAGACTTTGATGAACTACAGATGAATTAGTTAGACTAGTATGCATTATTTACCTTATAAGCTACTTTGATTGAAAAAATACATCACAATTTACACAACATACCTTCAATTCCTTGTGTAGGGTTTCGATTACTGTAGCATACAAGAAAACCCCAATTAAGCTTCAAAACCCAACTTGTAGACAATAAGGATGACCGATTTCTTCTTATTGTAGCCCAAATGGAATCAATTGTAAATAATCTACTCAATTTTGTGTATCAATTTCATATGATTAGAGGATTTCGTGTGACGAGTTATATGGAGCAGTTTTGGAGTGAAAGTAGGGATGTTCTACACGTTACATATTCTAAGCTACACAAAATTGACCTTTTTACCCTTTTATGCATAAAATATCTGTCCAAAGGTTCAAAATATTTACAAAAATGCCATGTTGTATATTAACCATTGATTTGTGTAATTAACGGTTGAGATTCACTTCTCGCATGAACCATATATATATATATATATATATATTCGATTCGACTAGTTTGATCCATCATATATATATATATATATATATTCGATTCGACTAGTTTGATCCATCATAAAATAAAATTATTTGATCAATCTGAAGATAGTTTGGTCGTTCCACCCAAAACAAAATGGTTCGAATAATATCAAGTTGCTTCTAGAGATAGTTTTGGGGCAAATTTAACAAGCTATTAGTTTAGGCAATGACATATCTACTAGAGTTATAAACAAGCTAATTTAAGTTAAAATATGAAACTTGCAACTTGAGTTAGGTTAACCAATTAGCTTCATTTTAGTCTCAAGTATATATGATTAAATAACTAGTACACTAGTTTATGTTCAACTTCGTTCTTTTTGTATTCAACTCGACTTGCTATACCAAGTGATCTAAATGAAGCTCGCTATACAATTTAGTGACTGTTTAGTGATTATTGTTAGAAAACTTGTATTATAAATTCCAGAAAGTTGAACGAAAATAAACAAAACAGTAAACTGGGCTTGTGTTTAACACAATTCCTTTAAACAGATTCTCGGTTTGTTCCCAGGGTACTCTGGTTCGAAACAGAATCGGTGCTCTGCCGGACTCGGACACTTGCCTGAAATGCAACCGGAAATAATATTGCTGTAGAGAAGTAGAAGAAGAAGTGTGTTTGATTTTGGTGTGTCTAAACTGAAGAGTTGGTCTGGTTTATATAGCCATACAATCAAATAATAATAATCAATACTGTTAATGACCATTAAATAATAATAATATCAAATAATGGCCATTATTGTAGATTATAAAACTGTAAGTCATAATTATTCTCTTAATGATTATTAATTGTATTGACTGGACCAGTTTTGAATTTCAAAAACAAATTCAAAAAATCGTCTCACGCGTGCTCGGGTTTTCGGAGTTGCATGCGTGTCCGCGAGACGTGCGGACACACACGAGTTCGATGGATTTCTAGTCCAGAAACCCAAATTTGCACCCCCCCTGTGCGCGCGTAGGACTTGTGGTAAAACATGTCATAAAGAATTCAAATGGGTGTAAGGTCACTACCTTATAAACCATTCATTATTTTGTTCCCAAACCGATGTGGGACAAACCTTTACAACTTCTACCACTTCCTTCATTCACACACTAAAACTTCCAACAATCCCCCACATGAATGGAGGTCGAAACAACATTATTCCGATTAGATTTCAACTGTTGAATCTTGCATACAATAGGTAGGTGTTATCCTTTGAACCTTTGCTTATGAAGCATACTTAGCCCACTGGCTCTGAGTAGACGGTGATGTCTTTGAACTCGTCTGCCGTTTGTGTAGACGACAATACACTTCACACAAGACTCTCCCTGACAAAGTCAAGTCCTCACAGTTATGTTCGTTATGGTCATGAACATGCGTCTGGTTCTGCAAGAGCTAATAAGTATTGTGCCCAACAACACCCTTCGAAGCGACCACACTTCTCTCTCACATAGGTGATTCACCATGTATGACAACCTTGGTCGAATCATTAAAAGCCATATGCTTAGTCTCACACTTGTCACTTTTAGGAATGGACTAGGAAGGTTACCTTTCCACGTGGTAAATTCCCTCTTAAAATTGTAGGGTTATCCCCCCACAGTGACCGCACTAATTCATACAAGTAGGTTTTCCTATTGAACTCAACTCTTGGGATCTCCAGTCTGTTGAATTAGGTTTCCTTCGCATGAACTTTAATTTTTCAAGGGCTTCAGTCCCATTCCCATGGACGACTTCTGAACTAACTCTCTACTTAGGCCTTTTGTTAGCGGATCCGCAATATTATCCTTTGACTTCACGTAGTCAACAGTGATAATTCCAGTAGATATTAGTTGTCGTACCGTATTATGTCTACGTCTAATATGTTATTCTTACCATTATACATTGTGCTATGAGCTCTGCCAATTGCCGATTGGCTATCACAATGTATACAAATGGCCGATGCCGGCTTAGGCCATCTTGGTATATCCTCAACAAATTGACGTAACCATTCTGCCACTTCGCCCGCTTTATCTAGGGCGATGAATTCTGATTCCATCGTGGATCTAGCTATAGCCGTTAATTTAGACGATTTCCACGATATAGCAACACCTCCAAGTGTGAATACATACCCACTTGTTGCTCTGGAATCATTCGTGTCAGATATCCAATTTTCATCACAATGTCCTTCGACAACTGCAGGATATCTGTTATAATGTAACCCGTATTCTCTAGTGTATCTTAGGTACCGAAGCAACCGAGTCACACAGTTCCAATGACTTGAACTTGGGTTGCTTGTGTATCTACTTAGCTTGCTCACAGCATATGCTAAGTCGGGTCTAGTGCAACTCATAAGATACATCAAACTGCCAATAATTCTTGAGTATTCCAACTGGTTAACGGGTTCACCTCTATTCTTAGCTAGATGTTGACTCGTGTCAATGGGAGTTCTACCTACATTAGAGTCATTCGCATTAAACTTCTCAAGAATTTTGCTCACGTAATGGGATTGACTTAAAACAAGTCCATTTTGGGTTCGTGTGATTTTAACTCCCAAAATCACATCCGCAAGACCCATGTCCTTCATGTCAAATCTTGCTTTTAACATGTTCTTTGTGGACGTTATGATTTTGTCATCACTACCAGCAATGAGCATATCATCTACGTATAGACACAAAATAACATATCCATAAGATGTGTCCTTCGTGTACACACATTTGTCACATTCATTGATTTTGAACCCAGCATCAAGCATGACATGATCAAACTTTTGGTGCCATTGTTTAGGAGCTTGTTTCAATCCATACAAGGATTTCACAAGTTTACATGCTTTCTTTTCTTGCCCAACGGCTATGAAGCCTTCGGGTTGTTCCATGTAAATCTCTTCCTCTAGATTTCCATTCAAGAAACCCGTTTTTACATCCATTTGGTGAACTTCCAAGAATCTAATGGCGGCAATGGCAAGCACCAACCTTATAGATGTTATTCGCGTAACCGGCGAATATGTATCAAAGTAATCTAAACCTTCTCGTTGTTTATATCCTTTGATCACCAACCTTGCCTTATACTTATCGATGGTGCCATCAGGTTTCATCTTCTTCTTGAAGATCCATCGATATCCTAGTGGTTTACATCCTTGAGGAAGATCCACTAGTTCCCATGTATGATTTTTTAAGATAGAATCTATCTCACATTTGACGGCCTCCCTCCCCTGAGGTCCTTCAGCGGAGTTCACCGGTTGTTGATACGTTTGAGGTTCCTCTTCTACCATGTAGGTAAGGAAATCAGGGCCGAAGGATTTTTCAGTCCTTTGCCGTTTACTTTTTCTGATTTCAACCTCCTCTGTCTCAGATTGTTCCCGAGGTTCATCTCCAGTACTCTCGTTTTGAATACTTTCCTCAACCGGTCTAGAATAGCTCGGTAAACATGGGAACTTATATTCAAACCATGATGCATCCTTTGCTTCTATTATGGTGCCATTGTTTATTCCGGGATTCTTGGAATCATGCACAAGAAATCGATATGCACCACCGGGAAGGGTATATTCTATAAATACACAATCCACGGTTTTGGGTCCTATTAGTAGGCGTTTTGGTGGAGTCACCACTACCTTGGCTAGGCACCCCCACACTTGCAAGTATTTATATGGTGGTTTAATTCTCGTCCATAACTCATATGGAGTTAGATCTTTCTTCTTATTCGGTATCATGTTTAAGACATAATTAGCCGACAAGATTGCTTCCCCCCACATGTCCGGGCTTACCCCAGAACTTATCATCATGGCATTCATCATTTCTTTCAAGGTTCGGTTCTTACGTTCCGCTATGCCATTTGATTGAGGGGAGTAAGGAGGCGTGACTTCATGTATGATTCCTTCCTTTTCACACAAGTCCATAAAAGGTGAAACATATTCACCTCCTCGGTCACTCCTTACTCTTTTAATTTTCCGATTTAGTTGATTCTCAACTTCGGCTTTAAATAAGATAAACTTATCAATAGCCTCGTCTTTACTCTTAAGTAAGTAAACATAGAAATATCTTGTACTATCATCAATAAACGTGATGAAGTACTTGTTCCCACCACAAGTAGGAATTGCTTTTAGATTACACACATCGGTGTGAATCATCTCGAGGGGTTCGGTAATTCGTTCAATCTTTTTGAATGACGATCTCGTTTGTTTTACTTCGACGCAAGTTTCACATTTATTATTTGAGTCGATATTAAATGTTGGTATGCATTTAAGTTTAATCAAACGTCGAATGGAATTAAAATTAACATGACCTAGTCTACCATGCCAAACATTAGAAGACTCAAGCATATAAGCAGGACTAGTAGCATTCTCATTCATTTTGTTAAACACGGTTACATTCAACTTGAACATACCATTAAGGGCATAGCCCTTACCAACATACACACCATTTTTGGTCAACACGACCTTATCAGACTCAATCAACATTTTGAACCCAAACTTGTTCAACTGCCACCCCGACACAAGGTTCTTACGAATTTCGGGAACATACAACACATTTGACAAAGTAAGATCCTTTCCCGAAGTCATCTTCAAAACCACATTCCCCTCACCTTTGACTTTGGCCGTAGCGGAGTTTCCCATAAACACCTTTTCTCCATTAGTCACCTCTTTGAAAGTGCTAAAGAGACTTTTGTCAAAGCATACATGACGGGTAGCCCCCGTATCGACCCACCAATCTTTGTTATTTTTCCCAACCAAGTTAACTTCGGTGACCATAATCGAGAGGTCCGTGACCACCGCAACAAGGTTCTCAACCTCACGAACCATGTTAACTTGTCGAGAATTTTCTTTCTTTGGAAGCTTGCACTTATTGGCCCTGTGGCCTTGCTTCCCACAATTGTAACAAGTTCCTTGGAACTTCTTTTTCTTCCCAACTCCCCCCTTAGGACCAAGGTTGAAGCCTTTCCCATGATTTTTCTTTCCACCATTTTTACCCTTTGAAGATTGGCCATGTTCAACAACATTGGCCTTTGTTGTTCCGGGACCGTCAATTCTTTTTAGAGCAATTCTTCCATACGAAGACGAACAACAAGATCTTCAATGGTCATCTCCTTTCGCTTATGCTTGAGATAGTTCTTGAAATCGACCCAACTTGGTGATGGCTTTTCAATGATACAAGCAACTTGGAATGTCTCACTAAGCGACATCCCTTCCGCATGAATATCATGAAGAACAACTTGCAAATCTTGGACTTGACTCATAACAGTTTTTGAGTCTATCATTTTAAAGTCCAAGAACTTAGCCACCACGAATTTCTTAGTACCGGCATCTTCGGTTTTATATTTTCGGTCCAACGACTCCCATAATTCTTTGGGAGTCTTGGCCTTACAATAAACATTATAAAGTGCATCAACCATGCCATTCAAGACATAGTTCCGGCACAAGAAATCCGAATGATTCCAAGCCTGAACCGCGCTTACCGACAGCGCATCCGTTGCCTCTTCATCAACATGAGGAACGGTTTCAGTCAAGAACCTCGCCAGGTTCAAAGTGGTCAAATAAAAGAACATCTTTTTTGCCACTGTTTGAAATTCACACCGGTGAACTTCTCCGGTTTCTCGGCATGAGACGTGACAGCACTCGGCAACAGAGCAACCAAACCGGTTGTGACAGCAACCGCGTTAGTCACGATGGCAGAAACAACAGCGCTCATGGGTTGGGATTCCATTCTGAAATGCAAAATACAAGAATAGTAATAAAAATCTGTTTAAGTTTGTTGGAAAACTTGTATTATAAATTCCAGAAAATTGAACGAAAATAAACAAAACAGTAAACCGGGCTTGTGTTTAACACAATTCCCTTAAACAGATTCTCGGTCTGTTCCTAGGGTACTCCGGTTCGAAACAGAATCGGTGCTCTGCCGGACTCGGACACTTGCCTTAAAAGCAACCGGAAATAATATTGCTGTAGAGAAGTAGAAGAAGAAGTGTGTTTGATTTTGGTGTGTCTAGGTTGGTATAATAATCAATACTGTTAATGACCATTAAATAATAATAATATCAAATAATGACCATTAGTGTAGTTTATAAAATTGTAAGTCATAGTCTCACGCGGGCTCGGGTTTTCGGAGTTGCATTCGTGTCCGCGGGACGTGCGGGCACGCACGAGTTTGATGGATTTCTAGTCCAGAAACCCAAATTTGCACCCCCGGACTTGTGGTAAAACATGTCATAAAGAATTCAAATGGGTGTAAGGTCACTACCTTATAAACCATTCATTATTTTGTTCCCAAACTGATGTGGGACAAACCTTTACCACTTCCACCACTTTCTTCATTCACACACTAAAACTTCCAACAATTTTTTCACGTTAACATGAAATAACTTATAGTTAGTCAACTTTTTATATGATTACAATGAAAATAATTGCAAAAGGAAAGCTCAATTAGAATAATTAAAGAAAGAAATAATAAAATTATAGTTACAAGAAACTATAAACATTATATATTGAATACAAAACACGAAACTAATTTGAAGCAAGGAACCATTAAAACCGAAACAAACACTTGTATCTATTTGTTTAAATGCGATATATAAGGCGAGCTCATTGTTCTCTCTTTACAATTGGTTTGGTAATAAATCATGAATGATTTAATTACTATTTTTATTAAATAAAGGGTAATAATGTTATCTTGGCTAGTGGTGATTATTTGAAATGGATTTCATCGACATAATGAGGCCCTTTTTCTCTGTGTTTGTATACATGGATGCATACAATATCCCAAGGATGATGATTACACATGGGTGCACATAAGTCCACAATCATATTTCTCCATCTTAGGATTTCCACTCTTGACTTTTATTTATTTATAATCATAATCATTTTTGGTGGATAATAGCTTATATTTATTTTTATATATATTTTTATATATTACGTAAAAATCATAATTTACTTTACAGAAGCTCGACCTTGTGATTGAAGATGCACAAGTTTAATCGGGGTCAAAAGGGGAATTTCTAATTAGTATGATTCGATAGCGTGATGAGCCGTGATATGCAAAACAATACGAGACAGTGGAAAAGTATAGCGTGGCAGTGGTTAGGAGGGAGACATACTTCCAGCTCAGAAAAGTGTCATCATGATGATCTCTCTGTGCATACATGTAAGACACAAAGTGATAGTAAATGGTTAGAGGGAGCGGGAATGGAATGCATTTACCGTTTGGTGGAGTCTTGTATTTGTAGTTGGAGGTATGGGGTGTTATGGAAGGTTTATTGGGTCACGTGTTGAAGAAATACTCAGTATGTCCATTCTACAGTCATCATAGTAGAGATCGTAGATGCTGTTTCGCGTAGGGCCCAATGCATAGTATTATTGTCTCATTTGTGTGCCTATGACAATAGTTCCACGCGTACTTGATGTATAGGTGGCGCTACCCTGTTGGTGTTTGTGTCTGCACAACTCTGGTACTAACGGTGGCCCCAAGTGCATCTCCGATTTTGAACTTATCCGCCCCAGGGTGTGAACCCGTGGGTAGCATTTTCCCTTCTTGACATTTTGACCTACTTGAGTTTGCCTTCGGATCCCGGACCATATTTTTTCTGTGATGATGTGCGATATTTTAAACTTTTGGTTGTTTGTAACTCTTGGTTTATCTTTTAACAAATAAAATAAAAAGATGATGAAAATATATATATCCTGTTGAATTATATATGTTAACAAAGATTTTAAAACCGAAATATGAAAATGACTGTGAGCAAACAAATAGTTTAAAGTCAGGATGAGAAAAGTATTTGCAAAGTGGATGACTAAACCCAACAAGAATATGCATATTAGTTGAATTGGTTTCATTTTCTAACACTATTAAACTGATGATTGACAACAAGTGTCATTTTCGCTAAGTTTGTTAAAACAAAGCCAAAACTCTACTGGTTGTATTATTAATGTGTCAAATGTGTCACAAGAATAAGTAAATTAATAAAAGTTGTCTATACCCCAAAAGTGTTTATGTTATAATGATTCGATGTATTATTCCGGTACTGAATCCCTAGAACACGTTTAAAAATCGTGTAACCGCACACAACACATGTAACCCATATCTTTAAATGAGTCGAACAAATTGACAAGTAATTAATTATCTAGTTGAAATGGGTGATACACAATTACACAGGTTGCTATGTTCTAACCTAGTTATAACAGATGAGCTAAACGGGTCATGGTCACAGGGTTGTGAGTACCGAACCAAACAAGGTCTTGTTCATGTTTGTTCGTTAAGCTTTTAGTGGACAAACGAACGGTTCGCGAACATCTAACTGAAGAAAATTCCTGGTTCGTGTGCGTTCATTAAAGAACTGAACTTGCGCGTGAATGGTTCACAATCACAAACGAATGAGCACAAACAATGCGCTATTTGATTCGTGTAACCGAAAAAGGTCAATGCTGACAGTTCCGTCATACTACCAAGTTTGTTTTAGTACTCGTTTAACATTCCTGTTCATAATATACATATATTTAATTTCACATATAAATGAATCACATAGTACTCATGTTTTATAGCTAGTAATATTGTTTAAATCTATATGATAAGATTATAAAAGTAATTTGAGAGTATTAAAAGTCTTTAATAAACAAATAAACATCAACAAATAATAAATAGACCTAACTAAACACATTATCAAACGTTTATGAGTATAGCTAAACAAACAAACATTAACAGTTCACAAACAATTCATCGTACGTATTATATAAAAATGATCAAGTAAAAGTGTAGTAGCTGAGAGCAGTGTTGCAAAAATCCCGACTAGGAGCCAGTTAATCCCTGATTAATCGCTAGTCCCCACTTCACTAATTAATTTTGGGCTAATTGGCCAATTAATCGGTCAATTATCAAATCCAGCCAAAATCAACATTTCTGGCGGGATTCCGACCAAAATTAGTGGTTTCCGGCGAGACTCCATAAAAAACCAACGGTTTTGGTGAGATTCAAGTTAATTTCCGGCTAAAATGTGTTTATGTAAGCAAGGTTTAAAAAGGCGGAAACGAGCCTCGAAACATAATTAAAAAGAATAAAAATATATATAATATATAAAAATCACACTTTTAACACTAAAAAATTAAAAATGTATATATAATCTTATATAAATAATGTTAGTTTTATGAATTTTATGTAAAAGTTTATAAGTTTATGGATCGAATATTATCTACCGAAGATAAACGGGTTAAATGTTAAGGTACACAAACTAATTTTACACTTTTTATGTAAAAGTTTATAACTTTTAGGGACTAAATGTAAACTTGTGTTAGATAGAAGGTTAAATATTAAAATATCTATACTTTGTTAAATCTAAAAGGCTAAAACGCTTCTTCACGCAACTTCTACTTCTTCCTGTAGCCACTCTTCTTAACTTCTGAAAGGTTTCCGGCATGCTCCCAGCCATAATTAGCCGTCGGAAGTTGAGAAGTGCCTTGTAGCTTCATTACTACCATATTCAACAAAAAAAGTCCAAAAAATAAAAAAAAATGGCATATTTTACAACTTCTAGTGAGGCTTAAGCCTCACCGCCTCGGACTACGTCGAACCGCCTCGCAAAGGTCGAGGCTTAGGTTTCAATATACCCTTATTAGGCTAAGCCTTTAAGGCGTTTTTCCACCGAGGCTGCCGAGGTGTAAGCCTCGAGGCGCGCCTCGGAACGCCTTTTTAAACCATGTATGTAAGTATAAAAGTTACATATAAAAATGTGTACGTGTATATATAAAACTGAAATTTATAAATTAAAGTCTGATCTGATTAATCATTATTGTTAAGTAATCCGCACTCTATCTTTTGACTAGCGACTAACGATTTTTACACCAATGAGCTAGAGCAGATCCACTTCCTCTTGCTGTCACACGATGAAACTCATACAAAAGGGATCAGGGATCAGACAAAACATCCACTCTCTAGTCTAGGACAGAGCAAAACTGCTCAACAACTAGCTTTTCCTCTTTAATGCACTTATTACTTACTCTCTCTCCTCCCAAAACTCAAATCTTTATTCTCTCTCTCTCTCTAAAAAACTCAAAAACCCATTTCAGTCTCCATGATGACAACAACAACAATAATAATATGTGATTTAAGATGATATTATGGCTGCTGTCTTGCTGTTAGACACCATGGCTCAAAACACCACCACCGATGTTGATGATGATGTTAAACCCGCTATTCTACATGACTTTCTTGGCCGTGAATGTCCTCCGCCGACCAAATTAGCCGACGCCGCCGGCTGTTCTTCCGTCTCCGGCGCCGGCGGACGCCCGGCATCCACCGCTTCTGATCTGGGTTCCGGTAGTTAATTGTGTTTCTTTATTTTAACAAAAGATTTTAACTTTTTCTTGATTTATAGTTCAATTTTCAAGATTAGGGTAATGATGTAGTACAGGGTAAAGAAGTGATCGTCTTTTGTACAACTTTTGATGCGATAAGCACATGTTATTGTAACAATCATTTCACTGTATTTGGAGGACAATGTTGTAAAAAAATATTGATTTTTTTTTGCAAAAATGGAGATGAAATTACGATTTTACCCTTGTTGTGTGATCAAGTTTTCATATTTGTGGTGTTGATTGATGAAGTTTATTGTTTTAAACATGGCAGAAAGACAAGTTGGAACATTTTATGAAGGGGTCCCGTTTTTGGGTCAGAAAACCGATTTTTCGGGTTCAAAGATTCAGTTTTCGGGGAGTAAACGCAGTCTTTCTGATTCGGGTTTCATCCTGCCTTCGAGATCAGATGGTAATATCTCTCAACCGCAGCCCTGTTTACCTGAAACCTCACATTTGATGAAGGTATTCATGCTATTATAGTATATTACTGTTATTACACCTTGCATTTCAACTGTTTGATGAAATGCCTAAAAGAGATTTTCAACTTTTTTTTGTGGTTAGATGCTTAGAAATGTGGGGGCGGACCGGCCTAGATGGGTCCACGAGGACGAACCGATCACGGGTGTGCATCAAATGAGGTCGACACCGTCCCATATGGTGCAACCAGCCAATGCATCTAAATGGGACCGAGCCATTCCTGTTAATGTTGGGCCTGTTTTGCAGTATCCTCCTCGTGCTGGTCCTTACGGGTATCAACCCGTTTCGAACATGTTTAAAGATTCCAACCCGGGTCCCCCTTTGATCTCCCAATCGGCTGCTGATGAAGGTTCTAGAACCGGGATTAAAGGGTCTGGGATTTTGAGCACGGTGGCTGAACCGAGCAGCAGTAAATTGAAGTCTTTGATTAGTAATACCGAGCCCAATGCTTCAACTCCACCTTCGTAAGCATAATATGTACATCAAGTTAGACCTTTGACTCGGGAGTCGGGTATTTATGGTTTTGAATCTTGATTTTTGCAGTCGTCACGGTTCTTCGTCGGTCAGTCGTCAGATGACTATATTTTATGGCGGTCAAGCTCATGTGTTTGATGATGTTCATCCCAACAAGGTCAAGATTTTGTAGTTTCTATTTCTTGTTTTTGCTGATATTAATAATAATAATATTGTAATATACATACATTGTTATATATTGGTTTCAGGCAGATGTAATTATGGCCCTAGCTGGATCAAATGGAGGATCATGGTCAACAAGTTTCCTACCAAAACCGTCTGGTGGTGAGGCTATGCCTTTGAGTGGTGAGAATGACACTGATAGTGGTTTTGTTTTGGTAATTATACTCAATAATGTCCCGACCTGGTAATTGGCTTGTTTCAACAAGTATAATTATCAGGTCGGGACATTAGTGGTTATAAATAACCAAGATGGATAAACAACCTAAGTATGCTGATATTTTATGAAATTATAATTTTTAATGTTAAACTTTAAATTTGCTATAAAAGTTTGGTTTTGGGTGCAGGGGTGCAGAGTAACATTTCAATGAAAGATAACCGAGAACAAAAGAGTGAAGATAAACAGTGAAGATGGAAGGTATTTCATGGTTAAATGAATGGTTATTGTTTTAGGGAGGTGGATTATGATGTAGTTTAGGTGTAATCTCAGTTGTCTTTTGAATGCCAACAAGATTCAGTTTAATATAAAGTCATCTTGATATAAATGTTTACTAGTCGAGTATTATTCTGTAACATATGATCGGTTCTTAAACGTACCATGTAACATCCCGAAATTTCCAAAACAATATTAATTGTATTACTTAATAATAGAGGGAAAGTTTACTTGGGTTATCGGAAAATAAATAAATAGAGTAGGAGTTGGTATGGGTCGGGTTAGTATTGGGTAATGGATATGGGTTATGGACTTGGGTTATGAAAGAAGAAAGGAGAGTCCATGGGCTTAAGCCCATGATCCCTAAATAAATACCATTAATCACCATTTAATCCTCATTCTCACATATTCCATACACCACCAAAACACACACAACACCATCTTATAACCCGAACCAAGATCCGAAGGCGAAAACCCGAGCTTGTTGGTGCTGGAACGTCGTGACGGACCAAAACAACATCAAGGCTTAACCGTGTTCGTAGTTCGACTCGTTCAAGATACGTTTATAGTTAGAAATAGTTCGTATAGGTTCGGTTTGATTTGAGAAATGATAGATCTGAGTTTGTATGGTAAAAACGAATCCAACAAAGCTAATCTTACTGAAAATGGTTATGATTTGATGGGTTAATCGATTGATAAAAAGAACCCGTAACCTATATGCCTAAATCGCACCCTTTAAACATCGATGTTAGGTCGATTTGATGGTTGGGGTTTGTAGGCGCTGGTCAGACGATTCCGTGGATACCTAAATCGAGTTATTTGGTTAAGAAACGAAGGATTTAAAAACGAACAGTAGCTGCAGCCGACAACTTCGCCTGCAAGCTAAGTTCGCCTGATGAACTTCGCCTGCAAAGCTAAGTTCGCCTGATGAACTTCGCCTGCAAAGCTAAGTTCGCCTGATGACAACTTCCCCTAAAAGCTAAGTTCGCCTGATGACAACTTCGGCTAAAGCTAAGTTCGCCTGATGACAACTTCGCGTAAAGCTAAGTTCGCCTGATGACAACTTCGCCTAAAGCTAAGTTCGCCTAAGGTTTAACTTCGCTTAAAGTCAAGTTCGATTAGAAAATAGATTAAAAACGATAAGTAAAAGTAAGCAAATACTAGGCCACCAGATTAGATCAGGCGAGTATTGATACGTGTAACTTATACAGTCAGCCGAGCTCAGCTAAAGAAGGGATTTACAACTATCGGAGGAAGAAGCAGAGTTCAGGTGAGTTTCTAGCCCCATTTCTTGTTATGTTTTCGGGGCTGTGTGCATACTCGATGTGTTGTTAATACATTTATCCTAAGTGATAAGTGTATGCCATATGTGATATATGTGATGGATATGAATGATTGCTTGTCGGTACGCGAACGATCTTCGGATATTGCGCGTACTGTCAGGTTAAAAATAAAGGTACGAATATTATATATCGAAGATGTATGAACGTTACAAATGAATACTTGTCGGGGCGTGAACAATCTTCGGATATTGCACGTATCGACAAGGGGTATGGTTGTTAAATGAATGATGTAAAGAACGCCTAGAGTGTTTTTATGCTATAATGTAATTATTGTATATGTGAAGTATGTGTATACAGGTACACGAATGGTATGTGAGTTCTACGTTCGACATAGTAAGTTAGGATGGCAAATCCCTCTAGCTTTTGTCGGACATAGACTCGGCTGGTGATGGCGTAGTTAAGGACTGCGGGCCTTATACGTAATGTAGATGATAGATGTAAACGTAGATAGGGACGGTGGGCCTTATACGTGTTACAGATAATAGACGACAACGTAGTTAAGGACTGCGGACCTTATACGTATTATAGATAGGCATCAGCATAGGGAAGGACTGTGGACCTTATACGTGCTGTGGTAGCATAGGGGAGGACTGCGGACCTCGTACGTGCTATGAATTAGGTTGCAACATAGGGAAGGACTGTGGACCTTGTACGTGTTGTGGAAGTGGGATGGTATAGGGAAGGACCGCGGACCTTGCACGTACCATGAATGGTGAACATAGGTAAGGACTGCGGACCTTTTACGTGTTCACGACCTTGAGTACAGGTATAGACGGCGGACTATGAACGTACTCTCGGTGGACTGAGGTTAGGGATTGTAGATATGCATGTATGGTAGTAAGTATGTATGTAGAACAGAAGGGTAACTAGTTAAGTATGGATATGTATCTTCGGATATGTATGTATGTGTATGTGTATGTATTGTATGGCGTCCGATTAACTAGAACTCAGTCAGCGTAGCTGACTTTTAGTATGCACGCAGGTGATCAGACCAAAGGACTAGCATGAGGATGACACATGGCATGGATTGAACGGCTGGCATCTTAAGATGGAAGAAAAGATGTTTTAAATATAATGATTTGTTTTATAATGTCAAAGAAGAGATTGAATGTTTTGTAACGAATGCTTCAAGTAAACGTTTCCGCGAAAGTTTTAATGAACTCTGATTTGTAAGAACTGTGTTTATGAGTAAATCCGACGCTAAAGTAAGGCTACCGGGTTTGGGGCCTTACAAGTTGGTATCAGAGCATAAGTTCGAGAGATTTAAGCATCCTACATGCTTAGACTCGAACAGAGAATGAGATTTAAAATGAGAAAGAAAGAAGATGCCAGTTCAAGATAGCCATGTGTCACTCAAGCAAGCTCAGTAAAGGTAAAGTGTATGGTAAATGGTGTATGTTAATGTTGGCTTATTTGCTAAATGAAGAATGAGGGCAGGTTAGGGATAGGATTAATTGATCTTAACTGATTAACTGTTTAAGAGTATAAACAAGCACAAGTGAAATCATGAAGGGAAGTATGTAGAACCTGAGGAGTACGCAAATAGTTAATTACACTTGATCAACGTCATTAACTACTTACCTTACGAATCACGTGCTAAATAATTCCTAGAGTGATAACATTTGTGTTTCCTTAGAGATAAGATAGATGACTGTTACAAAAGAGGCGGACACGAGAAGAATTTGAGGCAGAGCGATATACGAAAACAACATGACTCCAACTGCCAAAAGTAATGAAGAAGTCACGCTTGGAGCTTGTAGTCAGATATGCTAAGAGAGTTGCCAAATTGTCACAAAAGCATCAAAGGAAGCCCTTGGAAAGACGAGACGAGACTTGAGACATCGAGAGCCTCATGGACAAGCTACCTTAAATAGCTAAAACACATGACCACCATTCGATGACTACAAGTCAGGAGTAAGAGGGATAACCCAGAAAGCAAAGGCGATTCAATAAAGTGTGTAAATATAAGAAGTTTTCCTTTTATAGGGAATAAGTTAGGTTTCGGGGACGAAACCTCTTTAAGGAGGGAAGACTTGTAACATCCCGAAATTTCCAAAACAATATTAATTGTATTACTTAATAATAGAGGGAAAGTTTACTCGGGTTATCGAGAAATAAATAAATAGAGTAGGAGTTGGTATGGGTCGGGCTAGTGTTGGGTAATGGATATGAGTTATGGACTTGGGACATGAAAGAAGAAAGGAGAGTCCATGGGCTTAAGCCCATGATCCCTAAATAAATACCATTAATCACCATTTAATCCTCATTCTCACATATTCCATACACCACCAAAACACACAACACCATCTTATAACCCGAACCAAGATCCGAAGGCGAAAACCCGAGCTTGTTGGCGCTGGAACGTCGTGACGGACCAAAACAACATCAAGGCTTAACCGTGTTCGTAGTTCGACTCGTTCAAGGTACGTTTATAGTTAGAAATCGTTCGTATAGGTTCGGTTTGATTTGAGAAATGATAGATCTGAGTTTGTATGGTAAAAACGAATCCAACAAAGCTAATCTTACTGAAAATGGTTATGATTTGATGGGTTAATCGATTGATAAAAAGAACCCGTAACCTATATGCCTAAATCGCACCCTTTAAACATCGATGTTAGGTCGATTTGATGGTTGGGGTTTGTAGGCGCTGGTCAGACGATTCCGTGAATACCTAAATCGAGTTATTTGGTTAAGAAACGAAGGATTTAAGAACGGACAGTAGCTGCAGCCGACAATTTCGCCTGCAAAGTTCGCCTGATGAACTTCGCCTGCAAAGCTAAGTTCGCCTGATGAACTTCGCCTGCAAAGCTAAGTTCGCCTGATGACAACTTCGCCTAAGCTAAGTTCGCCTGATGACAACTTCTCCTAAAGCTAAGTTCGCCTGATGACAACTTCGCGTAAAGCTAAGTTCGCCTGATGACAACTTCGCCTAAAGCTAAGTTCGCATAAGGTTTAACTTCGCCTAAAGTCAAGTTCGATTAGAAAATAGATTAAAAACGATAAGTAAAAGTAAGCAAATATTAGGCCACCAGATTAGATCAGGCGAGTATTGATACGTGTAACTTATACAGTCAGCCGAGCTCAGCTAAAGAAGGGATTTACAACTATCGGAGGAAGAAGCAGAGTTCAGGTGAGTTTCTAGCCCCATTCCTTGTTATGTTTTCGGGGCTGTGTGCATACTCGATGTGTTGTTAATACATTTATCCTAAGTGATAAGTGTATGCCATATGTGATATATGTGATGGATATGAATGATTGCTTGTCGGTACGCGAACGATCTTCGGATATTGCGCGTAGTGTCAGGTTAAAAATAAAGGTACGAATATTATATATCGAAGATGTATGAACATTACAAATGAATACTTGTCGGGGCGTGAACAATCTTCGGATATTGCACGTATCGACAAGGGGTATGGTTGTTAAATGAATGATGTAAAGAACGCCTAGAGTGTTTTTATGCTATAATGTACTTATTGTATATGTGAGGTATGTGTATACAGGTACACGAATGGTATGTGAGTTCTACGTTCGACTTAGTAAGTTAGGATGGCAAATCACTCTAGCTTTTGTCGGACATAGACTCGGCTGGTGATGGCGTAGTTAAGGACTGCGGGCCTTATACGTAATGTAGATGATAGATGTAAACGTAGATAGGGAAGGTGTGCCTTATACGTGTTACAGATAATAGACGACAACGTAGTTAAGGACTGCGGACCTTATACGTATTATAGATAGGCATCAGCATAGGGAAGGACTGTGGACCTTATACGTGCTGTGGTAACATAGGGGAGGACTGCGGACCTCGTACGTGTTATGAATTAGGTTGCAACATAGGGAAGGACTGTGGACCTTGTACGTGTTGTGGAAGTGGGATGGTATAGGGAAGGACCGCGGACCTTGCACGTACCATGAATGGTGAACATAGGTAAGGACTGCGGACCTTTTACGTGTTCACGACCTTGAGTACAGGTATAGACGGCGAACTATGAACGTACTCTCGGTGGACTGAGGTTAGGGATTGTAGATATGTATGTATGGTAGTAAGTATGTATGTAGAACAGAAGGGTAACTAGTTAAGTATGGATATGTATCTTCGGATATGTATGTATGTGTATGTATTGTATGGCGTCCGATTAACTAGAACTCACTCAGCGTAGTTGACTTTTAGTATGCACGCAGGTGATCAGACCAAAGGACTAGCATGAGGATGACACATGGCATGGATTGAACGGCTGGCATCTTAAGATGGAAGAAAAGATGTTTTAAATATAATGATTTGTTTTATAATATCAAAGAAGAGATTGAATGTTTTGTAACGAATGCTTCAAGTAAACGTTTCCGCGAAAGTTTTAATGAACTCTGATTTGTAAGAACTGTGTTTATGAGTAAATCCGACGCTAAAGTAAGGCTACCGGGTTCGGGGCCTTACATACCAGATGATATATGTTTATCCTACCTTGGTCACTGGCTTGGTGAAGTAGCCATCTTCTTTTATCGAAACTCTTCTATGCTAGCATCTGTCTTGTTCTTCTGGCGCACGATAAGTTCTGCTATTCTTGTTTGCCGCTTTAAAAATAAAGTTGAATCCGGTTTTAAGATTCAATTTTCAACATGTAATGTGGGACTTATAGAAATCGAGATTGTTATTAATCAATAACCATAAAAATCATCGAACTTTATAAAAAAACTAGCGATTCATTGGGACAACTGACTCGAGTTGAATACAACTGTACAAGTCAACAATGAGGTAAGTTTCCAGCTAGGATTGGAGATTATGAGTTGAGCCACTTAACTCGTATTGTTATGAGGTCGAGCCCGAGTTGACATTGACTTGGTCACTTGACAATTGACATAGTTCGCTTTCATCTGCCGTCTTTGGGTGCCGGTTGGAGACTGTTGACTCGTCTGTCTACCTCCTTGTGTAGCTTTAGTTTCAAACGGACCTTCGAAAAGTTTTAGAGAGAACATGGATTGTTGTTTGTGGGTATACCCTTAGTTAATCGTTGAGATTAAGCAAAATTGAGTAGACGCAGTCTTTAAAACATTTGGCACGCCAAATTCTTCAATACCAAAACATGCATGTTCGTGCGCATCATTGCTTGTCTACGACAACACTGTAGTGAAGGCTGGCTTTTCTTTGGCATTCGGCTAAAGGGGATTTCAAAAGCTGATTATCTCAGTGCGCAACGACCATTCATCAACTCGAATCGGTTCCATAAATATCCCTCTGTTGTATAAGTCCATTACATGTTCTGGCGATCCATGGTTCCAAATTTACAACAACCAATGTCTAGAAGTTGGTTTCGTGTACACTCCTAATCCGCTGACAAGCTTATGGCTTCTACACACCAAGTCGACAAACCAAATTCGAACGCAATCATTAACTTGAGTTGGTCTTCCCATTTGAATTTTAGCAGCTAGCTTGAGCAAAGCACACAATTTTTTGCAACTTAATGGTCTATGAGAATTTTCATATAATAACTTTCAAATTAATGACTTTGACTTCAAACGAAAGACGAAATGTGAATAAACATTGACACAAGTTAGAAGGCGTGGATTGTGAAGTATACACTCGTTCAAGACTATTACCATTTTGATCACCTAGAAACCTCAAGGGGCCATGACTGATGAAATGTGACATGGAAATGATCGTCAGTTGTTATAGCAACTGTTTATTGATAATAAAGTAATAAGTTGCTATTGATCATCAGCGGTAACTAAGACCAACAACAACTTAGTCCAGTAGTGACATTGACAAGTATGATCATTAACAACTTGTAGCAAAGAGAACCGACATTAGTCGCTACTTACTAAACTATACATGCCCACTAGTTAAGTTTTCGCTAAAGCATTTTTCCTTAATGGGAAGCGTCTAACAGTCGATAGTCGGGCAGTGAGGTGGAGACCAGCGATTAATCGGGATTATTCGGATCAAATTTTAATGTATATTATTCATTTTTATATATACACGCACACATTTATATATGTTATTTTTAGTTTTACACATACACAAACGTATTTTGGCCGGAAATTTGCTGGAATCTCACTGGAAATCGCTGGTTTTTGCTGGAATCTTGCCGGAAACCGCTGATTTTGGTCGGATTCTCATCAGAAACCACTGATTTTGGTTGGAATCTCGTCGGAAACCGCCGATTTTGGTCGGAATCTCACCGGAAACCGCCGATTTTGACCGGATTTGACTATTGACCGATTAGCCCAAAATTAATCAGTGAATTGGGGAATATCGATTAATCAAGGATTAATCGGTATTTAGTCGGGATTTTTGCAACACTAGGTCAACAACAACGAAAAACATTAAAATAAAAAAAAAGCAGAAAATGTTGAAACCTGTTAAATAAATGCTCTAAAAGTAAACATAAATAAACAAATCAATAAACAACACTTTCTTCTTCTTCTTTTTCCCCAATTTCCCGCTCAACCTTTTTACCCACAAACACACCTTTCAGGGTTTTACACATGGATCATCATGGCCTTCGATCTAGAGGCCAAAACTTTCTTCTTCTTCTTTTTCCCCAATTTCCCGCTCAACCTTTTTACCCACAAACACACCTTTCAGGGTTTTACACATGGATCATCATGGCCTTCGATCTAGAGGCCAATAACATATAACATTTATATATGTTATTTTTAGTTTTACACATACACAAACGTATTTTGGCCGGAAATTTGCTGGAATCTCACTGGAAATCGCTGGTTTTTGCTGGAATCTTGCCGGAAACCGCTGATTTTGGTCGGATTCTCATCAGAAACCACTGATTTTGGTTGGAATCTCGTCGGAAACCGCCGATTTTGGTCGGAATCTCACCGGAAACCGCCGATTTTGACCGGATTTGACTATTGACCGATTAGCCCAAAATTAATCAGTGAATTGGGGAATATCGATTAATCAAGGATTAATCGGTATTTAGTCGGGATTTTTGCAACACTAGGTCAACAACAACGAAAAACATTAAAATAAAAAAAAAGCAGAAAATGTTGAAACCTGTTAAATAAATGCTCTAAAAGTAAACATAAATAAACAAATCAATAAACAACACTTTCTTCTTCTTCTTTTTCCCCAATTTCCCGCTCAACCTTTTTACCCACAAACACACCTTTCAGGGTTTTACACATGGATCATCATGGCCTTCGATCTAGAGGCCAAAAGAATGTCTTTACAGGGTTTACAACAGCCGAGGTTACACATTACACACACACTCTTCTCAGTTAATCTATATGTTTCTTCATATGGGTCTCTAATTTCTTCAACATTAATCCCATCTTTAGCTCTAAAAACTCTTACTTTATGCCATATTTCAATCATGTCATGTAATACTTGAACATTTCAAGAATATGTGTGGCATTGGTGTTAGAGGGTGTTTGGTAAATTTTAATATATTTAAGGGTTTACATGTATTATTATTTTCAGCCCCAATGATTTGCCAAACACCTCATTTTTGTTGTATATAATCACTATTTTTAGGTTGTTCAATAGGGTTTCTTGGATTTTTTTAAGGGGTTGAAATCGGTGATAGAAGTTCGATTAATGTAGCTTAGGAAGTTGGTTTGTATACAATGTTGGTCTTCATTTGGTGTAATTAATTATCAATATTATACATTCTTGAATCTTTATGGCTATTGTTTTGTATGCAAGTGTTAAAGTTTATATCTTTTGTATTATGGTCTTCTATTAGTTTCTTAGCTTCCTTCAATGGTTGATTTCCTTAAAAAAAAATAATAATAACTGAAAGGCGTATGCATTCGTGTTGATGTGAAAAAATCATTAGTGAATTCTTAACTTCACAGATGGAGAAAATGGACAGAGTACTAAAACAATCAGAGCAAATTCCAAATTTAGAGGTTATTAAGAAGTTAACAACTGGATTCAAGTGAGTTATCTATCACACATATCTGCTTTCTTTAATCTCTATATTGTTTATTTTCATGGTTTGTTTACATTACAACTTGTAAATTTTGGTCTTTTTAACAGCCGTTCTGCAGGTCGTGCAGGAAAACCGCTTTTAAAATGGACCGAGGTTTGTACCCTTTTTTTCATACTTGCTAACATTATTTATTAGAAAAAATAAACTCTTGATTCTTTTTGCACTTATTTACACTTTAGTATTATGGTTATATATTAGGTCCAAAGTTGGTTTCTTGATAGGCAGAAATGTCTTATGCCAAAAGATACATCGCTTACTGTCCCCAACGTGAACGGAATTTCTGATATGTCTAAAGGTATTATTTTTCCGTACAAAATTACTTATTTGCCCTCCATAGTCATAACAAAGATAGTGGTCAACATTGTATATCTTGATATAATGCAACAAATTTATGCAGGAGAAAAAGTTATAGATTTGTCAAAGTTGAAATATGAAGCAAAATCATCAGATGGTGCATGGTAATCTTTTACATGTAACGATACAAATATTTAAATAATTAAGTTCATAATTACATAATCATATTAACATCGTTTTATTATCGTAATTTATGTAGGTATGATGCGGAGATTTTCATTAAACACAGATTTATTAGTTCAAGTGGATATGTAAGTTTGTATCTTTTAACGGTTAACCTTCTAAAAGTTTAATTAACACAACGTCTAAACGCTACATTTTATACGAATTTTAGGAAGTTCTTGTAAGATATGACGGTTTTGGGAAGGAAGAGGATGAGTGGGTGCACATTAAAAATGTGCGTGAACGGTCGGTTCCACTTGAGGACTCGGAATGCTATAAAGTCATGGCTGGAGATGCTGTACTTTGCTTCCAAGTCAGTAAGATTCGTAAAGAAGTTTTTAACATTATAATTGATTATTGGAGGCTAATTTTTAAAAAATTTTCGGTGTGTTATTAGGAGGAAACAGATATTGCAAGATATTATGATGCTCAAGTTATTGATATTCAAAGAAAGTTGCATGATATGAGGGGTTGCAGATGCATTTTCTTGATTCGGTATGAGCATGACAACTCTGAGGTATGTACGATTGTAAGATAGTGTAACATTTTACAATAGTTTGACTTTTGAAGTCAAACAGAGGAATTTCAACTTCAAAATTGATTCGAATGCTATGAATTTTAAGAAAATGGTTGACTGCATAGTCATAGTAAAATAATTTGCTTACATAAGCAGTAACACGTTTTATTTAAAAGTTTAAAGGTGTTTCCTTGTTTTTGAAACTGATATGTGATAGTTTGACCTTGAAAGTCAACATGCAGCATTACATTAACTTTGTGTTTACAGGAAAGTGTTCGGTTGACGAGACTCTGTTGCCGGCCAGAGTATTAGAAGCGGATTCCCATCTTCTAAACATTTATCATCTCAAAATATATATATATATTTAATATCATCGATGTGGTTTATGGATCATCTAGCAACATGGTTGATATAATTATAAGTTGGTTGCTAGTTATTGAATCACCATTATGATGGAAATTTTGTGTGGAGCATGATTCCTTTGGCTTGCTGCTCTGCAATATTTGATGTTTCGTATTTGCCCGAAAATGTAATATATAGACTTTGAATATTATTAAAATGACTTGTTATAATACTGTGCATCTTTATCAGTTTTTATATTTAAGTTATATTCCTTTTGATATGATCAAACAAAGTATACAATGTAACCGTCTTATAACCATCAATATATGCCAGCTTCTGTGTCGAGAGTTGAGAAATGGACAAAATGGTTGTGTTTAAGAGCCAACGATCCAAGTCGCATTTCTTTTCATAAGAACATGACATGGAAGAATAAATGCCTTTCCGTTCACATGAAAGAATAAACTTCAAATGTTTGGGTTATTTTTGTTTTATATTATATAGGATATATGGCTATGATGGCTGCAATGACAAGATAAAAGTAGTGATGTTACAGTTTATATGCGAATATAATCATCTTTAAATTAGAGTAACAACCACAAAGATCTTATAAACTCAAAAGAACCAAACACATAGTATAGGAATATAACAACAAAAGAACACCATGGCCCTTCAAATATACTATGATAGTATGCAACATATTTCACTTTCTAAACCTAGTCTTTCTAAACAAAACAACTTTTCTTTCGACTTTCACAAAGTCAAACAAACGACCAGTTCACGAACACGAACGCTATGCAGTGAGCGTTTTCTTCATCATTCAACACCTTCCACGCCACAGCCCGTTCATACGACACGGGCCTCCCCATGCTTGTCAAACAAACTCCACCCGGAAAACAAGCAAACCCCTGAAAAGTCAACCATAAACAATCCAACCATGCACATTTGACTTTTGAAAGTCTAGCATGCCATGCCATTATTCAAAATTTCAAACCGATATTTACCTGTTGTAGAACTTGTGGGAGCTCAGAACAAATACTAGTTCTTCCACCTCTATCAAAAATCTTGTCGAGAGTAATATCTTGAAGCGAAACCAATGTTGTTTCAAGCATGTCTAATCCTGCTTGATTTGCAAAAGTAAAATCGGGTAAAGCCTGCAAAATGGTAATGTTTTGGATTCAAGAAACGTGTATTTTTCAGTCTAAAAGTATGAAATATGATAACTTTACCTTTAATGAACAGCACATTATGGCATCCGAATGATGCCAAAGTGTTTTAAGCATGGAATCACTTCGCTCATCAACCATTTTGAAAAGATCTTCACCAAGAAAGCAACTATAATATGAAAAACAGAAACCAAATATTATATTCTGATTATCACTTGGAACAAGTTAAGTAGCACAAGGTTGTAGTTAAGAGGTGCACAACCGTGCCCTGGCCCCAAACTGGTTTGGGTCAGAACAGGTTCCGGCTTAGTCAATGAATGTCAAAATTGGTTCAGGTTGGAAAAGGGTTAAAAGTCAAAGGATCAGGTTTGACCAGTTTGGAACCATATTTTGACCACTTTGGGTCGGGTTTTAACGTTCAAGGTTACAACCCAATGTTGTTTGTGTTGTTTTTAACCGGTTCTGTATTGGGTCAATAAAATTCAAAACCGGTATTTGTTGGAACTGAGTTGTAAAAGTCAAAAGATCTTTTTGACCGGTTTGAAATCGGGTTTTGACCTGTTCAATTGGGTTTGACCGGGTTGGAACCGGTATCAACATATAGGGTTGAAATCCAATTTCAACCATACGGTTCAGGTCGGTTTTTAACCGGTTCCAGAACGGTTTTTTGTTCACCTCTAGTAGTATTTATTAAAACGCTTAATTACCGAAAACTTTGACAGATCCAACTAGCTATCATATGGGCTTCAGGGGTACCCGACGGGCCTTGCAAACTTCGCGGGCCAAAAGCCGAAGGTGAGAGGGCTAATGCGACCCGTTGAACTGATGATACTATGCTGCGCACATATTGTCTAGCCATAGCAGCTATACTTTCTTGAAGATGAATTTCAAACGCAAATTGAAATGCTATGGTCATAACAGATTTTGTTGACCCTGTTTGACCAAGATAATCCGGTGTTCGTTTCCCAGGTGGGCCCACTTCAAGAGTCGACGCAAGGTCACGGGTCGGGTTCTGTGAATTCTGTGTAAATCAAAGTAGATGTTAACTTATATATAAAAGTGAGAGATATTGATGGTTAAATTAATTTTAACATTACATTATCAATTGGGATTATACGAAAACCCGAAGGTAAGAGAGGGGCATCGTCGGTAAAAGACGCATCAATCGGAGCAAATATAAGTTCGGCGGATGTCCCGATCGCATTTTCATCAACTCCACTACAAAGCTGGAAACAAAAAGAGTAAGTTTGACTTTCAAAGTCAAAGATGAAAAAGTCAACACAAACCCGAGTGACCACTAGGTCCACTACTTACTTGCAAAAAGAAAATATCACCAGGCATTAACATGTCATCTGCCCGATAATGAGTCGTGTTTTCAAGCTTAATAACTTCCATAAACTGTTTCAAACATAGAAACTCATATTAATAATCATTAAATAATTACGAAGTTTCAACCTTTTTGATCATATACCTCTTCGTGCTCGATTGTATGAGCCAATGGAAGAATAACCTGACCACCAAAGCCCCCGGTTCTAGCAATTGGTAACCCACATTGACCACCTTTGACTGATGCAGCAGAGTAAATATCGATACCACTATCAGCCCATTCGGATCGATGTTCTCTCAAGAATCTTGCAAGTATTGCAGGAGGCACATTCTGCCAAATTTTGACTTTTGGTCAATGCTCAAACCATTGCTTCTCTTAATCAATATTGGCATCAACTCCATTAAAATTTTGATACACCCATGTCAGTTTTTCATGATATTCAAAGTAGCTAAAACATTTCCAATATTGTAATAAGTGTGTGACGTATTTATGGTTTGAAAATCGGTATGTTTGACTTTGAGCGACTTACTTGTAAGAGCATTGAAGCTTTAGCACAAAGAACTGCATTGCTAATTGATGGAAACCCATCTGCATACATTGGAGTTGCACCCATAACCTTATCAGGAGACGAGTTTACGAGAACGGTAACATCATAGACGCCATCACTTTCCATCACAGTCCAACCCTCATCAGTAAAACCATTAATGGCTTCATTAATACCTCTGCAAAAATATTTAAAAAATCTTCAATATTTCACAACATTAAGGCCTGTTTGTTTTTGCCTCTTTTCTCTGAATAGAGGAAAACGTCTGATTCGGTCAGACGTAATAAGACGTGGGGCTGTTTTTTTTTTTCTGGCATTAAGAAGTTCAGCGTCTTAATAGCATCTGAATCAGTAAGAGAGCTTTTAGTGGGTCTGAAAACCTCTTAACCCAAAAAAAACATACGTTTGTCTCCGGCCTCCATTAACTTCTAACCCGGAGACTAGGCTCCATCTCCGATGACTAGAGGTTCGTCTCTAGCCTCCACCTCTTAATGATTCAGATTTCAGACATTTGAACCACTTCTTAACATTCAGATGTGGTATTCAGATTCAGACTTAAATCTCTAAAAAAACAAACGGGACCTAAATAATAAAAAAACTAAAAGAAATGACAATAGTAATAACCGGCTCATTCGTTGACCGAGTGCACGAAGAGCAGCCGGTCTTCGCCCCCAACTAGTGACCATTGGTTGAGAAATCTCTTGTGAAATCTGCCTTAATTGGCGAAAAGCCTAAAAAATAAACAAATAAATAAGATAAATTTCATTTTTTAAAAAATATTTCACTTTTAGAAAATAAAAAAATTTAGATAAAGTTATACCGCGAGTGTTGTCCTCTGAGCAAGTAACGTGGATGACTCGTATAAAGGGCGTAGAACTTCAGGAACACTTCCGGCCTACACAATATGAAGTTATAATTTAATCTAAATATATAATACAACAAAACATTAGTACTTTGGTTGGATTTGAAGTTAACTTCCTTTCTCATACCTCAAAGTCAACATGGTCAACTATGTGAATAATCGAGCCACCACCGTCACATGGTCGTATGAGGTAACCGCTTGGAAGAATTTTGGCTCTCACAAAATGCGGTACCGGCGGCATAGTAGGACCATTTTGAGTGTTGTTCAATGATCTCTCACACACCTTAATGTTAACAATGTCAAAGTCAAAGTCATGACATTTACTTAAAACAAACAAATGGAACATATTATAGAAGAAATAAAAAGTATTATTTTGCACGTACCACTAAACTACCGTCCTCCAAAGCAGATGTATAACGCAGTAACCAGAAGTCACGCGCTGGTGCCAAAGTAGTTGGTGCATAAAGCTATAAAATTATTATTGATCATACAAAAGAGTCAAGCCATCAAAGTCAGCACAACTTGTACAAATGCATTTTTAATAAGGGTGTAAACAAGCCAAGCCACTCGTGAGCTATTAAAGATTGGCTCATTAAAATCTTGAATCGAGATGAGCTAGAGCATAAATTAAGCTTGATTAATAAACGAGCCCAAGCCTGAGCTTACTTATTGAGCTTGAACTGGATCGCAAGCCTAAACAAGCCTATTATAAGATAACTTCTATGTAATATTTATCAAATATATATTTATATAAGAATCATTATTATATATAAAAATACGATAAAGATACCTAAATAAGTAAACTACTTATTAAAAAATAAACAATCAGAGCTCGAAAAACTACTGCAAGCAGAGCTCACGAGCTCTCGTAAGTTAAACAAGTTGAGCTCGACCCTTGTTGAGCGTGTGCTAACCTGCATGTAAAGCAGCTCGATGGTTCCATTATTCCCGGTTGTGAGCACATTGAGAACATCGACAGCTCGGCAGTCACGATACCATGACGTTCGATCTTTGAGGATTTCAGCAACCTGTAATCGAAGCTTAAAAGTCAGTACTATGGTTGTGGGCCCCACTACGGTTCCCGGTAATTAAAACAGGGGGGGGCTTACTCTTGTAGGTTCAAGACCGATAAGACCACATGCACGTGATGCAACACCGGTGCAACCGTGAGAAATAGCAATGATTCCATTGGAATCCGGACCAGGCTGCAAAATCAGTTACAAAAGGAAATTATAATTAAAAAAAATCGAACTTTTTTTATTGGAGAATAACAATGAAAGTTCATATTGAAGACTTTAGATTAACAAAATCATTTTTATTTAAAAGATTATATCTGATATTAGTTAGTAATAGAAAATAACAATGAAAGTTTAATATTAATCGGAAAATTGTAAACCAAACAATTAAAAATATTTTCAAAACCAAACAATTTGAAAAAAAAGTTCAAGATAACAATATATATATAATTTGACTTTTGATGTCAGCTTCATATTCTCTATACATAAAGTTAAAACTTTGAGAAACTACTGGCAAGTGGTAAAAGTATTTCATTTAGTACAAAAAATAATACAACCAGGCGAAATCTGGAGTCAAAATTATATAAAATCCATACCAATTTTGCATTTTTAAACAATAAGTAGCTCTTAAAAAAATCAAAACGAAAACGTAAACAAAACCCATAAACATATTTCTCTTTATTGCCACTTGTTAAAATAGGAATATAAATAATATCAAACAAAAAGAAAGACAACCAAAAAGGTTGAATGTGGCGGATAATGACTCAAATGATGAGATTCTAATGTGAATCTGAAGGTTAGCAGGTTTCTTTAACAAGAATTATAATTTAATCAACAGATAATATTAATTAAAGGTTAATGGAATGATTAATCACCATTTTAATATTTTAATAACACTAATTAAAGTAAGTGCAAATAACCTTCATCCCAGGCATTTGGACCCACTCGACAGCAGTCCCAGTCGCCTTTGATATAAGCTCTGTTAAAGTTTCTTCTGCAATAGACAAAAGCCTAAAAAACATACAAAAAACACAATTTTCAAATCTAAATTCATATAAAGTAGTGATCAATCAAGAACATTAAAAAAATATTTTAAAAGAAAAAAGGTAGGTGGTAGAGGTTAAATTACTGAATTACCCTGCAGGACTAGCATCCCTTGGTGGATGTTGAGGGCTAGAGTGGTGTTGACCGCTCGTCACCACCGACTCGCAACTTGTGTCTGTGGTGACGAGCGCCATCTGCAGAACATATGGTAAAAGATCAACAAAAATTATCAACGCAAACGAACCGAACATTCGGTGAACCAAAACTTAGGTCTATTACAATTTAGTGTAGTTCTATTATTTTTTTAGACCCAACAAATTGATGTACACATTTACTTTTAATCGGTTTTTGATCAATTATTTCATTTGTTTGTGTTTGTGACCCGTTCTTTTATACTGTTAACAAACACACATAAGCAAACACGAACAAGAAAAATCCGTTTGTATAATTGTTCTGTGTTCGGTCGTTTGTTCGGTTAAAGTTAAACGAACGACCATGAACATGCACCCTTCGTGTTGGTTTGGTTCGTTAACAGGCCTAGATCAAAGAAACATTTCAAAATAGCATGAAGTGAACTTTTGACACATCAAGATTCAAAATCTTGGAAACTACAAAAGAACCCAATTTTGAAAATTAAAAGAAGCTAATATGTTTACGTTTTGAGTCTGTTGACGGAAGTGACCGTTTTCATACACCAAGTTAGAAACTTGCTTCTGCAGCCTATCATTCTCCTCCATTAATAATTTATTCATTGCTGATAACTTCCTATTCACAGCTTGCAGCCTTGATGCCTCTTTTCTTTGTTTTTCCCTACATCTGTATATACACAAGTTAGACTTTTTAATTATAAACTCATCAAAACTTCCAAAAGATAACTTCCTAATTCTTCCTGGTCCAAATTTCATATATTTTTTTGTGAAATAATAATGAAAGGTGTGTTTCAAGATCAAAAACTCAACTTTTAACCAAAAGAAGTCACAAAACTTGAAAAAGATTACCGCCCAGTTCTTTCAGGTTAAAAATGGTAAATTCTTGTTTAAAGATCAAGAACTTGAATTTTGACCGAAAAGAAATTAGAAAAAAGCTAATTATTTCTTGTTCAAAATGGATGTGTATCAGCCATTCAATATGAGATATTTCAAGATCAAGAACTTTAAAAGTCAACTAAAAAGTCACAAACTTGGATACTTTTTATGCATGTAAGAAGAAAGGGTGTGTTTCAAGATCAAGAACTTGAATCTTTAACCAAAAAACTAGTCTCAAAACTTGAAAAAGATAACCACCCAATTCTTTCTGGTCAAAAAATGGGATTTTCTTTTTAATGAATTTAAGATGACAGGGGTGTTTCAAGATCATAAGTTTGTTACCGTCGATTCTGAAACCAGACTTTGATCTGTTTGGGCTCGATGTTCGAGAGTATCGGGCACTCGCGAATGAGCTGTTGTCTGCGATGTGAGCTCGGTTTCGGGCAATCATGGTACAATCTTTCCAAAGCTTCAACTTGTTCGGGCGTGTACCGAACATATTTCCCATTATCCATCCCCATTGAATCCCCTTTGCAGGACGAAGTAACCGCCATCATTATTCCAAAATCAGTCAAGATTGCTAAAATAAAAAGATGAAAACTTCACCAAAAATATCATAAACAAACCCTTGAACAACACTTGATTTGATCATATAACCATTCAAACACAAATTTTATTGAACACCCACAAAAGATTTCTCATAAAAACACAATCTTGTTGAATAAAAAGATCAAAACTTCACCAAAAACAATATAAACAAACCCTTGAACAACACTTGATTTGATCATATAACCATTCAAACAAAACTATTATTATAAACCCATAAAGGGTTTCTCATAAAAACACAATCTTGTTGAGAATTTGATAAAACTAAGAATCTAACACAAGATAAAAAAAAACCCATCAAGAATCTTGAACAAAATCAAGACCCCAACTAGGATTTGTTCAAATTAAGTGGGATTAATGATAAATGTGAAAACTTTTAACTTGGCAATAAAAAAGCAAGCAAATAAAACAAGATAAGTGGTGGTGAAACATATAATAAAGATATTGAAGAATGCTTATTGACCAAGCAAAACAATGGTAGGACAAGACTGAAAGAGAAAGAGATTAATTGGAACGATGTCGTTTACCACTGTTGTTATTTTAATAGTGTTAGATTACTCTCACAATCACGCAGCTGCAAGCAAGCAAGCACGAAATGCAGAATTGGATCACTAAACTCAAGTAAAGATTGTGAATATCGAGTGGGATTTTAGGGATAATAATAATAAAGAGAGACCTCAAACGGGAGACACAAGCAGACCATTTACGGATGGATGGATCATCATTCCATTTTGCCCACACACAGCTTAAGTAAGTGAATTTTGAGCTTTACTTGTATATTTAAGGTGAGATGAGATGGTATTTGAAGAAACACGAATCCGATCCCGGGTATGGTACCTGGATTTAACGAGTCCACAGGGTAAGATATGATAATTACGACCAATGATATGAGTATAACTCCCCAAAGTCCAGTGACAAGAACCTGCAAAACAGACACCGTGAGCCTCGTTACAGGAAGGACAAGAGGGGGGTCTTCCTGTAACCACCCTCTGGCGTGAGAATCAGTAACGTTCGTAATTGAGAAAGTACCGAAGTAAACAGACTAAGTGTAGTCAGAATGCAAGTGAGTGAATGAATACCTCATACCGTTTGACAAGGTATTTATAGCCGAAGGATGTAGGAAGATGATTGGGCCAGCTGTCCTCTTATAGAAGATCTTCAATAACCGCCTGGACGCGTGTCTTTTTATGATAGGTTGAGCTATACGTCCCATGTGCATGGGTATAACAACCCGGACACATGTTGCGCAATGATAGGACGGATCGCACCCTGGCCATGTGCACGGTTATAACAACCTGGCCAGGTATCCTTTGTTCATTGGCTGGTGGGTCACATATACCTCACGTAACAATCGTGGATATTCTTCTAGATGGAAATTGGTTGGTGACAGCTGTCCCACTAGCACTTCCTCTCGATCGTTTGGGCGGACTGATGTCCTATCCTGTGGACGACTTTCGAGGGTGCAAGGATGCTTCCGCGCGTGATATGAGGACATTCTTCCTCTATCGTGATATGCGGGTGATCCGTATGCCCCGCAAGTGTCCTATTAGAAGTTCCTCTGTGACCCGCGGGTAGTGCTTAGGGTATTTGGGTCTTTTTGGTACCCTACCTCTGTAAGTCCCCCCAGTCCAGTGTTTCTTCCACGTGAGGTCTTTATGCGGGTGAAATTTTGGACTCTAATGAGTTTTGGGGATTTTTGAATTTTGAAGTTTAGGTAAAAATATCTTCTGTTGGTATAGATAATCATGAAAAAAAGGACAAGTTGACCACTCGCAGACGCGTGAATAGATGATGGAACGTTTTTGACGGCTGTCGCTGTACCTGACTGTGCAGCCTTTTCTCTTTTTCGAATTTCCCGCGTGACGTGTCAGTCGCTGGCTAGGTGATGTTTTTCTCTCTCTACTGTTCATATCCCATCGCATTAATTGCGATGGGTATAAATAATAAGGGATATCTTCTTTTTGAACTTCTATCTTCTTTATTCTCTACCTATCCTTCTGTTTTCTCTCTGATAAAGTATCGAGCTTTCTTATATTCCCTCTTCAAATCTTTCTATAATGTCGAACGTTCAGACTGAAGTTGACGAGATAGAAGTTGCATGGGACTACTCAGAATATGAAAAGTTATTGGAAACGTATGGTATTCCACCCGAGTGGGAGCCAGAGTTTCCTTCTATCGGATCGATAGCCAGTTTCCCACCGCCTGGGAAAATGGCTTTGTATGCCGATTATTTTGTTCATAGGTATTTCCGGTTGCCTATAACGAGATTTCTTCAGAAGGTGTTAACTGCCTATGGGATTCACTTATCTCAATTGCATCCCCGTGCTATGATGCAGATTCGTCATTATGAATTTGTATGCATAGCACGTGACATGGTGCCACATATTGATCGATTTCCAGTTTTTTACCGTCTTACTATCCGTAATGGTTAGTATACGTGTCAAGGGTTTTCTGATCGAAGTATCGGATATGAAGTCGAAAAGGCATCCACGGATTGGCGAAATAAGTTCTTTTGGATTTCTGAGGACGTGGTGCCGCTAGACCCTCATGACGTTGTTTCCGCTGCTCATGAGGGTCAAGAATGGTATCGTATACTCACGATGGAACCAACACCTATGCGGTCCTTTCCAGAAGAAGCTCTAGTGTGGGCAGGCATGAGCCGTTTGTGGCCAACAGAATTTATGGAACCCATTTTTGTTGACTTATATGAACGTAAGTTATCCTTACTGTTTTTCCTTCTTTTGCGATGTATTCTATTATTTAAAATTTTTTATCTCCTCAGGTCGAAGTTCGATGTTCAATGCCCTTTTTGAAGATAGGGGTTGTGTCCGACATGGCATCCGGGATGCCGGTGACATGCCTATTCTTAAGAAGACTAAGTCCCGCTTCCTTTTCCCAAAGAAGGTGCGGGCTGAGCCTATTGTCTCGAACGCCACCTTTGAGACAGGTGCATATGTTCTAAACCCTCGTCCCCGTTTTGCTATTACTTATGACGGGACGATCGCCACTTTATTGTCGAGTGATGATGACGGCGATATTTCTGACTTATTGATCTCCTAAGGAGAGAGGGAATCTGATGATGATACACCTGAATCTTCTTCTGTCTCCCATTTGTTGGCAGAATTAGAGAGAAAGAGAGCTTTTATGGCTTTTCAAGCAGGACAAGCGGGCGTCAAGACTGCGGATGCTGAGGCGGGTCCTTCGAAGAAGAAACGAAAAATTCGCCGTCCTAAGAAGCCACAATATAGCCCTGCTGACCGTATTGACACTGTTGAAGGTACATATTAATCTTTTTAAGTACTATACTTTCATAAAATGTGTATCTAAAAATAGCTTTTGTTTTTGTAGATCCACTGATCTTCGGGAAAGATGTCTCGGAGAAGTTGCCTACACCAACTCCTCAAACTGAACATCAGCCACCTCCCTCTCCAGAGAGGAATGTGGAGGATAAGCCTCCGACTCCGCTTAGCAATATTAACACGGAAGATCAATCATCTTCACCTTTGGTTGAGGTTGACGTAGAAGAAAGAGTGCCGACTCTTCCGACCGATACTGCCACTGTAGAGGGAGCTAACGTTCAGCCTGAGACTGATACTCGTTTTAACTATCTTTTTGAAGCTGGGGGTGGTGCTGGTGGTCAGCAGGACAATCCTGCTGTTAATGAGGAAGGTTACAGGACTGAGGAGTCACCTCCTCAGCCTCCTCCCCAACAACCTTTTTCAACCCCAACTCGCCTTAAACCTTCGGGTTCTCGTTACTATGGGGATACGGGCCTGGGTGATACACATGAATTGTTTGTCCCTCCATGGGGGATTACTAACGGGTCACGATTCTCCCATACTAGAACTTGTATGATTTCGTTGAACATTGTACGCCACCCGCTGAGATGGCAGTTCAGCGTGATCTTTCCCGCCATGACCTACATACCAACGTGGCCTACCACCTGGCTAATGCTTTAGCCGGTAGCCAAGAAGTCCTAAGTGAGTGGCGTACCTTAGGCGGGAAAGTGGGAGAGGCCCGGCGGGCCACTGAAGCTGCCAAGAAAGAGGCTGAGGAGTATCGTATTGCTGCTCAAACTGCTAAGTGGAAGCAGATCGATGTGGAGAATGCCCTCAAAAGTGAACAAGATCGTAATGCTGCTGCTGCTCGCCGATGGAAGGAAGCTTGTGAGAAGCAAAATTCCCTTCTTGAAGCTGCTCGGGCGAAGACCCAAAAGGAAAAAAGATGACTTAGCCCCCGCTCAATAAGCCAATTCTATATTGGAAAATCAAGTGGCCCTTCAAGGTGCACGAATCCATGATCTCGAGGCGAAGCTTAAGTTGCAAAAGGAGCGGGTCGAACTCAAAGATCAGAGTGCTGCTGAAATTCAAACTGCCTATAACTCTCTCCTTCAAGCTCATGAGGAAGCTATTGCAGAATCAAGGGAGTTTCGGGAGCGGGCGGAACATGCAGAGCAGGACCGTCAATGGTTCCTTACTCGGGGCGTTGATGCTGTAAGTTATTCTTTATTACTTGTTATTTTGTTCTCACTTTTTGATATTTGGGAACTTATGTTTTTATCTTAACAGGTCATCCGCCATATCAAAGGGAGTAAAGAGCTGACTGACAGTTTTGCCAATGTGATGGCTGCTTCTTCATCACTTGGGCGTGTCACGGGATTTCATGAAGGGATGCAGGATTCTCAAAGCAATCGCTCATTTAAAGATCATCCTCTTCATGGAGTTGATGTCAAGCAAGTCCGAGCTACGCGGGTAAAAGAACATGATGACCTAGTGTTCCCGCTTCAGCAAATGCTTCCGGAGTTTGCGTCCGCATATGATGGTTTACATCTTTTGAAGTTCTATCTTGATGAAGAGTCTGAGGACGATTCTTCGGAGGATACTTCGTCAAAGGCTCCGGAAGACGAAACGACTGCAAACCCCTAAGATAGATTCATAGGTTTTTGTGACTTGTAATTTTTTCTCTCTTTATTTAATTTTTTTTTTTTGAATAATTAATGAGAAAAATCTTCTTGATTTTTGTGGACATTCAACTGTTTGAAGAAAATATCTCTAAAAGATATTTTTGAATTTTACAACTTTTTTGAAATGTTTAAACGTTTGGATAACTATGATGACGTGGCGGAGAGAGAAACTCTTTGAAAACAACTGACAAGACGTGGAGAACGCCAGTGACAGCCTGTTTGTATTATCTTGAAATTCCTGCCTGACGTGTCAGTCATCTGGCGGTCCGCGATTTCTCTTTCCTCTGTCACTTTATGGATCGCATTAATTGCGATGGGTATAAATATAACCCTTGCGATTTCCATTTAATCTTTATCGCTTTCAGATTTCTCCCAAACACTCCAGACTTTTCAACCTTCTCTGAGATTTTTTCCTCTGTCTGAGATTCCTTCATCTCTCTGTTGTTAAAATGGTGAAAGAAAAGAAAAATACCCCTACTATCAACGAGGTTGAAGTCTGCCTTAAAGAAGAGGATTATAATGACGTTGTAAACGTATACGGATTGACAAAGGAATGGGAACCGGAGCGTCCTGCTAGTGGTTCTATTGCCACTAGTCCTCCCCCAAAGAAAATGGTTGTCTATGTGGACCATTTTACAACAGGGAACTTCCGGATTCCAATTACCAAGTTTTTCGAATTGATTTTGACAACTTATGGGATTCATCTTTCCCAGATCCATCCGTTTGGGATGTTGAGGATTCGACATTTCGAATTCTGTTGCCAATCTCGCAACCTTGAACCAACTGTCGGCATGTTTGCCGTGTTCTATAAAATGACTTTTCGCGATGGATGGTACAGTTTTGCATCCATCGAGAAGAGGACCATAGGTACGGAGTGGCTCCGTAGTCTTCATGGCTGGAAGCCAAAATTTTTCTGGATCCGAGAAGACGTCATTCCCTTCAAGATGATAAAACGCAAGGCGGACGCTCCTATTCCTGTGGTTCCCGCCAGTGCTCATGAGGATCAGGCGTGGCATAAAACGCTAATATCCACGCCTACTCCCCTGCGCCCAATTCATGAAGGGGCAATGGTGAGCGCCAAGATGAGTCGCTTATGGCCATTCCCCAAGTTAGAACCATATTACGAAATGACCAACAAGAGTAAGCTTCGTGTTATATCTGTCCTCTTTTATTGTTTTTTTTATTGTATGAACGCCCAATTTCTGACTTGTTTTATTGTTTGGACAGCTGAATGTTCCGCCTTCAGCACTTTGTTGGATCTTGAGGGGGGAATGATGGTGCGCCGCCCCATCTATAAGAGGGATGCATCCTTTCTTGAGCGCACTCGTTCTAACTTCGTATTTCCCACAGTTTTCCGCCCGGAACCCAAAGTTTCCGAGGCGATGTATGCCAAAGGTGAGGCATATGTTAAAGATTACATCCAGAAAGGTGAAGGCATTTTGAAACCCCGACCTGTGACTACTATTACTTCTAGCGGAGTGATTGTACTCTTTTCATCTAGCGAGGAGTCATCACTTTGCGAAGAATCAATAGAGCTGTGGGTTCAACTGCAGGTCTTACCCGTCAACGAGCCACTGCTAGTCAGTCAGCGGGTCAAGATGACGCTGGTATTTCTGCGGACGTCAAGGGTCCGGAAGCTGATGATACCACCGCTGAGGGTAAACATCCAGTCGTTGATGCAGACGTTTTCAAGGTGGTGGGAAAACGTAAGGTTAATCTAGTGAAGATTGTCTTGAAAAAGAAAAAATCTAAAAAGACAAATCCTGCTGCCTTGGAAGCGCGTCTGGAACAACTTGACACAGAGGATCCTTCGTTAGGTATGTAAAACCTTTCTTTATTATGTTATCTTATTTGGATTGGAGTACTCCTAACCCTCCATTAATGGTTTTCAGTGAACCTGGATAACCTTTCCGAAGGTATTTCTGGTTTGAAAGGCTCACCGCTTCGTCCGCCACCACCGCCTCCTAACACTGCCAAGGAGCCCATTGAGGTGGCGGACGACTCTCCTTTGAAGAACAAAGAGGCTGACACTTCTGAGCGCGCCCAAAGATCGTCTTCTTATTATGTTCATTCTTTTGGAGATCAAGGAGGCGTGAGCATGTTCCCCAACGCTCCTCAAACTTCTCCAGCTTCTCAGGAGGAGGATCCCACCCCCCATCAACCACGCTGGACATCACGTCGGGATTCTACATTCCGAGACGTAGATGTATGTTTAGAATTTTTGCGGGAGTGTCCTCCTCCTGCTGAGAGGGAGCGTCGTCGCCATAGTGTTCGCCAAGAGTTATTGAACTCCCACTCTTACTATGTGGTGAATGCTATTTCCTCCAGCCAAGAGATAACTAGAGATTGGTTGGCGATGAATGAGCAGTGGGACGAAGTGGCGGCCTCTGCAACTGATGCCAAGGAGGAAGCTCTTAAAGTGATGAGCGAATCCCGAGAGGTCCGTCAGGCTCTTGAGGCGGAGAAGGTTGCTCGGTCCGTTGTTGAGGAAGCCAAAGTTGTTCTTCAAAAGCAACTGGAAGAACAGGCCAAAGCGATGGCTGAACAGGCCAAGTTGATTGAGGCCCTTCAAGCTGGGTCGGCAGCCAAGGATAAGCGCCTATCTGATCTTAATGCCAAAAACCGTGATCAAGCTTTAGAGTGCGCTGGTCATAAGATGGAGCTTATTCAGGCCAAGACGGATCAAAAGTGGTTATTGGCATAAGCCATTCCCAAGGTATGTCTTTTGTTTGTTCCCATAAATAGTCTAAGTATTGAAGGTTAATTAAACATAGTTGTTTTAATAGGTCATCGCCGATGTTCGGGCTAGCAATGAGCTTGGGAATTGTGTTGTTATCCTTCTGAAAGCTTCTAAACAAGCTGGTTGCCAACTGGGCTTCCAAGAAGGTTACCAATTTGGCTCAACTTTGAAGCTTCCTGAAGAGTACATCCTAGCTGGACAAGACACTGTTGCCATCCTTAAGCAGAAATCGAAGGATTTTGACTCGTTGAAGTTTTCTTTGACGAATCAGATATCCGATCTCGTTGATAAGGAAGACAGCATCCAGCAGCTAAAAGCTCTTCTAGAACTTGATGAGGAAGAAGAAGATGCGGAAGATGCGGAAGGCAAGGATGCTGAGCATGATGATGCTGCCACATAAATTTTTCTGTTCTTGTAATTGATCTTCTTTTTATCTATGTTGTAATCCCTTTTGAGTAAATAAAGAAAGTTTTAATTATGCATCCGGTACACTTTGTTTATTTGTCATAATATAAGTGTTCATAGGATCTTCGTTGTGTGTCAATAAAGGATTACAAGTCATAAGTGACTGAAAATAAAATTTTCATTAGAAAGGCATAAGCCGAATTACAAGAAGCAAAAATACATAAATTGTAAACATTCAATTGGGCACGCAAACCAAAAGAACAAACTATATATAACATTTCTTTAGTTGGGCCCCATTCCAAGTCCTAGGGATCTCAGTCCCATCCAACTTTTCCAACTTGTAGGCCCCTTTAGATAAAACTTTCTGAATTTTATAAGGTCCTTCCCAATTTGGGGCCAACTTGCCCAGAGGCTCTTGCCCGGAAGCTTCATTATTGCGGAAGACAAAGTTTCCCGCATCGAATTCACATCTTTGAACTCTCGAGTTAAAATATTTTTGCAACTGTCGTTTGTAATTATGCTCGCGGATTGATGCTAGTTCTCTCCTTTCCTCGAGGAGGTCAAGATTCATCCGGAGTTCATGATCATTATCCTCAATCATAAGAACTCTGGCGGATTGGATACCAATCTCAGCAGGAATCATGGCTTCTGTGCCATATGTTAAACTGAAGGGGGTTTCGGAATTACTGGAATTCATTTGAGTGCGAAAGGCCCATAGTACATGGGGCAATTCATCCACCCATCCCGTTCGTTTCGTCCCTAATCTCGATTTGATTCCCTCTTTGATCGTTCGATTGGTTCTTTCGACTTGACCATTCGCTTGCGGGTGGGCTACAGAGGTGAAGATTTGAGAAATGTGTAATTCTTTTAGCCATTCTTGTAACTCATTGTCCGCGAATTGTGTTCCATTGTCACTAACGAGCTCTAGGGGAGGCCGAAATGACATTTGATGAATTGCCACAAGAATTTTTTAACACTCGCTGCTGTTATAGAAGCAACTGGTTTGGCCTCCACCCATTTTGTAAAGTAGTCGATGGCTATTATTAAGAATTTTACCCGTCCAGGGGCTTCAGGGAAAGGTCCCATGATATCAATAGCCCGTTTTTGGAACGGCCAAGCTGAAGTGACCGGAACTAACTCGTTCTTTGGTCGTAGCGTGTTAGGGGCATGCCTTTGGCAAGAATCGCACTTTCTGATTTCATTAACCGCATCCAAGTGCATCCCCGGCCAATAGTATCCGGCATTCATTAATTTTGCCACGACCATGCGCGGGCCAGCGTGAAGACCACAAATGCCTTCGTGAACTTCTCTGATTAAGTAGTTCGCGTCCTCGGAATCCACACATCGTAGTAATGGTCCGAGGAAGGAACGTCGGTATAAAACACCGTCAAGTATCTAATAGTTCAAGGCTTTATGCTTTATCTTCTGGGCCACTGCCTTTTCTTCTAGAAGTGCTCCGGATGACAAATATGCTATTATGGGTGTCATCCAGGATTCTACTCCCGTTTGGATCACTAAAACTTGATGCTGCGGAACAGACGGGCGATCTAATATTTCGATGCGGATGTCTTTGGCAAAATGTTCAAAGTTTGTTGAATCCAATTTACTAAAAGCATCCGCTGATTTGTTCTCGCTTCTCTTTATATGAATAACTTTACAAGAAGAGAATTGGAGCATTAGATCTTTCGCCTGTGACACATATGAAGCCATGATATCATTTTTTGCTTCATATGTGCCGTTAATCTGTCCCGCGATCAACATGGAATCCACTCGGGCTTCCAAATGCTTAACCCCAAGCTTTTTAGCTATCCTTAAGCCCGCCAAGAAAGCTTCATATTCTGCCTCGTTATTGGTACTTTTGAAGTCCAACTTTATGGCATATGTAAACTCATGGCCTTCAGGATTGACTAGCCTGAGGCCTGCGCCACATCCCTCACTGCTTGAAGCTCCGTCCGTAAATAATGACCAAATCTGTCCTGATTCCTGGAGGTGCTTGGGGTTGTTGCTCAATCAAACATTCTTTTTCTTTGTGATGCGGGACCTTTGTCACGAAGTCCGCCAACACTTGCCCTTTGATTGCTGACCTAGGTTTGTATTCTATTGTGTGTTCACCTAGCTCGATGGCCCATTTGGCCAATCGCCCAGACAATTCTGGCTTGCTGAGAACATTTTTAAGCTTGTATCCAGTTAAGACATTGATGGGGTGCCCTTGAAAGTACCTGCGGAGGTGTCGTGCAGCATAGACCAGTGCTAAAATCAGTTTTTCTAGCATGGAATATCTTATTTCTGGATCCGATAGTGTTCTGCTGACGTAGTATATCGGTGTCAGAACGTTCTTGCGATCTGTCAGAAGGAAGGCCCCAATAGCAATGTCTGAAGCTGATAGGTATAACGTCAAAGGTTCTCCCGCGCGAGGTGCTGTTAACGTTGGGAGTTCCATCAAACATTTTTTAACCTCCAAGAAAGCTTGTTCTGCTTTCGCGGTCCATTTAAATTGTGCTTTCTTGAGGCAATTCCTTAGAGTTGAGATGAAAGGATGAGACTTGGCTGCATGATTTGCCAAAAAACGATTCAAAGCAACCAGTCGGCCATTGAGTGTCTGAACTTCCTTGAGGGAAGATGGAGAAGGCATGCGGGCTATAGCTTGAACCTTATCTGGGTTTGCTTTGAAGCCTGCATCCGTGACAATCACTCCCAGAAACTTTCCTTCTTCCATTCCAAATGAGCACTTGGCCGGATTCAGCTTCATGTTAATACCTTTCAAGGTTTCGAACGTCTCTTCAATATCTCTCAACATCTGGTCTTCCTCAACACTTTTTATTACGAGATCATCCATATACACTTCTAAATTTCGGCCAATTTGATCTTTGAACGCTATGTCGATTAATCGTTGATATGTTGTGCGCGCATTTTTCAGTCCGAAAGGCATCATTTTGTAACAAAAAGTGCCTTGATCGGTACGAAATGCTGTTTTGTCCTCATCGCCCACTGCCATGCGGATCTGATGGTAGCCTTTGTAAGCATCCAGAAAGCATTTGAATTTGAATGGTGCTACAGCATCAACCTTGAGATCTATTTCGGTTAAGGGATAACAATCTTTGGGACATGCTTTATTTAGATCTTTGAAATCATTGCACATCCGCCATGACCCATTGCTTTTGGGAACAATAACTGGATTCGCAACCCAGGTCTGATAACGAATTGGGCGGATGATTCTAGCTTGTAAGAGGTCCTGGACTTGCTCATTCATTGCTTTTGTTTGTTCCGGACCCATCTTACGTTGTTTCTGAACAATTGACGTAAATAACGGGTTTACCCTTAATTTGTGTCCCGCAATTTTCCTCGGAACACCGGTCATATCCGTGGGTTGCCATGCAAAAACATCAATATTCTTTGATAATAACTGTTTCAAGAAGGTCCACACTATCTCGGAAATAGCAGGTCTTATTGTTACAGTTTGATCAGGAAATTTTTTGTTCAAAACCCATTTCTCTGGTCCAGTCTTCACAGTTTGTTTTGGAATTTTGCTTGGTTTTGAGCTCTCGGTTGCAAAGGAGTGCCGATTAACATAAATTATTGCTATGCTAGTGCAAGTTGGAACTCCTGCTGCACCGTGTGCTGTGGACGGATGAGCATTAAAGTCACCACGCTTCTCGTCCAAGAATAATGTCATGTATTGATGTTGCTAGCAGAACCAAAAATTCGACTTCCTCGGTCCTAGAGTGAATTCTGTCACTTAAGGTGACTGGGAATGAAATTACACCTCGCGGATGCATTATTTCCCCTCCGAACCCCGATACTAGAGCGTGGATAGGTTTTAATCTTTCCTTATCTTCCTCGTCAAGCTGTTCAAAACATTGTTCATACATAATGTCGGAAGTACTACCGGTGTCGAAGAAGACGTATTGGGAACGGTAGTGTCCGAATTGGGCAGTGATGATCAAGGGGTTTTTGTTATTCGGGCCCCCTTGATACGAGGAAAGATCACTGGCTCATTCTTCCAGTCCTCATCATCAGACTCCTTCCTCTTTTTCCTTGTATCGTACCCGCCTTGTATCATATGGACGTTTAAATCTCTGACTTGCTTTTTACTCGGGCCTTGGATATCCCGTGCGGGAGCTTTACCATTGTCAGGTTTCCCACCTTTTACCAGGTGTCCAAGTTTTCCAGACTTTACAGCCGCTTCAATTTCATTTTTTAATGTTCTGCACTCATTCGTATTATGACCAATGTCATCATGATACGAACAACGCTTTTTCGGGTCAAGGAATGACCTTCTCGTCAGTGGTTGCGGTTCTCTAAAATTCACATTCTCCGTAGTGAGAATTTCGGTGGGAGTCTTTGAAAGAGGAGTCCAATTATTGGGACCTCGGTTCGAGGGTCCCGCTTTGTTTTTGTTGCCTATGATGGATCGCACATCAAATGGTTTTGATGCTTCCTTACTTGGTTGAAGTCTCGACCAGATAGGACCTTTCGTCTGTCTATTTGGTCTCGGAGTTTGAAACTCAACTTTAAATTTTTGCTTTGAGTTACCACTTCTCAATGTTTTCTCAGTGTTCGCATACACCTTTGCTGCAGTCATGAGATCGTCCCACTCTTTTGGCATTCCATCTCTGCCAGTAAGTGTGCGGACTAAATCATCACATCTGACGTTTTTGCGGAAGGCACCCCGAAGCATGTCTTTACTAATTACACCGATGTTCAGGCTCTCATCGTTGAACCTGGTGATAAAATCTTCTATAGACTCGTTATCGCGCCGAACGGCATCTAAAATTTCTGATTGGTCCCGCGTATGTTTATTCTGCTGACTGAACTGCTGAGAAAATTTTTTCACCAAATCTTCCCAGCTAGAAATTTCACCGTCAGGTAACTTTTCAAACCACTCTATTGCTGCCCCTGTTAGTGTCAATGCGAACATGTGACACCAATAGGGAAGCGTCCAACCACTAACACCACCTACCACCACAAAGTTTTGGAGATGATCGCTTGGATCAGTCATACCATTGTATTTACCTACCGATGTAGATATTTTAGCATTAACAGGAAAGGGTGTTGTGGCAATGCTAGCTATAAATTTTGATTTTTCGGCGAAAGCCGCGGGGCGGTATGGTTTGGTAAAGTCTCGTTCAGCATTGCTATGGTACTCGGTGTGGCGGACTATGTCATGCGGACGACTGCTTCTCGCCTGTGAGCTCATCCTACTATCCCCGGTATACATACTGTAATCTCCCGGTGATAAGATGAATCATAACTATCAAACTCGTCCAAATAGGATGGTATCCGCATGTCTATGCGAGGACGAGGGCGTAGCCTCGTTAATTCGCCAAATTCTGGCTCCGCCTATTGGCTGTAACGAATCTGACTTCCTCTCACTATTGGTGGAGGGGAAGAAGATCTCCTAGGAGATTCCTCATAATCCAAAGTGCGAGCGTGAAGTCGTTCATTACGTTTTCTTCGCTCGTATTCAGCCACCAAACTTTGTTGTTGCACGTGGAGCCACTCCTCAGGAGTTAATGCTCATCTGGATCTAGAATTACGTTGATGAGATTCCGCGATATCAGAATTGCCTGAATCATTTTCCAGATCCAATTCTGGCTATTTCCGGCGAGTCTCTTCCGTAATTCGTTTTTACCCAAATTGGAACCTTCCGGTGCTAAGGCACGTCCCATGTTTGTGGGGGTGGGATCGGTTGGTGATGTGACATTTTCTAGGGAAAAACCCCCAGGTGTTACCTCAGTGATTCGTGACCCCGGAGCAGTGATACGCTCAAGAGCACGGCCACCCTGAGTTGTGATACGTGCAAAAACACTAAGACCCGGAGGTGCTTTTGTGTTAGTTACACGTGAATCGGGTGCAGGAGTTCCCGTCGGCCCTTCAGGAAGTTTACTCATATCGAACGAACCAAAAAACCGACAGAGACAAAATTATGCAGTTCTAACACCAACACGGATGGCGCCAATGAAGAAACACGGATCCGATCCCTGGGTATGGGTCCTGGTTCCAATGAGTCAACAGGGTAAGATATGATAATTACGACCAATGATATGAGTATAACTCCCCAAAGTCCAGTGACCAGAACCTGCAAAACAGACACCGTGAGCCTCGTTACAGGAAGGACAAGAGGGGGGGGTCTTCCTGTAACCACCCTCCGGCGTAAGAATCAGTAACGTTCGTAATTGAGAAAGTACCGAAATAAACAGACTAAGTAGTCAGAATGCAAGTGAGTGAACGAATACCTCATACCGTTTGACAAGGTATTTATAGCCGAAGGATGTAGGAAGATGATTGGGCCAGCTGTCCTCTTCTAGAAGATCTTCAATAACCGCCTGGACGCGTGTCCTTTTATGAAAGGCTGAGCTATACGTCCCATGTGCATGGGTATAACAACCCGGACACGTGTTGCCCAATGATAGGACGGATCGCACCCTGGCCATGTGCACGGTTATAACAACCTGGCCAGGTGTCCTTTGTTCATTGGCTGGTGGGTCATATATTCCTCACGTAACAATGGTGGATATTCTTCTAGATGGAAATTGGTTGGTGACAGCTGTCCCGCTAGCACTTCCTCTCGATCGTTTGGGCGGACTGATGTCCTATCCTGCGGACGACTTTCGAGGGTGCAAGGATGCTTCCGCGTGTGATCTGAGGACATTCTTCCTCTATCGTGATATGCGGGTGATCCGTATGCCCCGCGGGTGTCCTATTAGAAGTTCCTCTGTGACCCACGGGTGGTGCTTAAGGGTATTTGGGTCTTTTTGGTACCATACCTCTATAGTATTATTTTCAATTTTATGACTACTTATTTTCGTCTAGGCTGTTAAACGGGTTATGTTGGGGTCGAACCAGAGATAAAATTGAAATTTTATACGAATTAGAATATGACACGCTTTCAAAAACTATGTCACACACATGAACCTAAACATGATGCGTGTATTTACGGGTTTACATGAACACACCCTGTTTTAACTCGAAAGAAAATTGTGAAGCTGTTTTTACATATTACTATATTAGTATTTAAAAGTTCTAAATTTACATTTTTTAAAACAATTGAATACGTCGATTTTTTAAGTTTTTAACTTTTTGCATAAGTTAGTCAGATAGTTTAAGTTACTATTAAAAAATACTCAAAGGTCAAATAGGTTAACTAATGAACCAACAAAGTTGACACGAACATGAGTCATTTAGATAAAATTGTTCACATGTTCAACCTAGAAATACCGTAAAGTCAAGATTTAGTGCATATATATAGAGATTGTGAAGTTGCACTTGATCGTCTCATGAAAGATTACTTCACTGATAATTCGATAATTTTGAAAATCTTTTGGATGAACAATGCATGGTATGATCGTACATCAACTGTAGTATTTCGTAGAATTTTATTGAATAGAACTTGGACGAATCCTTAGTGATCAATACATGATCAATATATGCATCAGCTGTAGTCTTGCTATATAGATTTGGTTTGTTTGGATAAAGAAGAATTTGAGGGCATGCCATATGATCATATAATTAACTTTTAAGTGTGACTTAACTTATATGATTTAGGTTTGTTATCATCAAAATAGATAATTAGTATTTAAGCATGTTTGCACCAACGTTTATAACACATGTTACTAACTCTTGTCATTATAAGAATGGATATACATTATTAGTGGACACATTTAACCATATGGGTGACAAATAAATGCTAAGAATTTATACTCTAGGATGACGTCGGTACCCTACCGGTACCGAAAATGTTTGGTTCGGTACAAAAATTCGGTAAATGCTGGTATCGGTACCGACTAGTATCGATTTGGAATTCACAATTCCGATTTTCTTAAAAAACTAATAGTATCAGTACCCTGTACAGAAGGAAATCAATCGATACATAGTCCGCCAATGAATCGACTAATCTCAAGTTTGAACAAACCTTAAAATGTAAACAAAAGGAAGATAGTCAAAGCATGGTCCGATAGTGGATCAACTGTACAAAGTTTGGACAAAATACAATCAAGTTAAATATCGTTTTCATAACTGACACCAAGTTTGCTATGAATATTCAATGATCCCTCAGAGTTTGAATATTCAAAAATCAATATTTTTTATGTATATCATCTAGATTTTATAGAACAATTTAAAGTTCAAAAAGTTGAGTCTTTATCATAAAAAAAATCTGAAAATAATCTTTCATGTGATCATGTTTCAAATGTGAAATCGAACATGAAAACATATCCATCTAGGCTAAATGATAAACTTTTAGGAATGTTCCAAACTATATTTTATACTTTAAACTTACACGTCTTTTATGCTTTGAACAAACAAGTACTTACGCAAACTAGGTTAAGGTTGTTTTATGTGATATGATCAATGGATAAACTACCCTGTAATATAAGTTTATACATAGTGTTTCATATTGCTTAGATTTTGACTAAACTAAACAACCACTATTTTTGTTTCAAGCTTGCTCCAACAAGAGGGTGACTGATTCATGGTTCGACCATCGTCTGTCTACTTTCTAATTAAGTTTACATACATGTATTTAAATAACCTCTTTATCGGCTCACAACTTGGATGTCAAAAACTCTATATTTTCACATAGTGATCATTGCGCTTAGAACACACCTCTCCAAGTTCAAGATCATAATGACAAGAGAATATAATGTTTGTGAAACAAATTGCATACATTCAAACTCTACCTAAGTGGTTATTACTTTCGTGTAGTTAAACTCTTTTTAAGTGCCATGTCAAAGTTATGTAGTAAATGTATATTGTTGTATTGATGATTGTAAGTTTGTAACTAGGGTTTACAAGGAAAGAAGATTATATACCAAGCATTGTATTTAAACAATACTACTTCTAAACTATCATAATTACATTGTGTGTGAAAATGCTGTATAATTGTGTGTGTATATATATGTATATATGTCAGGATCATGACATAACTTTTTTGAAATTGAGATCCATGAGAATCATTTTGGACAAAAAAACCCAAAAATAAAAAAAAATCATAAAATAAAAAAAAACACAAAAATGAAAAAAAGTAAAAAAACCAAAATTCTTATTTTAACATCCCGGTTTCATAAAAAAAACTTGGTTTAGCCAAATTATATACACATGTGTATAATAAATACATATATGTACATTTACATGATTTTTTTATACACATGTGTATAATTTAAGATAAATGACATTGTACATATGTGTATATTACGTAACTAAAGATTAAATAAAATTATACATATGTGTATAATACGACGTTTTTTTTGTTTTTTTATTATTTTTTATTTTTTTATGAAACCGGAATGAAATATAAGAATTTTGGTTTTTTTTTTACTTTTTTAAAATTTTTGTTATTTTTTGTTTTATGATTTTTTTAAATATTTTTTTCAAATGTGTTTTTAGTGGTCCAAAATGGTTCTCAAAATTCTCAATTTGTAAAGGGTTCTCTTAGGATCCTTACCCTATATATGTGTGTGTGTGTGTGTGTGTGTGTGTGTGTGTGTGTGTGTTGTATTGATGATTGGCATTAGGGTTTACAAGGAAAGATGGTTGCATGCTAAGCCCCTTTTTTTTTACACAATATTACATTTAACCTTATCATAAATTACATTAATTGTGTCTAATACGTGTTATAGAGGATTTTGAATAATCAGAAATTTGTAAGATCTCTAGAGGGTTATAAGATAGAACACTCAAACCACTATGATTTTTCTAACTCTAGATATCCTTCTAACTAAATATTTAAGTTATTCACAACATTTTAATGAAACATGTATCTATAATAATGTAAATCTTTAATGTGTTTGCCAAGTTATGTCGAATTGTACTTGTTAATTAAAAAATTAAAAAACAAAAAATAAAGTAATGGCAGACCAATTTGAGTGCCCTTTTCTCAAGCCTTGCATTTTAAGCACTCACATGTCGCACTCACTTTCCAAATTAGCATGTATAATAAAAATAAAATTTGTATATATTAAACTAGCTTTTTAGTGTATTACACGAGATTTGTTAAATGATAATAATAAATAAGGTTTGTTATTTTAATTATGATTCTCAAAATATTTATAAATTAATTTAATGTGGATTTAATGGTAAAAACAAATGGGTTAATGAAAAGTACTAAAATAGCATGACTTTTTTGAAAACGTCAAGTGTTGATTTGCAAGAAATTTAGAATAAGTACTAAAGTTGGTTAGTTGGTATCTCAGTATGAAAATGACACTTAATTCAATAATAAATAAAATCCACACACTATGTTATAACCTACTTGACAAATTGGTTTTGACACATGACCCGTGAATAAATAGAATGAATGAGATAAGAGATTAGAAATTAAAAGAAATGTAGGTTTAACACCTAAACTTCAACATTTTCTTTTATTAGTATAGTAAGATGCGTATATCCTGAAACATATATGCAACTCACTTTTGCGACTGAGTTAAAGCACCCAAAGACTTTAATTATAAAAAAATATTTTGGATTCATGTCTTATCTGTGATAAAACTAAAAATAAAAAATAAGGGGTTTCAGATTGAACCCAAGGGTTTTCTCAATCCTGAGGGTAGAATAAAGATAATCAGGTGAGTTAATGACCCGTCAGTGATCCAAATAGTGGTTCAAAAGAAAACTGTAACTCACTTTTCAATAGTATGTAAATGTTATAAACATATTTGATCTTTGATCTTTAATACAGATTTTGTGTAACAATTTATGTTTATGATAGTTATACAAATCAGCAATTTAATTAACTATTATAATAAAATTTGCAGTCCTGTTTATTTACCCAGTGAAAAATCACTTATATATGGTTTTTGTATAGCTCTGATAACATGAAAAACTAATAATATGTAATGATGCACACTTAATTACCCATTTTCACTTAAGGGTAAGATAAAAGCATGGTTTTTGTTTTAATTACATGGTGTTATTTAGCTTTAGCATCTAGAAAAATGATTTAACCTTTTTTAATTTTTGTTGTTTTTACTTAGTCTTTTAATAACAAAATCTTTTATGTTAGAATAATAAACCAATGTTGTAAAAGTCGCTAGGCGGCCGACCTTCTTGGAGGGAGTACTCGGAGTACTCGGAGAATACTCGGACATGATAACTATAAAGAAAATTAGATTTTGGGTAATATATATATTTCAAATATCATAAGTTTACTAATATTTATAACAAAATAAATGAATATCAATATAAATAAGAGAAATACATTTTTAAACACTAAATTATTCTAAAAAATGTTAATCATTAATTAAAAATAATGATATTTGTTCTTTAATATTATATAAATACAAATTATGTTGTATTTTTTAAGTCAAAATAGACCCAAGTTAACCGACTAGATGTGATTCAGACTAATGTTGACCACCTTTGACCAATTTTTAGTAATTAGACGGAGTTAAAGAAACTCCCCTCGACACCATACCTTGTAGCGAGTACTCAGAGAGTACTCGGCCTTATAGACCTACTTTTACAACATTGTAATAAACTTATATAAATTTGGATTACTAATAAGTTATTTAAAAAGACCAAATATCATTTTTCTTTTAATCTGCAGGTTCACAATTATGTCATGACCATATTGAACTAAAAAACTCGAATGTATACCTATATTTATTCAAGTCAAACACGTTAATCATAATTCAGTCGCTTATTCTAAACATGACATATATAACTATGTTATATGAAGAACAAGACACGATGGTACGTTGTAAATGAGTTAAACATATCATACACGAGTCGAAGTTAATATATACTTTCATGTTGGTTTATCATATAGTGTAATTAGAGCATTTTCATCCTATTCCTCATCCTTATCTCTATAATTACACTAAAAAACATTACATTTTTCTCTTCTGTTCAATTAAATAATATTTTTTATACCTTTATCATTACAGTTTTCTCTCTCCTCTACTTACAACCAATCCAACAAATATTAAAAAATAAATAGGGGCAAACAATGTTTCCCAAATTTACAAAAAATCATTACATTTTTCTCTCTACCCTATAATTTACACTCACAATCATTCAAAATCTCACTCTATAATTTACATACTCTCCTCACATAAATTTAATACATAAATTTAAGGAATGAGACCTGAAGTGTGTAGAGCACATTTTGAAATTAGAAAATGGAAATTTGACTTTTGTTTGTTCAAAAGAGGTTTGACTGAGAGCAGGTAGTGTAGTGGTGTGTGGCGTGCGCTTTACGTGAGACAGAATTCAGCAGACCATATCTTTGCTTTCCTGACCCCACACGCGTGTCTCACATACCTGGGACACCCAAAACACTTTCCATTTTCTTTTTTTTGTTTATTTTTTTATTTAAGTTTGCTATAAATCTCTGTCTCGTATATAATAAAGGACAAGGTTTTGTCACTTGCCATCACCTCAAACACCTTTTTACACGTGTTAAAACCAATTTTTATTTGATACTAGATTGAGGCCTATGTACTACATTGGTAATTGATAAAAATTTTTAATTTTAACCATTAAGTGAATTACAGTCAACAAAATGATCATATATTGTTAACACAATTAAAATTTATATGAAAATTACAGAAATTACATAACTAAGATAACACAAATATGTTACAAATAAGTAGTTCCTCCGTCCCATTAGAATTGCCATGGTTTGATAAACACAAAGTTTAAGATAGATTGAATGATTACTTTTCTTGCTTACCAAATGACAATAATGCCTTGGAAATTGGGTCCATCAATATTGGTTATTGATGTTAATTGTGGTGTTTAATGGTAAATTTGAAAATTGACTAATAAATTTTGAAAGTGGACATTTGTAATGGGACAAACAAAAAAATAAACATTGACGCTTTTAATGGAACAGATGGAGTAAAACCTTCCATATACACTACATTTGTGATTGTATTGGTTGATATACATTGTTTATCAAAAATTAAAATCTTTAGTCCATGTCTGCTTGTAACTCTTATATGTCTGCTTATAACTCTTGATATAACCATGTATAGTTGTTTGTGTGACAAATAAGGTTATTCAAGTACATACCACGACCCTAGATAAATTATAATATATATTCATGAAACTAACAAAAAAATATTCATACACATAAAATAGCAGACCTTTTGATCAATTAATATATATGATGTCATTTGGGATCAATTGCTTATGTTTATAAAAAAAACATTATTATCCCAAAAACAGATTACCTGAACTTTGACTATATAATCATTATTAGAATCTTTAGAATCTGAAATTGATTAATCATGATAGATTATTTGTTATTATTAATATTCTGCATATGACAAATTTTAATTAATTTTATATATTAAAATTAAAAATTGTATAATCAAGAAATATATAAAACCCAAAATTTAATTATAACAAAATGAATTGTTTCATTTAGGGGTGTTCTTTGGGTTTGTTTTTTGGGTTTCGGGTTTTTTGGGTCGGGTTATTCGGGTTTCAAAGTTTTAAATCTTGACTCGAAACCCAACCCAAATCGCTCATGGGTTCTTCGAGTTCGGGTAATTCGGGTTCGGGTTTTTTCGGGTTAGGTTAATTGGGTTTCGAGTATCCTAGGAAAAAATAACACAAAACCAAAAAAAAATAAATTAAAAACTAAAATACTAAAATAAAAACAACATATTCTTCTTTGCTTATAACACATATAATCAAATAATAAACTAACCTGACTTGATAAAATAGTTCAAAAGAAGAGTAAAACTAACTCGAAACATAATCTTATTTAAACGGGCATGATTTGGTTGTTCGATTACGGTTGCTATAAGTAATAAACGGAATTCATAAATTAATAATAAGAAATCGATCCATAATAGTTAGAATAACAACAGTTGATTAGAACCAGATTCTGATAACTTTAGTGACTAAGACTTAGCCACTTATACATAAAAATATATTTAATTTCAAAACTAAAAGTTTATTCGGGTTTTTCGGGTTGGCTAAAATCTTCTAAATCAAACACGAGAACCAACCCGAATTACTTCGGTTCGGGTTCGGGTTAGTCTTTTCTCGGGTTCGGGTTCTTCGAGTCGGGTTAGTTCGGGTACGTGTTTTTTCGGGTTGCGTTTCGAGTTTCGGGTAAAAGTGACAGCCCTAGTTTCATTTCATATGAATGAAAAAGGACAAAGTCATACTAACCTTAAAGCCATGTTCAAATAATGAATGAATCGAATAGGATTTACATTCAACAAAAACAAACTTTAATTCATATATTGAAATGAATTAAAATATAAGGATCAATATTGAAATGTTGAAAAAATAGGAAGAGACTAAAAGAGTGACAAGTGGCAAAAATAAGTAGTTATTTATTAGAATAGATAGATTGTGTTCATCAACCAAGTTATTCACATATGCTTCTACAAAGCTTCTTTATAAGTTTTTCTTTGAATTATTCAATGGAAGCTTACTTCATCCTCACCAGCAACTACAAAACAAACAAAAGAGAGAAACTTTTAGATATATAATTTAAGGATGAGTATCATTACAGAACTGTAAAATTATTTAAAAACTTGAAGGAATCCTTGAAAACTTGTTTTTTATAAAATATTTTGTATATTAATGTTATTTAAGTGTAGCCTTATCATTTTTATATCTATATTTACAATTACAATTTTGAAAATTAATTTTTATCACTACTAGAAAATAGACCTTTAATGACGTGCCATGCGTGTCATTAAAGGGGTAGATGACACGCCATTACGTGTCAAGGAAGGCCATGTCATAAAGAAAAGATGACGCAAATTTGTGTGTCTTCTATTTATGACAAGCATTATTGACATCTTTTTATTGACACACGTTTGCGAGTCATGGTTTTAAGTATTATAAAAATGAAATTATTTGGCAGATTTATAATTTCCATATTAAATAATGACGATTAACGTCTCATAATAAAACTAAAATTCATACAAAACAAAATAATCCATTTCATATAATATTTCATAACATACCAACAAACATAAAAAATTAACAATATTCCAAAGTTAACATTTCATTAACATCGATACGAACATTCATTGGTAAATAAAGGATACCACAAAAGTCGACCATTCTTCACGAATTCCATCAATATCAGCATCCGTGTATTCATTATTCCCTCTCCCAACCTGAGAAAAATTTTAGATTAGTTAAACATAAAGTTCAAATGATTTGTCAAAAAAGTGGTCAATCATAGATTCCATTAAGCAACTTGATAACCTGTTCTAGCATATACAATACGACAACTGTACAAGATCAATAGCATAAGCGAATTGAGTTTAATTACAGCAGAAGTTTACAAATTGTTAATGGTAACTAACCTTTGCTTTCGCTTGAAGTTTGTCAACAAACACAAGATACTGTTTCAAAGTATAATCTTTCGAGTTACCAAGAGTCGCCACCATTGCCTTCATCATCATTAACAACCAGTTTTCAATCAAACAGACATTAAACTTCAAATCAAAACAATAACCCGTACCTCATCTGACATGAAAGGTGCAACATCCGGTGCATAAGCAGCTAAAACAGCAGAAGCAGTTGCAGGACCAACACCTTTCAATAGTCAGCTCAGAACCCGCTTTCGAAACATCTGGCAACGCTTCAAAAGCCTTCTAAGAAGCCGATTTCACAGTCTCCTCGTCCAATGATGACACAAAATCAATCAATCTAGGCCTGCAATTAACAATGTCAAAAACCTAATAACCGTTGGAATTAATCGTATCAAGCACAAACAACAACAACTGGGTTTTGTGACCCAACACCAGTTGTCGTATTGTGAAATATTTTTTTAACAGATTCATTACACACGTATATCAGGCTATCGAGCAGTAGAATTACAATAAACGCTCTACCAGTACATTGTTTTCTGACATAAATAAATATATACAAATGACCTATGCTAATTTTGTCTAAACATCCTTCACTCTTAGGATGAAAGGAGTAAAGATTCATACCATTAGCAGTCCAGAGGTCTAGAATAGTCTGGAGGGAGTGAGGGACAACTTTCGCTCATATGAGGATAAGGGTCAATAGTATTGTATCCAGGTAATTCCATTCGATATTTCCCTTTTATTTGACAAAACGGAAGTTCAACTTCATTACACCACTTTGGCAGCCTGCTCGAATTGTTTTCATACAACTTGAGCGTGTAAGCATCTTTTATCTGTGCATTATTCTACAAAGGTTAGTAAGCATGTATATGATACAAACTATTCATCAATGGTAATTAACTCACTGTGAATTCGGTAACTTGAATTTGGTTTGCAAGATCTCCAAAGAGTACTGCTTCTTTGTACATTTCAAGGACAAAAGTAACACAAGATGTTGACTTTTCGTCACTATATATCCAGTCATCATGTTTAGGCATACTTAGTAATTCAGCAAAAGATGAACTGCGTTCTTCACCTTGCATATGATCCCACATGGTCATAACCGAAGCAACCTGTAACATGATTAAAGTTCAATAAACAATCCAAAACTGAGAAGTAGTTCAACACTAAGGTAATGCCAATTGTGGTACCATATTAGCATTCACAGGCGGTGGATAATTATCACTAACAGTGTCTATCCAACTAAATATCAAATTATGATAACCATATGGCAACCCATTCATACTCTGTGCGTACTCCCAAGCAGCAGTCACGTTAAATCTGGACCGTAGATCAGGATGCAAAGGCAGCAACGCAATATGCGGATTCCCCACATCTTTAGTCAACTCAAAATTCCACCATTCATCCCATGGCAACAAAGCAATAACATCTTGGCCCTATGGCAAAAGTCAACCAAAAGTCACACAATTATTAGTCTAATATTTATACATATATTTTCTTTCAAGTACTTATGTTTTGATTCATTCATTACTTAGAAGTCAGAAACACCATATTTTTTTAGAGTTAGATATTTAGAAACAATTCTTTTTATAATATTTATGACATCATCCGATTCTTAGATCGTTTTCAACCGTTTCAACCAGTGAACTGCAAAGTCAGCCGGTTACTAAAAATATTTATGCACTAATATTTCGCAATAGTGTAAATTAACCCGTTTTTTTTCCCGAATACAATACAACAACTGCATCTAACATTTTTGTTTAGTTACCAATAACATATTTCACAAAACATATAATTGAACATTATACAGACATGCACTAATAACTAACAATTTTGTTTGTAAATATATATTGGAAAGAAAAAACACTAGTGTAACTGTTTAGAAAGCTAACTACTTTCAGCTATTAAATAAGCATAGAAAAACACAAGCGTAACGTTTAGCACACAACTCAGCAGCCCAGCTTCTGCAGGCCTGCAAAGTCCTGAAAACCCACTGCAGTGCAGTGCAAGCCAAAAAATGAATCCCAAACTGCTGCAGACCACTCTATTCTAAGCTGAATCTATTGTTTAAGAACACACAACTACAATCCATGTGACAAACTTTGTAAACAGATATAACTGTTCAAATTCAGGGTTATGTTAGTCATTCTAGCAACAATCGTCATCTACTCAATTTGACTTACCAAAACTTTGTGCTAATTTACATTATGTACATGGATATGATCAATAAAATATGAATAACATTATAACAAACAAACAATAGAATATGAGTGATATAACTTGAAACTATCAAATGGAATTTTGTAAGGCCCCGTTACCGGTGCCTCATATTGGACGTTGGATTTACTCATAAACACAGTTCTTTATATCAGGATTAATTAAAACCTTATGCGGAATATAAAACTTTCATAAAACATTACATATCAAATCATAAACATGTCTTAAAACATTCTTCTTTTCTTTCAAAATCAAAACATAACTTATAAAACATAGCAGGTCTTCAGATGCCAGTCTTCTATCCTTCTGTCATGTGTCCCGCTCACGCCAGCTGTCGCATCCTACACTCCTGCGTGCATACTAAAATTCAGCTACGCTGAGTGAGTTTTAGTTAATCATACATCATGCAATACATTTACTTACCTTCAATTACGCATCCGAAGATACATAATAATTTCTTTACTCATTTACTTTCATTACATAATTTCATACATACGTTCATACTTTATATTACTTTCATACTATATAATTACTGTTCATTCTATCTCAGATATTATTAGGGTCTGATCCCTCTTTCCTTTGTCTATCTCAGATATTATTAGGGTCTGATCCCTTTCTTGTCTATCTCAGATATTATTAGGGTCTGATCCCTCTTTTCTTTTGTCTATCTCAGATATTTTAGGGTCTAATCCCTTTCTTGTCTATCTCAGATATTATTAGGGTCTGATCCCTTTTTACTTCTCTATCTCAGATATTATTAGGGTCTGATCCCTCTTTATTCATCTTTGTACATACTGTCTTTACATACCCATAACATACATATACTTTATTTAGTCATTTATACATATTCATATGTTGTACATATATATTTATATATCATACACATTCATCTTTCATATACATACCTCCCTTGTCTATACGCGCAATATCCGAAGATCGTTCGCGTACCGACAAGCTTTCATTCATAATCATGACATATATCTATCACATAAATCATACAAGGCATACACTTACCATTTAAGGTAAGTGTATTAACTATCACATCGAGTATGCACACAACCCCGAAAACATAACAAGGAAATGGGGCTAGAAACTCACTTGGGATCCTGTTGCGTTCACCGTTTATCGTAATTCCTTTCTTTAACTGAGCCCGGGTAACTGTTAAATATATAAGTGTTAATTAACCGTCTAACTAATCAAGTTGGTATTTTAGTTCACCAACGGGCTTCCTAAGTTGGGCTTGTTTGTTTTAGTTTATGACAATGGGCTAGCTTGTTTTAATTTAGATATGGGCTTAGCGTGTTGTGAGCTTAGTTGATTTAGGTCCAATCTTCTCAATATCTGGCCCACTGGATTCGGCCCAAAACCCAACAGAGGACTGGCCGAAAACTCCTTGGGCAGAGAACTCGTGACCGAGAACTCCTGCCACCGAGAACTCAATGCTGACCGAGAACGCTCCTTGGCCGAGAACCCGTTTTGGCCGAAATCTCAGGTTGACCGAGAACCACATGGTTGACCATGGATTCTCAAATTTTGGTCGAGAATCCCCCAGTTAAGCTAATCTTCCTACCTTACGTTTCCACCTTGCCCAGTAACATGTTCCATGGTTCAAATCTTGAACCTTTTAACCTCTTATTAACATCATTCATAACCGTTTACACTCATTACTACCACGGCTTCAAGATCTATCCCGTTTTAGGCATAAAGCTTAGACCTTTATAGATTTAAAACGTTCTAGGCTCGATCTAGTGTTCATATTTGAGCCGTATACTATCATAAGACCATTAGGTTCATTTTAATCATCAAGTTTGCATTTTTATGAAGCATCTAGATCCAATCAACTCTATGGTCAAGTTTCATAGCAAACCGTTTATAAAAATGTAACCTTTAATCATAAAGAACGCACCTTTTTATGTTTCAAAGTTACGGTTTGCTTGATATATGATCTTGGATTGTTATCTTGCTTGTATGATTGAAGATCTTAAGTTATGATGCTTGGTTGTGGACTTGGATGGTGACCGGCGGCTAGGGAGGGAATGTTTGGCTTAAGTGTGTGTTTTAAAGTGTAGGCAAGAGTGTAGAATGGATGGAAATTGAAAGGTTTAGGGTTTAAGAGGTATTTATACTCCCTTAAGCCCATGGACCTAAGGCCCATCTTTCCTTTTTAGTCCATGGTTAATCTCTTTTAATTAGCCTACTTATCTTCCCCTTATTAATTTATTATTTCTCGCCAAATCAAGTAAACTCGATTATTATAATATAAAATATTATTACTCGAAATTTTGGGATGTTACAAATTTACCATAGAAAATAGAACATGTCTCATTGCTTTCTGTTTGCATCAGATCATAATTGATTTAACATGCCATACATTTGAAATAAAACTTAAGCAGTTAAATCCCTAACACAAAAGTAATAAACACGGTTTGGGCCAACTAGTTCCCTATACAACCATAATCAAGCATCGCTATAGATTATACCAATAGTATCCCTTGATAATATGTCGGAAATCAACAATCAAGCTTAACAAATAGATTAGAAACATTAAACCTAACAATCAACAATCATGTCAACAGATTAAACACTTAACACTCATGTCAACAAATTAAACTTAATAATTTATGAAAAATTGAAGACTAAAATTGATAGATTAATGAGCTCCGACGAGTAATTATACCATAAATAGTGAGTAATCAGCGTCAGAAATCAACAATCAGCGATTAAACCTAACAATCATGTCAACATGTTAAACCCAACAATTTATGCAAAATTGAAGACTAAAAGTAATAGATAAAAAAGTTCCAGTGAGTAATTATACCGTAAATCAACAATCAGTTTGTAAAAGATATATACTGAACAATGAGAGATGCTGAACGAATGAATGATGATGAAAGGTGGTGATGAGTGTTTGAATCAGTGCGTAAATCGACGATGAGAGATGCTGAACGAATTAATGATGATGAGATCTGACCATTTGGTATGAGCGGTGATGATGCTGATGAGTGTTCTGTAGAAATTGGGATGAACGATGAGTGTTTTGTACTAGCCCTAGAAATTATAAAATGACATCTAAACATGACACACAACCAAAGTGTAGCCCGTGTTTTTTTTTTAAATTTTAGTGACATAAAAACGGTGACACACAAAAAATACATGTAATTGTTTCTTCAAATTTTGATAAAAGATGACAATATTTAATGACATGCGGTTTTTTACTTGTCATAATTTGACTGTTTGTCATAATTCGCGTGTCATTAAAGGTATATTTTCTACTAGTGTATACATACATATATATATATATATATGTTTTGTTTTACACTTATGTAAATTTGTTAGTACATAAATTTTACACATATGTAAACTTGTGATTATAATATATGTAATCGACAATTTTTATATAAAATATGATAAGACTACTCTTAAATAATGTTAATATATAGAAAAAACTAAAAAGTGTTTGGTTGTATAGAGTTCCTAAGAGTTCTTAACTTTTTTAGAGTTCTTAAAGTATACTAATCCTTTAATATAAATTTAAAAACTCTTTCTTAACATAGTGTTGACTATTCTCTCTAGTCATCGTCTCTCTCTCTCTCTCTCTCTCTCTCTCTCTCTCTCTCTTTCTCAAACATTAATCTCCGATATATATAACCATAGATTGAATTTTGATTGCTCTATCGTGTTTCTTCTTCATTTTGTGTTGCTTTGCAGGACCCATTACAACGTCCTCTCATCATCGCTTTGTTGGGTAATTCGGTTTCACTATCTTCATCTTTCATTTTACCCAAAGTCAAATTGGTCATTTTGTCAGACATCAATGTCTAATAATAATAGGAACCGTGCACTAATATAACCGAATTCGTGGCATCGTAGTTGCTGTGTACTAAATTTGTTTATTCTATTTCATTTCTATTAATAGTAATTGGGTTTCATGGCATTCATTAGTGACTTATTATTATTTTTATTTTTGTTTCTTTCATGCTTGGTTCGGTGAATCGTTTGGAAGTGCGATGTTTACGCATGGTAATTACTTGAAGTTTTTAGGATTTTAATGGCATGTTATGTGGTTATTTTTTGTGGAGTGGATTCATTGTGTTCGTTATATGTTTGTGTTTGGGTTAGGTAACCAAGTTATGTTTTTAGGGTTTTAGTTGCTGTAACATCACGGAAATTTCAGGCCAAAAATATCAACTTTCCAAAGTATAGGGATCAATCCTGCCAATTTCCTAACTCCAAGGTTAAAAGTGAAAATTCTGTTTTTCTGTCCTATCGTGATACGCGACCAGGACAAAGACAATCCCATCGCGTACCGCGAAGGGCTTGGTCAAAATTTCTGGAAGAAGTCAATAGCGATACGCGATCGCTGTTGAACCAACGTCATCGCGTACCGCGATGACGTGGTCTGACACGTTGTGACACGCGGCACACGATGGCATCATCTGCCGCCACGTGTCACCACGTGGCAAAACGTCCGCCACGTGTCGCCACGCGGCGTAACGCCTGCCACGTGTCACCACGTGGCAGGTCTAGTGTGTGACTGGCCAGGCCTACGGCGCGCTACGCGACGGGCCAGCCAAGGAACCCATCGAGTACCGCGATGGGATCCAAATTTATGCCTATAAATAGGAGCTCCGGGCATTCATATTTTCACACCCAAATTCACATACTACTCTCTCTCTCTAAACATCTCTCTACACCTCGAAGTTTGTGTCACCGATCCACCTCGAAAACCGTGCCCGATTCCTCGATTCCCGTGCCATACCTCGATATTTGTACCATTCCTCGACGACATCCAGAACAAGAAGGTGGTGTTGTTTTTACATCTCGAAGTGCGTGCCGTGAAGTGTTGGTGCCTCGAGAAGCGTGCCAAAGTGAGGAGAAAGATTGTACGAGGAAGGAGTGTTGATCAAGCGGCGTCGAAGTGCTGCCCGAGTATCTAGGGATTTTATGACAAGTAAAGGTAGGCATAATGCCCGATTAAAATATTAATAAAATATTATAAAGGCTTAATACCCCAAGTCGAAATTATACTCGATATCTCAAAGAAAATAAATAACAAAGAAAAGAAAAGAAAGAAAGAAAAAGAAATATATATATTTGTAAACATCTATATATATATATATGTGTGTGTGTGTGTGTTTTATATAAATATTCTTTGTTATAAATATTATTTAAGCATAATGAGTATTCTTAAATAATAAAGAAAAGAGTACGTTTCTTAAAGAAGAAGAAACGTCGGGTTTTTATAATAAACTAAAGCTTTATAAATATTACTTTTTAACTAAAGGTTTTAAAGTAAAAGAATATTGAACTAAAGGTTCATCGAGATAAATAAAGACTAAAGGTCTTAAGCCGGATTGTATATCCGACTAATAAAAGTTATACTCATACTATAAGTGCGAGATAGCAAGAGAAAGGCACACGGACGGTGTTGGAAGCCGATCCCACTTGAAAAGGTGAATACGCCCCACTTTTACAAACTTGTTTTCAAACAATTAAATGTGTTATGTGTAAAACTTTACATGAGACTAAGTGTCTCTAAAAACAATATGAATAAGAGTAAAAGCTTAGCCCTCAGGCTGTAGTATACGTTTGTCTGGATCCTTACATATGTGGTTAAATGCGGTGGGCACATCGCACCACTTCTGGTCACGACCTCCAGCCACGATGGGCCGAATCAAAGTATGTTCGAGTGAGAATGACCTTGTGTATATTTATGGTACCTAAGTACGTCGAAACGCTGCGGTGTTTTGCTGGGGTGACCTAGTGTAGAGACTCGATTTATAATGATATCGTTTTAACTTTGTTATTTGTAAGCCAAGATGGGCCGAGGCTTGCGTAACCCTCGAGGGGTGACAAAGTAAAAGAAAATATTTTAGCGTCAGCATATTCACCAACAATCATTGCTGACGTACTTTTATAACATTTTGCATGTAACCAAGAATAAAGCTTGAAGGACGAAGGGCTCAAGAATCCGATGGCTCGGATAATTTTTGTTTAAATATGATGATTTTTGTTAAACTTATCAAATCTAAACGAGACTTTCGTCTTGTCTTTTGTAATATAAATATTTAACTTTAAATCCACATGTTTTATAAAGTCTTCCGCTTAAACCCGTAACTCTGATTTAATTACAAATGTGGTACCAACTGTTAGGTCACACGCCTAGGCCTAATATGGGGGGTGTGACAGGTTGATATCAGAGCCATCGATCTTAGCGAATTGGGTATCATAAAACAATACCCAAGTTCGATCCAAGCATAGGAAAATGTTTTACTTGTTTATTTGAATAGAGATAAGATTGGCTGGTAACCCTTTCTTTCCCTCTCTACATTCTAAACCACCCATCAAAGATGACTTATGAGAAATTAATGGAGTATTATGATCGTGAAGCAAGAATAGCAAGAAAATACTACAAGTTCCCAAAGGACATCATGAGTGAAGATTATTTTGAGGCTTTCTTCAACCGAGACCAATACATTGAATGACCCAAACCAATATACTTCCCTGGAACTGAGCATTGTCCAATTAAATTACCCGATAGTCCACCGACACAGAGAATCGAACCACCAAGGCACTCTAGTTACCATACACCAACAATGCCCATATACCATCCCTCTGAAATACCGACGTACCGCCCATTAGCAATCCTGACTTATCAACCATCGGAAATACCGCAGTACTTTCCCACTGGATACTTACCAAATCCCCACCCATCTTATGCCTTCCTTTTAAAACGGCCAATAAAGGAAGAACCAAGATCCCCATCCTCCGACTGGATGCAATGCCACTCCTATCAACGAAGGTGGCATACTAGAAGCTCCACTGCTCTCGAAGTCAACTCGCAACCCAACGATGGCGAAGGGCCGTCTCGCAAGCCCAAGATGAGGGTAGTGATGCCCTACGAAAGTTTTAAGATGCCCCGGATGATCAAAAATACCACCCAGCATATGGAGGAGGAAGAACCTATGGAAGAAGAGGAACCAGAGGAAGAAGAAGAGGACCCCGAAGAAGAGGAGGATCCTGTGGAAGAGTCCGAACCGGAAGAAGAGCATCCCAATAATCTTAATGAGATATCAACATCAATGGATGGATCACTCACTTCCCAAAACCCAAGTTACGGTTCCGTCGATCCGTATGTTCAATATCTGGAGCAACTCAGGAACCAAGCTTCGTCAAGTTTCCCACCATTCCAAGGAGAAATTCCCTCGATTCAAGAGCAAGCCGATGAGATCCGAGAACAAAACATGGCTGCTAAGACTTTCTTCTACCTTGCATCCGACATGACTGAGGTCCCGTATCCTGAACCGAGGAATCACTACGAGATGGTGATATTAGGTTACCGTGACCCACCTCCACAATATGGATACCCCGACAAGGTCCCGTAATCTTATGAAGAACATTTGGATCGCGCTTTGCACGAAACCGACGATTGGAGGAAGAAGGTAGCCGAGGAAGGAAAGAAAAAGAAGAAGATGGGAGAAACGCTTCTTCATAAGTGCAACAAGCTGACAAGGGTTGTTAAGAAGTTTATGAAGGATTGAGAAGATAGTGATGATGATGTGTTTTCGAGAGTTGAAGTTTATGTGATGTTATGAATAATATAATGTTATGTGTGTTATGTGATGTATGGATAGGAATATATATACATCGAGTATGAATGTATATATATGTATGTGTTGTAATGATCGATGTATATATCTTGTATGGTATATACAAATGTTGAAATAAATAAAATGTATGTTTAATAAAAGAACATTCGTTAAATTTCAGATATAAAAGATAAAAAGGAAAAGATAAAAAGATAAAATGTCTCAACAAAGTAATAACTTTGAGGCCTCCCGAAAGGAAGCAGAAAGGCGTGAAGAATAAGGGGAAGGACCCGAAAAGGATCAAGAAGAACCGATCCCCGATAAGTACATGAAAGAAATTCAAAAATTAGTAAAAGATGCCGTAAGGGCCGAATCTGAATTTAGATCCCAATCGAGACAATCAAAACATTCACAATCTGTTCATCCTTCTCGAAAATCAGTTTCTAAACCCCGTTCTAGACCCTCACGTATGGATGAAAGTGTGCACGAATCGAACGCTGATGGAGGGGTTCGTCAAGAATTCAAGAAACTCAAAATAGGTAGGTGTACGTTCAAGGACTTTAAGTACTATGGACCGAAGGAGTTCCATGGTGACAAGGGAGCCATCAAGACTGTGAGGTGGCTTGAAGAAATGGAGACGATTGTGATTACGAGCAAGTGTTCCGAAGAAGAAAAGATTCAGTATTCTGCCCTCATGTTTAAAGGAGAAGCCCTAGAATGGTGGAACACGTTAATCTTGAGTAGAGGAATGGAGGTGATGTATTACTTGACGTGGAACAAGTTCAAGGAGCTGATAATGTTAAAATTCTGTCCGATGCATGAAATAGACCAAATACAAACCAAATTCTTGGCTCACAAGGTTGTTGGAACGAACCTTCGTGAATATAACACGAAATTTCACGAATACTGTCGTTTGGTTCCCCAATTGGTTACCCCGGAATCCAGCAAAGTTACACGTTACATTTGGGGACTACCACGAGAGATTCGTGACATGGTGAGGTCACACTTGCCACAAACCGCCGAATCCGCGATGGAGTTGGCTAGGTACTTGATGGGCGGAATGATCCGCAATAAGAAAGAGGACAAGAAGGTCGTGACAACACAAGACCCAAAGAAGGAAGGAAATACCCATTTAAAGTGTAAGGGAGTTGACCAACGAAGGTCTGGCTTCAACCCCGGCATCCCACAATGCAAAATCTGTAAGAAATACCATAGGGGTCGATGCCATCTAACTCCACGACTCTGTGAATCATGTCACAAGCCCGGCCACGCCACGGCCGATTGTTGGAAGAAGAAAATGACTTGCTACAGTTGCAAGGAAATGAGACATCTCAGCTTTGAATGCCCCAAGAATAAGCCCGCGATTGGTGGTGCGGGTGGTAGCGGTCAAAAGAATGAGCCCAAGAAGGGCAATGCAAGAGTCTTTGTCTTGGATACTAAGAAAGCGGTCGACATGCCGGAAACCTCAACACCCGCGTGGCCGACATGCCGGAAACCTCAACGCCTCATGTCTTGGATACGTTAAAGGTGTGTAGTGTCATCATAACGTATAATCACTGACAATGGCGTTAATCAAAGGTTGTTTTGATCAGTTACTGACACCGTTCATTCGAAACCTCAACACCCGCTTTTCAAACTTATTTTCACGTGGTCGTATTCAACTTGATCGTCTAGATCGTCTCAAAAACATGTTTTGGTTGAGTCCGCAATCTCCAAATTGACCAAAATCACTTCGTTTGAACGTCTAAACTATTGCCGATTCATATTCAGGTGAAGTTACAGTTTAGGCGAAGTTATCCTTAACTTCGCCTAAGGTTTAACTTCGCCTGATATTTAATTATGTAACAGCATATGAGGCGAAGTTGTGGTTAGGCGAAGTTATCATTAACTTCGCCTGGCCCTTTTAATTTTTTATATTAACTGTTATCAGGCGAACTTAAAGTTAAGGCGAAGTTGTTCCCAACTTCGCCCCACCCCTAACTTCGCCTTTACAGGATAAATCATAACTTCGCTCATGGTAATAGGCGAACTTGTGATTTGACTTGACGATTCTCTAACTTAGACTGTTTTTGTCGCAGAAATGGCAGCTGTAGCTGGAGCAGGTGGTGCTGGAGGTGACGAAGGAGGAGAGAACAATCGGCAGTTTTTCCCGGGGCATAACATGTACATTACTCTGGACCCGGATGCGAGCGGTGTTGATGATTTCCGCGAAATCATCACGTTTCTTATCCGCTCGCGTATCTTCCACGCTATTACTACAACACTGCCTATCTCTTTGCCAAACATAGAAGATTTCTGGCAGATAGTGGAATATGATTGTCGAGTCGAGCCCCCGGTTATGCGTGCAACGGTTAACAATCAAATAGTGCAGTTCTCATCTGAGCAGATAAGGGTGGCTTTGCAGTTTGGGGATGAAACGAGAGACGATCCTACAGATTTCGTGGCTCCATTCAGAGATGGTGCTTTTCTGAGAATGGGATATTCTGGTCCATTGGGAGATACTCAAAGACGAAAGGGATTCTTGTTAGACCAATGGCGATTTCTTATGCACGTGATGATCGTGTGTATGTCAGGGAGAAAGGCTGGTACAGATGGAATGGGTGCGACCATGCAGTCGGCAATGACATCACTGACTTACAATAAGCGTTATAGCTTTAGTCAGATGGTGTTCTACGAGATAGACCGTCAAAGATGAGCGATGGCGCGTGAGATATTTCTGATGTATCCAAGATTCCTTCAAATGATCTTGAATCACGTTGCTCCCACGTTACCTCAGCGCCGCCCGATTAGATATGTGGAGAGTGTAAGCAAGAGGGTCTTCGCTCAGTGCAGATCATCAAGTGCGAGGAGCAAACCTGAGCTCCGTCCTCGACATAGTCCATTATTTGGGTACTTGATCAATCCAGAGTATGTCCCAGCTCGTGGGGACGAGTTTCGGGATCCGGCACCACAACAGGCTGGAGCACCTCAACCACCACCTGAGGTACAACAACCTTTACCTGCTGCTCCTATTATGGCACCGGAGGAAAATGTAGACCTTGATGCTGCGTTTGGCGGTCAAGGATTTTTTGATATGGATCGTGTTGACCCTGAGGAAGAGGTACAGGTCTCGGTAGCCCGGGTTACTAGTGTGAATGTTGCTATGGCAGCTACGACGGAGGCTGATTCTGATTCTTCAGATGATGATGTGGCTGAAGCTAGACGGATTTTAGTTACACAAGAAAGGATTCATGGGAAGAGGAAGAGAGACAATGATGACAGTGATTCGGACTTTGAGGAAGATTTACATCAGTTGGTCCGTAGATCGAGAAGGGAAAGGGCAGGTGCAGGTTCGGGAGCTGGTGAGAGCTCAAGGGTGGTTCGTTTCACTCCACCCTGTAGGTTCCCTGGACGGATCGCACGAGATATATCGGTCTACTCAGGTGCGGAATCCCTGCGTAGATCGTTACGAGTATAGAACACAAACCAAACAAACACACGAACAACCGAACACACGTTATATATTATAACTCAAACACGTGACGTAATATCACTGTTACAGACTCTCGTCCTCACGTTACAACGAACTCGAACTACTGAAACGAACTTAAACCACTCACTCAAACCAAGCCGTAAGCTAGGTATATAAATACACGACAACTTCGCCTGGCATGTTCAGGCGAAGTTGTCCATAACTTCGCTTGACTAACAAGTTCGCCTGTTAAGCGAACTTGTCAGTAACTTCGCTTAAACATACAAAACATAATTAAACATTACAGACTCGATTACAGACACTAGACTATGAACTACTGACATTATGCACCAACAGACTCCCCCTTGGCAGTAGCTTCATATCTTGATCTTTAAGCACTTGTCTCGTAATATTCAATCTTGTCTCTTCACGCATGCACTCCTTCTCTAACACAAACTGACACAACTCTTTGATACTTCCTCGCTTCGTCCTTCCAAGCAGGAATATAAAAGATTTTCTTCTCATTAAGCACCTTCAGATCAGCTTGCGATAAGTTTACCAAATGCATCGGATCGTAAACTCTTAGGAGCTCTTGTTCATCCTCGTCTTCCATCACCGCCTCTGCTGTCTCACAATCCACATACCACCACTTTAGGTCTTTAAGCACATCCTTGGGCATTAGCTTCATCGGTACTTCTTTCAGGCACCGGATCGGTTTATACTTCATGACCATCCAAGGTTTTCCATCAGCTCTCATACCTCTATCCTTGTCTTCAACAAGTTTTCCCTTCTGTGGTTTCAACAGCTCAAACTTCTTTTCTTTTATACTCTCTCTCCATACAATTTTCTCAATGACTCTAGCCATATTATCGTCATTTCGATTGATTAACCCCAATTTGGCTAAGTCTTTCACTTCACATTCCGGCAGTGTATTCAACGACCTTAACATTCTTTTAAAATACTGAACGCCGTCATACCGTTTAATCACAAAGAGCTTCAACTGCTCATCATAGATCCAGCAAATAATCCCTTTCTTCGCTTCGGCATAGCCTTTAATATTGTAACTCTTCTTAAACATTGTAGGGACCGCTGGTTTCTTCGTTTTGACGAACCACTGAGCATAGCCTTCCTTCCACCTAGGCTGCTCTTCCCATTCAGTATCATCTATTACTGTCTCATTACCCATATCAGCTTTCTCCACACCTGGAATGTCATGCTCCACATTCTCTTCTACTATTTCACCTTCCTCAACATCTTCTTCAATCACAATCTGTGCGCCAATCTTCTCAATCTCCTCAGTAGGCAGCACATCATCATCAAACATCACATCATCATCTAATTATTTTAAAGCATCAATCACATCATCTTCATCATCAACCATCACCACCTCATCACCACCAACTGCACCTGCAGACTCCCCCTGAGTTGTGGAAGTCCCAAGAGCTTGAGTAGTTCTTGGCAACTCACCACCTGCACCTTTCGATGCATTGGGATCATCGTCTCTATCATTTCTCTTCTTTGTCCTTAACTCGTCGCCTCTACAGCCTGTCTCCCCCTGAGATGCCAAGAACTCCTTCAGAGGTGGTGGCACAATTTGTAGAGTCGACAGTCGTTGCAACTGCAGGGTTGTCGGTCACGATACCACCTGCGGTTACGTCCACAACTGCTTCTGATGTCCCGGTTACATTCGAGATCCCTGCTGCGTATACTCAAGACACATCTAACATGAGGTTTGATTTCGATGCAACCCTCTCAGACTCGGAGAGAATAGCTGCACTTGAACGGGTTGTGGCAGAGCAATCGAGGATAAACTTTATCCAGACCCAGGCTATTCAGCGCCTTGTAGCAGAGAATCAACTACAGTCGTGTAGGTTCCCTGGACGGATCGCACGAGATATATCGGTCTACTCAGGTGCGGAATCCCTGCGTAGATCGTTACGAGTATAGAACACAAACCAAACAAACACACGAACAACCGAACACACGTTATATATTATAACTCAAACACGTGACGTAATATCACTGTTACAGACTCTCGTCCTCACGTTACAACGAACTCGAACTACTGAAACGAACTTAAACCACTCACTCAAACCAAGCCGTAAGCTAGGTATATAAATACACGACAACTTCGCCTGGCATGTTCAGGCGAAGTTGTCCATAACTTCGCTTGACTAACAAGTTCGCCTGTTAAGCGAACTTGTCAGTAACTTCGCTTAAACATACAAAACATAATTAAACATTACAGACTCGATTATAGACACTAGACTATGAATTACTGACATTATGCACCAACACACCCGCACTGTCTGGTATGACTATGGTCCCTACACCATTGCCAGTTACAGGGCCAAGCGCCACGGATGTTCCCGTGGTGACTACCTCATCTTCGTTTGGCATACCACCCACTACATTCCAGCTCTCGGCTCCGGAGATTGTGTCCTTGCCACCTCCAACTCTTACTTCATCGGAGGTCGTAGCAAGATTTGTTGAGTCGACAGTTGTTGCTATTGCAGGGTTGTCGGTTACGATACCACCTGCGGTTACGTTTCCACCTGTTTCTGAGGTGCCGGTTACATTGGGAATCCATCCTCCGTACGCTCAAGACATATCACATCTGAGGTTTGATTTCGATGCAACCCTATCCGACTCGGAAAGAATAGCAGCGCTTGAAAGGGTCGTGGCAGAACAATCAAGAGTAAATCTTATCCAGACTCATGCTATTCAGCGCCTCGTTGCGGAGAATCAGATTCAGTCGTCCCTCCTGATCGAGCATGGTAAAATAATTGATGCCTTGAAACAGTTCTTGGCATCTCAGGGGGAGACGAGCTGTAAGGGTGACGAGCTGAGGACAAAAAAGAGCAACGATCGAGACGATGATCCCAATGCATCGAAAGGTGCAGGTGGAGAGTTGCCAAGAACTGAACAAGCTCTTGGGACTTCCACATCTCAGGGGGAGTCAACGAGTGCAGCTGGCGGTTCAGGGGGTGATGATGTGGTGGTTGTGGATGCTGAGGAGATGATGGATGATGATATTGTAGGTGACGACGATGTGTTACCGGTTGAAGAGATTGAGAAGATTGGGGCTGAGATTGTCATTGATAGTGAGATTGAAGAATGTGAGATTGTGGAGGAGAACGTTGAGCACGAGATTTCGGAAGTTGATAAGTCAGATATGGGTCAAGATATGGGAGGCGATGAGACGGAATGGGAGAAGCAGCCAAGATGGAAAGAAGGCTACGCTCAGTGGTTCGTAAAGACTAAGAAACCGGCGGTTCCTACTATGTTCAAGAAAAGTTACAACATCAGGGGTTATGCTGAATCGAAAAAGGGGATTATATGCTGGTTATATGATGAGCAGTTGAGGCTTTTTGTGATTAAACGGTATGATGGGGTTCAGTATTTCAAGAGGTTGTTGAGATCATTGAATACGTTGCCTGAGTGTGAAGTGAAGGACTTAGCCAGGTTGGGGTTGATAAACATGAGTGATGATAACATGGCTAGGGTCATTGGGAAGATAGTCTGGAAGGAAAGCATAAAGGAGAAAAAATTCGAGCTGTTGAAACCACAGAAAGGAAAGCTCGTTGAAGACAAAGATAAAGGAATGAGAGCAGATGGCAAGCCTTGGATGATAATGAAGTATAAGCCGATCCGGTGTATAAAAGAAGTGCCGATGAAACAAATGCCCAAGGATGTGCTCAAAGATCTGAAATGGTGGTACGTTGATTGTTAAACAGCTGAAGCAGTAATGGAGGATGAAGATGAACAAGAGCTGATGAGAGTATATGATCCTATGCATTTAGTGAATTTGTCTCAAGCTGATCTGCAGGTGCTGAACGAGAAAAAGATATTTTACATTCCTGCTTGGAAAGAAGAAGCAAAGAAATATCAAAGAGTAGTTTCAGTTTATGTACGAGAAGGCGTTCATGCTTGAAGATGGAAGACATAAGAGTTTTGGGATTACGAGACACGTGTTTGAAGATAGAGATATGAAGCTACTGCCAAGGGGGAGTCTGTTGGTACATGATGTCAGTAGTTCAGTATATAGTGTCTGTAATCAAGTTAGTATGTTTTGTATTTGGATTTAAGCGAAGTTGTCTAACAAGTTCGCCTGATATGGTCGAACTTGTTGAACAAGCGAAGTTAGTGACAACTTCGCCTAAACATGTTAGGCGAAGTTGTCGCATGATAAATACGGACAGGTTACGGCTTGTTTAAGAAGTTGAAAAGAATTCGTGTAATCAGTGATCGGTGTATCACGTGTTTCTAGTTGCAATACAATGTGTTCTTTGTTTATTGTAACGCGTGTTTGATTGTGTTTAACGTGTATCGTCTTCTACGCTCGTATCGTTTTACGTAGGGATTCCGCACCTACGTAGAACGAGATATTCCGTGTAGATCCGGCTGGGAACCTACACTTACATATGTGGTTAAATGCGGTGGGCACATCGCACCACGCTTGGTCACGACCTCCAGCCACGATGGGCCGAACCAAAGTGTGTTTGAGTGAGAATGACCTTGTGTATATTTATGGTACCTAAGTACGTCGAAACGCTGTAGTGTTTTTCTGGGGTGACCTAGTATAGAGACTCGAATTTATAATGATATCGTTTTAAATTTGTTATTCCTAAGCCAAGATGGGCCGAGGCTTGCGTAACCCTCGATGGGTGACAAAGTAAAAGAAAATATTTTAGCGTCAGCATATTCACCAGCAATCATTGCTGACGTATTTTTATAACATTTTGCAGGTAACCAAGAATAGAGCTTGAAGGACGAAGGGCTCAAGAATCCGATGGTTCGGATAATTTTTGTTTAAATATTAAATATGATGATTTTTGTTAAACTTTTAAACAAGTAAATCTAAACGAGAATTTCGTCTTGTCTTTTGTAATATAAATATTTAACTTTAAATCCACATGTTTTATAAAGTTTTCCGCTTAAACCCGTAACTCTGATTTAATTACAAATGTGGTACCAACTGTTGGGTCACACGCCTAGGCCTAAGATGGGGGTGTGACAGTTGCATTTTAGTTGCTTATTGTTTATCTGAAAATAGGCATGCTCTTATTTGTGATATTTTGTTTAATTTTGGTTCTTGTGATGCTTTATGTTTAGGCTTCAATTTTAGATTCTTTTGATTGGTTTATTGTATAGTATGTGTTGGTTTGCTTTTACTTTGAGTGTATGTTAGTTTGGTGTATTATGATTAAGGAGTTTGTCGTTTGAGTATTGTAGGTTGCATATGATTTATGTTTTAGTACATTGGTGTGTGAGATATGTTTGGCATTATTTATTAAACGAACATTTCTTCAAAAACTATCAATTTGGGTTTTTGTTAACATGAGATGTTTTCATTTAAAAAAAATTAAAATTGTTAACTAGCTTTTAACTTATATACCATATCCATATAAAAAGTGAAAAATTTGTGTATTTTAAACTTCACACCAAAAAGGTATCAAAGCAAGTTGTCACACCCCAACCTACGGCGGAAATGTCGGGGCGAACTGATTGCTCACAGCTTTTCAAAGGTGACTATCATGTAACATTTAAATGACAATATCTATTAATTTAATAAAATTTTCAAATAAATCGAATACAACAAATGCATAACCCATAAACATACAACAATACAAGATCTTGATTTAATTATTTTCTAACTTAAAATTCTTCACTAAGTCTTCATCAACCTGCATTAAGTTTCTACGATAACCTGCATATGCGTATAAAATAGATTTTTGTCAACAACACATGTTGAGTGAGCAACACACCAGTTTAGTTGTACATATAGTATGTATAATAAAATACGTAGCTGCGACAAGTCATAAGAGAATAACAAATTAACCAAATGAGCAAGTATAACTGAGATGTCGAGAAGCACAAAGGCTATAACGAGTGGCGTATGATCATACTATTATGAGATTATGTTGGACCTCTCTGAATGCGGTACACGTAAAGCATGTAAGCACATAAACAAGTAAGGTATAAGTTGTTAACACATAAGACAATAGTTGCAGTTTTGAGTATAAGTATATATGAGAAATATAAGTTCTACGCATATGTCCCCAAAACAGTATGAAAACGAGTAAAAAGAGGGGAATGTGGTACTCACCTCGATAGACGAACAAAAGTGAATAGGTAACACTAAAAAAATGACTAAAGCGGATCACGCATGTTGACGATAAAACCTAATAATGAAAAAGAATACGTAGATAAGCTAAGTTAATGAACTAGATCGGATAAATGAGGTCGATAATTATTAAAAAGCTATTAAGTCAAGTTATATATTAATATAATATTTTATTTTATATAAAGATATTATATGAAAAATTATTAGTTTTGTTAAATTACAAATAAAGTAAATTATAATATTAGATAAATAAAACACATCTTTCAAATATTAATAATTTACTAATCCGTTCAAAAGTATATTATAATATTTAATATAGTATATAAAAATATTATATGAATAAAATACATCTAAGAAAATTATAAGCTCGTTAAAGCACATAAATATATATAAAGTTTCTCTTTTGTACTTTTGTATATATATATATATACATATTTTTATCAATAATATAGCTTTCTTTTATAAAATACTTAGACTATATTTTTAAATACGTAGATTAACGTGATATATATTTTATATGTATGAATATATTAAGTTAAAACCCTTTTTAAATAAATTAAAAACTTTTAACAAATAACTAGTATATATATATATATATATTCGTATATATTGTTTTAACCAAAGATCGGGAAATAGGATCGGTTAATAATTCGGTTTGTCGGTCCTATAAATACATTGATTTATTAATATATTGATTATAAGTTAATCGATTAGTTAATGATTTATATAAGATAAATTGATTAAAATTCAAAGATCTAACAAAAACGGGCTGGTGAGGGATCGAACCTGCGTCCCCACAGCCATCCAAGCTTTAACGTTCCAACACTAGCCAACTGAGATGACAAGCAATTTGTTGTAAAAACATAAACGATTAAACATAAACAAGACAGAAGGAAAACCCTTATAGATTATGAATTCTAAAATCAAATCGATCAAACCGTTAACTGTTAATCCAATTAACATTAGGGTTATTGTAGTATGAAGAACGACGATCATAAATATATAATCAATTACCTCGGATGATGCTTGAAAGGTGGTCAATTAAGAATGAACAGAGCCGGCCTAGCGAAGATCAGGAACACGATATAAACATTGATTATACTCTAATTAAATAAGGGGTTATTGACGGCGCTGGAGTAAGGATCAAATATGTAGGTTTAATTTAAATTTGGTGTTCGTTACAATGTATAACCGTAACGGGCTATGTCGGCATTAACAATAGTCAGAACACATACTATTTGGTCGTTATAGTACAATTAGGTATGGGGGTTTAGATTGCGATGGTATATAGATGCTAATTGCGGGTTTAATCGGATTTATATGAACGTTTCTATGTATAACGCGTTTGTGTTGATGTCGGCTAGGTTATTTAGGTGAAAAATTAACTTGATTGTGTTAACAAAATTAAGTTGTTGGTGATGATCGTTTATACTTAAGGAATGATTCACACAATTCAATGCCAATAATAGGACGAGAATTAAGCCTCAAGAAAACAAAACAGGTAGACGGGTTTGGGTATTCGGGTCTGATAGATGGGTAATTGGGTTAAAGGGTTGCAATATAATGGGTATTGCAGTTTAGTCCTTATAGATTAGAGGTGGAAACATTTAGGGGTAAAAGCATAGATAAGGGTACCAAATGCATATCCTTGAAAGTTATTTATATATATATATATATTAATATTAAATAAATATGATAAGAACTACTACTACTGCTGCTGCTGCTGCTGCTGCTGCTGCTACTGCTGCTGCTGCTGCTTCTGCTACTACTACTACTAATAATTCGATAACCGTGATATTTTATTGGTGAAATTTATCGAACGTAAACGGGTTGGGTTTAAATAAATATATTAATTATGAAAAGTCCGAGTTGTTACAGTCTCCCCTACGTTAGGGAATTTCGTCCCGAAATTAAATGATACTATAATAACACCATTAAATTTAGAGAAAAAGAAAATTTTAAAATAAAATGTAAAAAAATTTATCATAACATCGAACTTTGAATAGTTAAAACAACGCTCCAAATGCAAATCCGATAAGGACACTTATATATAGGATGTACTAGCGGCGTATCCACCATGTCCTTATCATTTCTACATTTGTACTGTTATTCCAACTAATCTCAATTCTATATTATGACACACAACTTTACGCTTCATGATTTCAATGCGAGGACTTCCATAATTATGTTCCGGACCATAATTATTGTTACCGTCGGATGGTCCACATGATTCGTCTCATCATGTGGGTTTACAAAACATTTGAGTAGAACATGATTTTAAGGAAACAAAAATTTTCAAGAAGTTTTAATTATAGAACCGATGTATAAAACATTTCAAAAGTTGTGATTGATTTAAATAGAAGAGCTTCTAAAACATCTTTTAACACAAAAGTATAAGTATTTGGAAAAAAAAAAATAAATAACTTATTAATAGTTACGGTTAATAAAATGAGTTGTGATGAATGAAGGAAGGTAAGGAAACATCACAGCGGTAGGCTTTAATAAACAATCTATTTAACGAAAAGAATTATAAAGTACTATACGTGAAGGATAAATAGTTCAAACTGAAATAATTCAAGACCACAAAATGGCGTTACAAGATCATAATTAAGAAAAAGACAATATAATAAAGACAGATAAAGAAAACGACAAAAGTCTTCGGGGTCCTTGAGTAGCTTAATTGATGTGACTTGAAGCACCATGAGGTGTTGCATTTATAGGAGTTGGAGCAGTCGAGGTAGATTGACTTGGGATACCTTGAATAACTTGAGCTTGAACTGTTTGCAAGAAGGTTGTTTGGTGGAAATATGTCTGGTAAACTTGAGCTTGTGGTTGCGAGGTTTGGTAGTGTTGGGTTAAGTAAGGTTGACCTTGATTGATGGGGGAAGCTTGAGAGACATGAGGTTGATGGGTTTGAGCATGGTAAGCATGGGTCAAGTAGTAGGGTATGGTTGTAGATTGGGCTTGATGAGCTTGGGTAAGTTGAGGGCAAGTATTACGGAGGTGATTTGGGTTTCCACAATGGTAGCAACACGAGCATTAGGAACATCAGGTTGAGCATGAGTGGTAGGTTGTTGCAGAACAGCTTGTGCGGTAGGCGGGTGATATACATGTATTTATACATCTCGAATCCCGTGTAAAGTTATGTTTATTTAATGTTTTGAGTTCGTTTTAGTTCGAGTTTTTTTTATCTTTTATTATTTAAGGTTTTGAGTCAAGTATTATAAAATTATCATGTTTTAACTCGTTTGATGTTTTGCATGTTAAGTTCTAATTCTTTCTATCATTTCATAAGAAGTTTATGTTCGTTTTGATCGTCACCGGTTACATGATTAGTTCACTTAGAGTTTTGATTTGTTTTCATGTAGATGGTGGTTTTTAAGTCAAGGAAAAGAAGGCCTAGAAGGTTCATATCGTTGCTTGGAGTTCAAGGAAGAAATCTAGCATGATTTAGCAATACATATAACAAAATAATAAAAAATCCGAAAATTCCCTCCTAGAGGGTGCCGTCGCGAGCGACCGGGTGAGACCATTCCCTCCGCGCGGCGCCTAGGGCTTCCTGGTCACACGTTTTTGCAAGTCCAAGCCCATTATGCGTTCTATATATACATCTTTATATCCTAGCCGATTCTAACAACAAGTGCAACCGATTTCAAGAGTGTTTCCAAGGTTTTCAAGTTGTTTTTGGAGGCTAGGAAGAGAGGAGATAATAGAGATTTCATACAATTGTTCAAGGATCGATTAAGAAGGGTTATCTCGTTCTTTATCTTTGTTCTTGTTCATTATCTTTCATGATGTTTCTCTTTGTTGTTAATACTTGTTTAGGATTGTTTTTAATAATGATTCTAGGCTAGCCTTCATGTCTACCTAGGTTTAATGAACATATGTTGATTTGATACTTGCTTTGGATAATTGTTTAATTATGGTTTCGTTATTTTAATAGTAAAAGACTTGATTTTTCTTTCATGATGCATATGAATGTTTATTATCTTGATTGATTATTAACTATTGCTTCACATAGATCTTATATCTCTTGATTGTGTTCTTTAGATTTAGGGTTTATGTTTAATCATTAATTGGTGTTTTGATTATTGTGATTGAATGGGCCCATTAGATCATAGAAGTTAGTTGATTGTTGGTTAGGGTTTTGAATGTTCTGCTAAATTCCAATAGCTGTAAGGTGAGGAGTTGTTCATGTGTCTTGGTCAATTGCATGCTAGGATAGATAGTGACAATATTCTTGCTCAGTGTGTTGATCCTTGTTCATGATGTCGTGTTTAGCCTATCAAGATATCTAAGGTTTAGTGTTTCATGAGATTACTTGCTTTAGATACTATTAATTAACCATATTTGATAACCGTGAGGAAATCAATATAACTGATTGCTTAATAATCTAATATTCATTCTTTAGGATTTTACTTGATGCGATTGAGGGTCCTTTAGGGTTTGTTAGATGAATACGTTTAGAAATCAGCTTCCATATCATGTTATTTGTCCATTGCTTGATGATTGTTGATACATGGGATTCTTACCTAGGTAGATTCATTCTGTGATTGGTTTCGATCTTGTGGTTAATTGCTTATTTCTTGTTTACTTGTTTATTTGCTTTCTTAATTAAATCCTAGTTTAAAAACCCCCTTTAAACATTAATAATAAATAGTCGAGTCTAATTAGTTAATTAACGTAATTTATAGAGTCCTGTGGGTTCGATATTCCAGACTTACTTAGCTTTAGTACAATTGACCGGTTCACTTGCCGGTGTATTATGTAGTTGAGTCTTAAGTCTAATTTTTTATTACTTGTTTTGTTTAGTTAATATTTAATTGACTGTTTTCATCACATCAAGTTTTTGGCGCCGTTGCCGGGGACTCTTGGCAATTGCGTTATTATTAATTGGACTTATTTTCTACGTTCATGCTATTTGTTTTATTTTCGTTTGAGTCGTAGGAGTCTAAGTTAATTTTAGTTTATTCTCGTTTTTAGCTTTAAATTTTATTTTTTAGTCTACTTACTTGGTATGTTGCGATTTCAGGTTTATGCCACATCTTCGTTCGCCAGGACCACCACCGGTAAATCTGGATTTTTCTCTGTTCAAGATCGAGACCAGCTCGTCAGCAGAGAAACCACCGTCAGAAGCTACTTCTTCACAAAAATCGTCACCGCACAGTTCACCACCAGAAAGTCCGAGAAGTCAACCAGACGTTCAAAGGGCCGACGACAGAACAATTGCTGCTCAAGCCTTCGATAGTTTAACCGGAAACCAGTCATGCATCGTCGCTCCCGCAATCAACAATCCCAACTCGTGGCAAATTCCGTCATACGTCATGAACAACATCGTTCAAACTAATCAGTTCATGGGGCGTGATGACAAGGATGCACCGGCTCACATTAACCGACTTTACCGCGTTCTTAAAACTTTTAATTTACAAGGCGCTACCGAAGATGCTATTTTCTTACATCTGTTTCCATTTTCACTTGCAGGTAAAGCAGCTACTTGGCTTGATACTCAGCCGCCTGGCACGTTCACCACTTGGGAAGCACTGCGTTCTGCATTTATTAAGAGATACTTCCCACCGGCTAAAGCGGTTATTCTTCGCGATCAGATTCACTCGTTTCACATGGAACCGGGGGAGCGATATTGTCATGCTTGGGAGCGTTTTCAGAGCTTGCTGTCTCGATACTCACAGAATGGTCTCACACCATGGGCTCTCGTGGAGAAATTTTACAATGGGTTGAACTATGAAACCCAAGTTCGGTTCGACACGGCCGCGGGAGGAAGTCTACTGGCCAGGAAGAATGTCGCCGAATGTAACGAGATGTTTGAGAGTTTCGCTCAATCGGACCTTGTCAAAGAGCCACATCGCAGGAATTCCACTCCCGTCAGCAGTACATCCTCATCTGCTCGAGGTGTACACCAGGTTAATCTGGATACTAGTGTGGCTGCTGCTTTGGAATCACTAACTAAAGAGGTTAAGGAGCTGAAGGCTAAGGTGGACAGATGTGAGTTTTATAGAGGTGGACATGGTACGTTAGAGTGTCTGGTGATGAATCAACAAGTCGATTTCGTTGCTGGTTAGACTAGGTTTCCCAATAATTACAACACCAATAATCAGAATTGGAACACTTACAAGAACCCGAATCAGAATAATGCTAATTGGCGTCCGTCGGGTGCACCACCTGGATTTCAAAATTCATATAATCAAGGACAAGGTCAGTATTATAATAATAATAACACCGATGGTACTAATGTTCCAAATAATGTGCAGGATTCGAACGGTGGACTTGGGCGTTTGGAAGAGATGATGAAGCTAATCTTGGATAGAGATCAAGTTACACAAAAAAAGTTAGCCGAACACGATTTGCTCTTCAAGAATCAACAATCTTCTATTCTCGATATTCAAAGGACTGTTGGTGATATTGCTCGTCGTTTAGAAGAAAGGCCCCCAGGTCAGTTTTTGGGTATCCCTCAAACTAATCCGGCTGCTCAATTGAACGCCATCTCCACTCGTAGTGGTAGGGTTTTTGGTCCGGAGGTAGTTAGTAGAGAAATTAGGGAAGATAGGGACGATGAGTTGATAGATGAGGAGATAGAGGTAGATGCTCCAAGTAAGTCACAAAATACAACACCAATCATAGAGCCGCAAGTTAAGAAAAACATCGATAAGAAGTCGGTTGGAGTCCAGCCACCACCACACACCATTGACTTAGCCTATGTCCCATATCCCGCTCGTCTATAGAATCAAAAGTATAAGAAAGATTACGGGCATTTTCTTAGTATATTTATCCAATTGAATGTTAATCTCCCGTTTGTCGAAGTTCTTCAGCATATGCCTAAGTACGCCAAATTTTTGAAAGACCTTCTTAAAAGAAAGGATAAGTTGGAGGAGATGTCGACTGTGCCCCTAAATGGAGAATGTTCCGCAGTAGTGCTCAATAAAGTTCCGGAGAAATTACCCGACCCCGGTGTTTTTTCCATTCCATGCCTTTTCGGAAGTGATAAGACGTGTCAAGCATTAGCCGATCTAGGAGCTAGTATAAACCTTATGCCATATTCTTTGTATGAAAAGCTATACCTAGGAGAGCTCACCCCTACTCGTATGACATTGTCGTTAGCCGATCGTTCCGTTAAGTATCCCAGAGGTGTCGTAGAGAATTTGCTCGTTAAGGTAGATAATTTGGTTTTCCCCGTAGATTTTGTTGTTTTAGATATGGAGGCCGACGAGAGAGTTCCTATCATTTTAGGTCGTCCATTCCTACGTACTGCTAGGGCGGTCATTGACGTGTTTGAAGGTAAAATTACTCTTAGAGCCGGTGATGATAGTGCCACTTATTTGGCTAAGTCCATGAGACATCCGAGTGGTCAAGACGGTCTTATTGATCCATGTCACCCAGTTTACTCGATAGAATCATTTATCTCGGGCATGGGCCCTAGTCTTGACGATTCCCTTTCTGTAAGTTTAAGTGTGGGGAAGGAGCGAGCGGTTTCTAGCTCTCAGGAAATGGTGAAGTGTGTTGGAGAAAGAGGTGGTGGAAAGCGTAAGTTTGAGAAAATTCGTGGTGTTAAAAAGAAGAAGACCAAGATTGACGAATGGTCGGATCGTGATTCGATATCCTTGAGGGCATTGGAGTTCTACCGAGGTGGAGGAAGCTCCACTCGGTCCACCACGTGATTCGCATAGCATAGGTTCTTGAGTGAAAACTCAAGTGTAGAGTTTGTAGATTTTACTTTAGTTTAGTTTTTATTTTCTTAGTTTTGTTGAGTCATCGAGTCGCTAACGTAGTATTTTGTAGTTCGTTGTTGTTTTTGCGTTTTTGAGTTTTTCTAGGTAAAAGAGAGATTGTATGAGCTAGAGAGACGATCCCCAAGGAAGAATTTATTGAAAAAGAAAAGTGTGGGGATGGAGTAGCAGTGGAGCCGTATACTTCATGCTTATTTATTTGCTCCTGATTATTATATTTTATATATTTATTGGTGAAATACTTTAATTGCTTAATATCTATCAGTTTTGATAAGATAGATTATTAGATATGTTTGTTTTGTTTGGCCGCTTACGTTCATGTGTGAGAGAAGGAGTTACCATTGTTGAGCATGTTCGTAGTTGGAGGGCATTCATGGAAGAAGACTCTAGCATCATGTTTCATTCGCATATTATCAACTACGTCTTTTCCATTATCTAGCATATTAACTTTTTATTTTGTTTTTATAATTTTTAGAGTCTTAGTTTTTGTAGGCCGGTTTTATTTTATTTTTTTTTTAAGTCGTCCTTATCCTTGCATTGAGGATAATGCAAAATTTAAGTGTGGGGATAGGATATTTGAGTCTTGATTTTGTTTTAAAAAAAATAAATTATTAAAAATTTGAAAAAAATGTTTTAAAAAATGTCGCTTGAATTTAGTTTTTTGCGTTAAAGTGGGAAATGATGATATTTATCGGGAAATCGGTTTTTCAAACTACTAATAATATGAGATAAATAAAAGAAAAAACACTTAACTTGGGATGTGTCGGTAGGCTCAGCCTTGAAAATGAAAGGACAAATTTGATAAAATGGTTAAAACGGAAATATTTTGTGGGTAAAGCGTTTTGTCCGTGGAAAATATGTAATGAAAGGTCGGGCCATACTCAAGCCTCAATTATTGGTATGAAAAAGTGGAAATATTATAAGTTTTAAAATCTGAATACGTTATCATATGATGCTTGGGTAGGTTTAACGTTAGAGTATGTCGTGTAGCCTGTGATATAAATCTTAAAACTGCTAGTTTAGTGTTTTACACCTCATCGGCGTATGGTTTTATAACCTTAAATCTTGTATTGATGGGATGCTTCGGGTCCGGAGACCATGGGTCTGTATGTAATCTATTCATCTAGGTATTCACAATTCCTAAGTGGGGTTATGGATATTTAAAATAAAGCCAAAAAGAGCAAACCTTTATAAGTCTTTAAACATGATCACAAAAGTACAAATTCACTACAGACTTGATCATCCACGCTGTTAGCCATGTGAGGTCCCCTTGCTCGCGTCTCATTACCATTAAGAAACGGACCACAAGGGACACACTACATGTAAGCCCTACAGATGAAATTTTGCATGCTCACCTATGGTGATGGATTTGGGGTATTGCTTGATAACGGGGGTATGTCATGTTGTGGGAAACACTAGCTATTAATTAATTGAACCTTAATCGTATCTAATGGCTGCTTGGTAGACTTTTATGCTTAAGCTTAGGTGGATAAACAATACCCTTGATCGTCTTAACTATTCATGAAAAAAATAGAGCAACAAAAGTTTTAAATCTGTTAATTTTGAGGTTTAACTCAAGTTGGGGTGGTCTGGTCCAGTAAAAGCTGAAAATAAGCGGGTCTTAATTGTGTAAACCACTAAGTACTATTATTGTCGGATCTTATTTGTCCCGGTAAAGATTAAGGCATGGGTTTAAGTGGACAACAATATCGGTGATCGCGGTTTTTGCATTTGATGTGCGAAAATATATATATAAATAAAACACAAGTCACAACTAAGCTTTAAAAACCAAACAATCTATCCTAGTTCACACAAATGGCAAGTGTACCGGTCGCGTATAGCACAGATGAAAAAAATCCGGATATCGAACTCGAAGACACGTGAAAACGTTTATAATTACTAAACTTTAACCAAGACTCACCAAAATATTTAATTGATTTATTTTAGAATTTAATTTAACTACTTAACTTAACTGAATGAAAACTTTTGACAAAACTTTGAAAACTTTGGTTTAAATTCAATATATAAAGACGTCTACCTAGGAATGAATCATGTTGACAGAAATAACAAGACAACGGATTGAAAAAATTCACGACGCCGGTTATAAAAGATGACACAACTAAAACTTGTTTAAGAAAGTCAAATTACCTCTCAGTCTCTCTAACAATCTCTAACTTATCTTAGTTGATTTTAAAGAATAAACCGGAAAAACAATTATTAACGTGTTCAAATAAATGTCGACTCTCCTCTCGGTCTCATCGACACACTATCCTAATGGAGACAAATACTATGTCACCAAGGATAGAGGAACAATTTAACTTAACCCAAATTAAACCAACTAATTGCACATAAACACTCAAACTCGACAAGACAAAAACCCGCTCTCGCGCGGTCTTAATTCTAACAAGTAAAAGCAACGAGACAATATTACTTCTTATCACCTCTCGGTCTCAAAGAAGGTGTATTTTAACTGATTTTAGATTATTTATATTACCCACTTATCCCTACGGTTGTACACCCCGCAAATAAACCCTAAACACCAAGTCAAGAGTCTAACAAGCAATCGATTAATCAAAACTAATTCAATTAACTAATGCAAGAGGATTATAAGTAATAAAACATAAAACACAGCCATGACACACAATCTAATTTATGGTTTAGTTAAACTTTACATCAATAATTCAAGTCTTGAACATTAACAATCCATTAAACAAGTCTAAACTACTCAACAATCATCTATCCTAGGCAAAACAAGCAAGTTTAGCTACTCATAGATTTTGGACAGCCATGTATACTTAAGAAAAACATCACAAACATCAACTTAAACATGATCAAATTCATTCAAGATTCAAACACAATCAATCACAAGTCAAACTATCAATCACTTGCAAAACAATCCAAAGTAAAAGATTAATTCAACAAAGTTAGGGTTCTTGAACAATAACCAAAGTTTAAGGACAATTACTTAGGGTTTATGGCTGAGATTTATGATGTATAAGATGCCTAGCAGCTGCACAAGATGCCCCTTGATGTTCTCCTTCCTCTCCAGCCGCCACAGCCACCTCAGCCGCCCTTTTTTCTCTTTTTTCTTGCTGCTACAGTTGTTCCGATTGGAACAGTAGAAGAAACTAGGGTTTAGGGTTTTTTTATCTTTATTTCGGGTTTGTTGGTTGAATAATGGCTGGAATCTCAATTAATTATCTTAATATAATATTATACAAGGCTTCTAACTTGTGGGCTTGGGTTGGGCCTTGAGTTGTAGCTTTAAAACTTGACCAACAAGTCCTCTAGAATCTTCCAAATTGACTCTTTTTTCACCATCTTTCATAAACCTACAATTAACATTTAAACTTTGTAAATTATTGCACTTAGCCCCCAATACTTTCATAAAATAAACAAATAAGCATAAAAACCATGATAAAATCATAAGGAAAGTAAGTGTGTTTTACTACACATCAGCATTCTTCTAAGCTTTAAAAATTAACCTATATGTTTGTTAGACTATAATTTTCCGATTCTAATCCAACTGCATAAGACTTTTTCAGGGACGAAAAAAGAGTAAGTGTGGGGATATTTGATATACATGTATTTATACATATCGAATCCCGTGTAAAGTTATGTTTATTTAATGTTTTGAGTTCGTTTTAGTTCGAGTTTTGTTTATCTTTTATTATTTAAGGTTTTGAGTCAAGTATTATAGAATTATCATGTTTTAACTCGTTTGATGTCTTGCATGTTAAGTTCTAATTCTTTCTATCATTTCATAAGAAGTTTATGTTCGTTTTGATCTTCACCGGTTACATGATTAGTTCACTTAGAGTTTTGATTTGTTTTCATCTAGATGGTGGTTTGTAAGTCAAGGAAAAGAAGGCCTAGAAGGTTCCTATAGTTGCTTGGAGTTCAAGGAAGAAATCTAGCATGATTTAGCAATAAATATAGCAAAATAATAAAAAATACAAAAATTCCCTCCTAGAGAGCGCCGCCGTGCACGACTGGGTGAGGCCATTCCCTCCGCGCGGCGCCTAGGGCTTCCTGGTCACATGTTTTTGCAAGTCCAATCCCATTATGCGTTCTATATATACATCTTTATATCCTAGCCGATTCTAACAACAAGTGCAGCCGATTTCAAGAGTGTTTCCAAGGTTTTCAAGTTGTTTTTGGAGGATAGGAAGAGAGAGATCATAGAGCTTTCATACAATTGTTCAAGGATTGATTAAGAAGGGTTATCTCATTCTTTATCTTTGTTCTTGTTCATTATCTTTCATGATGTTTCTCTTTGTTTTTAATACTTGTTTAGGATTGTTTTTAATAATGATTCTAGGCTAGACTTCATGTCTACCTAGGTTTGATGAACATGTGTTGATTTGATTCTTGCTTTGGACAATTGTTTGATTATGGTTTCGTTATTTTAATAGTAAAAGACTTGATTTTGCTTCCATGATGCATGCATATGAATGTTTATTATATTGATTGATTATTAACTATTGCTTCACATAGATCTTATATCTCTTGATTGTGTTCTTTAGATTTAGGGTTTATGTTTAATCATTACTTTGTGTTTTGATTATTGTGATTGAATGGGCCCATTAGATCATAGAAGTTAGTTGATTGTTGGTTAGGGTTTTGAATGTTCTGCTAAATTCTAATAGCTGTAAGGTGAGGAGTTGTTCATGTGTCTTCGTCAATTGCATGTTTGGATAGATAGTGACAATATCCTTGCTCAGTGTGTGGATCCTTGTTCATGATGTCGTGTTTAGCCTATCAAGTTATCTAGGGTTTAGTGTTTCATGAGATTACTTGCTTTAGATACTATTAATTAACCATATTTGATAACCGTGAGGAAATCAATATAACTGATTGCTTAATAATCTAATATTCATTCTTTAGGATTTTACTTGATGCGATTGAGGGTCCTTTAGGGTTTGTTAGATGAATACGTTTAGAAATCAGCTTCCATATCATGTTATTTGTCCATTGCTTGATGATTGTTGATACATGGGATTCTTACCTAGGTAGATTCCTCCTCTGATTGGTTTCGATCTTGTGTTTAATAGCTTATTTCTTGTTTACTTGTTTATTTGCTTTCTTAGTTAAATCCTAGTGTAAAAACCCCCCTTTAAACATTAATAATAAATAGTCGTGTCGTAAATCGAGTCTAATTAGTTAATTAACGTAATTTATAGAGTCATGTGGGTTCCATATTCCGGACTTACTTAGCTTTAGTACAATTGACCGACTCACTTGCCGGTGTATTGTGTAGTTGAGTCTTAAGTCTAGTTTTTATTACTTGTTTAGTTTAGTTAATATTTAATTGACTGTTTTCATCACATCAGCGGGACACAGCAGGTGTTAGCAAGATGGCCATAACAGTTACATTGGATGCAGCGACGGCATAGGGATTTAACCGGGTGATGACGGTTCAAATGGAGCATAGCAGAAAAGGACCGAGGTAAGGTTTCTTGTTTGAGGAGACTTGCAGGTGGGTAGGATTTGTTGCAGCGATGTTCTTACATCTCTTGTTGTGTGGATGAGTCGAGGTGGATGGTTTGTAGTCACCAGCAGATGTATTAGTGGGAAAAGTTGAATTGGTTGCATTGATGTTTTGGATTTGGGTCACTATCCTCGGGATTGTAGCAGTTAACTCTTTGGCTATACAAGTAGCTATACGGTGGTTGTGAGAACCAAACGATTGATGTCGAGGATGACGGTGGGTTCTTGAATGAGACATTCTAGCGATCAAAAATGAGGATTTATAAGATGAAGGATAAATTGAGGAAATCATAATAATAGTAAAATGTTTAATTATGTGGAGATAACAATGTTGTCTTATGAAGTAAGAGGAATTGCGTCATGAGGATTAAAAGTAAAAGTTTATAAGATGAGGGGATACATTGCGTAAATAGTTATTAAATGAGAGGTCAGGAAATAAACTAGGAGTACAGTATTATAGAAAGTTGTATTTTGAAAAGATAGATTTTATTGTATGAGCATAATCACTAAAAATCAAAAAGCTATTAGAATAAAAAAAATTAAATTCAAAGATTAAATAAATATTTGTTATATGAACAACCTAGAAAGATAAAATATGTTTAGATAAAATGACAAAAACATCTTCTTTGATAAACTTAGTTATGATTGATTTAATTTATCTGTTTTAACATAACTTGATTAATTAGATCTATAAAATTTTGATTAGGTTGCAAAGTAGGGTTTAATAAAAAAGTTTGGAATTTTTTAGCTTGTTGAATACGATTGGATAGAGAACACACATGGCGTAGGTGATTAAGACTTACATAGTTAGTAATTATAGGTAGAAAGGTATGAAATTGGAGAAAACGTCGTAGCATAGGCTTTAGAATTTGGTGCCATAGACAATTGTGGAACGTCTTGTGATACGTGGAAAGTATTAACAAGATAATCGAACGATTACATGGGGTACAAAATGATATGAGGGTTAAATTGAATAGTGATAGTGGCAAGTGAAGCGTAACGAGTGGATTTTGACGTAAAGTTTCTTGATTGAGACGCTATGATTTTGTTGAGATTGGTTGCTAATTTGATTAATGGCACATAGTTTATGTTTAGACTTGCGTTTGTTATTATTATTATCATAAGAATGAGTAGGGGTAAATGGATCAAAATTACCAACAATTTAGTTTAATGAACAAGATTTAGTTGATTGTATTTACGTGTTAGAAATTGAGTTTATATTTTAGAGATCGCAGGAGCTATCTCCTTGACTAAACATGTGTTCATGAGGCGGTTATAGAGAATAAATAATTGATGTTGGCTGATGTTGAAAAAAACATTCTATGATTAATAAAGATGTGATTTAATGAGGAAATTGGATAATTGTTTAGATTTCATATGAGTTATTGTGTAAAACGAAACTTAGATATGTTATGTTAATTTTTATTTACAAGTTAAGGATAAGTTAGAATCTAAATCGATAATCGATAAGTTGATTTGATGAGAGAAAAGTTTTATCAAAGTTTAATATGTTTTTAATGAATTAGAATTTGAGGTTGAATGCTTAAAATATATTTAATGGTTTATGTATATGATATCATGAGTATTGAATTGTGCTATATCATTTAAATCACTGGAGGTATTGATATTATAATAACGTGATCAGATGAATATGTGAAAATTGATAGAGTGTAAATTGTTTTGATTGGATTATGATAACCGGGTTTTGATAAATGGAGAATTTGTATCCGATCAGGAGAATAAGAATGTTGAGTATATGAATAGATCGAATCAATAGATCTTGATTCAAAAATGATTTAGTAAGTAAAGAATTGATAAATTGCATAATTGAATAATAGAATAATTGAGTAATTAAATCAAGTCATAAATCATTTCGTATAAAATCAAATAAACAAACAAATAAACAAATAACGAATGTTCTTCGATGTGTTGGGTTTCCCATGAGCTTTCCATAGCATTTTGTTTCCCCACTTTTTAGCATACCAAAACCAAAACAAACGTGTAAGTTGGCTTCCCATGAGCGTTACATGACAATTTGAATGGCCCAACTTAATTAACGGATTCAATGAATCAATTAAGTTTGTCAGCCCATGAGCGTTACATGGCGATTTAACAGACCAAACTAAATAACGAATAAACGAACTCAAACATAAGTAGTTGAAACACCTTGTGTATCATAACGGATGATAATTTTACAACAAAATACCGCAAGTATAACGAATTGTGCAAATGCATAGTTGGCTTGTCCATGGCGTCCCATGGGGTTTACACCCGACTAGACATTTTAAAAACAATAAAACGCAATAAAGGGTGTAACCGTTCAGCCGATTACGATGAACGTTAAGCAAAAACAAAGCTAAGAAATTCTCAAGAAAATTTCTGATAATAAAAAAAAACAATTTAATAAAACTAAATAGAAATATTTTGAGGTTGAGGCGTAGCCTCAGAGTTATAAAAATATTTTGAGGATGAGACATGGTCTCGGTGTAATAAAATATATTGAGAGTGAAGCATAGCTTCGGAGTTGTGTGTGTGCATGACAAATAAAATAAACATTAAATAAGTATTTAATCTAGCAAGTAATTACATAAGCTGTAAACAATCAAATAGAACACATCAGGTAAACAAATAAGCACGTATGAGGCTCCTAAGCATGTTACTAAGGCACCACTAACGACATATCTTAAATTTTTGGCTCTGATACCAATCTGTCACACCCCAACCTACGGCGGAAATGTCGGGGCGAACTGATTGCTCACAGCTTTTCAAAGGTGACTATCATGCAACATTTAAATGACAATATCTATTAATTTAATTAAATTTTCAAATAAATCGAATTCAACAAATGCATAATCCATAAACATACAACAATACAAGATCTTGATTTAATTATTTTCTAACTTAAATTCTTCACTAAGTCTTCATCAACCTGCATTAAGTTTCTACGATAACCTGCATATGCGTATAAAATAGAATTTTGTCAACATCACATGTTGAGTGAGCAACACACCAGTTTAGTTGTACATATAGTATGTATAATAAAATACGTAGCTACAACAAGTCATATGAGAATAACAAATTAACCAAATGAGCAAGTATAACTGAGATGTCGAGAAGCACAAAGGCTATAACGAATGACGTATGATAATACTATTATGAGATTATGTTGGACCTCTCCGAATGCGGTTCACGTAAAGCATGTAAGCACATAAACAAGTAAGGTGTAAGTTGTTAACACATAAGACAATAGTTGCAGTTTTGAGTATAAGTATATATGAGAAATATAAGTTTTACGCATATGTCCCCAAAACAGTATGAAAACGAGTAAAAAGAGGGGAATGTGGTACTCACCTCGATAGACGAACAAAAGTGAATAGGTAACACTAAAAAAATAACGAAAGCGGATCACGCGCGTTGACGATAAAACCAAATAAGGAAAAAGAATACGTAGATACGCTAAGTTAATGAACTAGATCGGATAAATGAGGTCGATAATTATTATAAAGCTATTAAGTCAAGTTATATATTAATATAATATTTTATTTTATATAAAGATATTATATGAAATATTATTAGTTTTGTTAAATTACAAATAAAGTAAATTATAATATCAGATAAGTAAAACACATCTTTAAAATATTATTAGTTTACTAATCCGTTCAAAAGTATATTATAATATTTAATATATTATATAAAAATATTATATGAATAAAATACAGCTAAGAAAATTATAAGCTCGTTAAAGCACATAAATATATATAAAGTTTCTCTTTTGTATTTTTGTGTGTATATATATATATACATATTTTTATCAATAATATAGCTTTCTTTTATATAATACTTAGACTATATTTTTAAATACGTAGATTAACGTGATATATATTTTATATGTATGAATATATTAAGTTAAAACCCTTTTTAAATAAATTAAAAACTTTTAACAAATAACTAGAATATATATATATATATATATATATATATATATATATTCGTATATATTGTTTTAACCAAAGCTCGGGAAATAGGATCGGTTAATAATTCGGTTTATGCCGGTCCTATAAATAGATTGATTTATTAATATATTGATTATAAATCAATCGATTACTTAATGATTTATATAAGATAAATTGATTAAAATTCAAATATCTAACAAAAACGGGCTGGTGGGGGATCAAACCCACGTCCCCACAACCATCCAAGATTTAACGTTCCAACACTGGCCAACTGAGATGACAAGCAATTTGTTGTAAAAACAGAAACGATTAAACATAAATAGGACAGAAGGAAAATCCTTATAGATTATGAATTCTAAAATCAAATCGATCAAACCGTTAATTGTTAATCCAATTAACATTAGGGTTATTGTAGTATGAAGAACGACGATCATAAATATATAATCAATTACCTCGGATGATGCTTGAAAGGTGGTCAATTAAGAACGAACAGAGCCGGCCTAGCGAAGATCAGGAACACGATATAAACATCGATTATACTCTAATTAAATAAGGGGTTATTGACAGCGCTGGAGTAAGGATCAAATATATAGGTTTAATTGAAATTTGGTGTTCGTTACAATGTATAACCGTAACGGGCTACGTCGGCATTAACAATAGTCAGAACACAGACTATGTGGTCGTTATAGTACAATTAGGTGTGGGGGTTTAGATTGCGATGGTATATAGATGCTAATTGCGGGTTTAATCGGATTTATATGAATTTTTCTATGTATAACGTGTTTGTGTTGATGTTGGCTAGGTTATTTAGGTAAAACGAATTAACTTGATTGTGTTAACAAAATTAAGTTGTCGGTGATGATCGTTTATACTTAAGGAATGATTCACACAATTCAATTCCAATAATAGGACGAGAATTAAGCCTCAAGAAAACAAAACGGGTAGACGGGTTTGGGTATTCGGGTCTGATAGATGGGTAATTGGGTTAAAGGGTTGCAATATAATAGGTATTGCAGTTTAGTCCTTACAGATTAGAGGTGGAAACATTTAGGGGTAAAAGTATAGATAAGGGTACCAAATGCATATCCTTGAAAGTTATATATATATATATATATACATATATATATATATATATATACATATATATATATATATATATATTAATATTAAATAAATATGATAAGAATTAATAATAATAATAATAATAATAATTCGATAACCGCGATATTTTATTGGTGAAATTTATCGAACGTAAAACGGGTCGGGTTTAAATAAATATATTAATTATGAAAAGTCCGAGTTGTTACACAAGTCTCTACCCAAAAGACTTCACACAGTCTTGCTTAAAATAACTTTTAAACACATATATTTCAAACTTTCAAATTCAGCTTTTTTATTCATTGAATAGTCATTAACGTTTTATCTTATAGAATGATAATGATAAATATATCTTATTTGACCTTAATTAAATGACCAAAAATCTATAAAAGTGTCTTTTTAAGTTTCTAACTTTTTTAAATTTGAAATAGCGGTCAACTATTGAGACAAATACACATTTCAATATTTTCATCAAACAATTAGGAACTCGAAAAAAGAGCCAACAATGTTAAGGTAATTCTATAATTGGTAGAAAAACAAAGTCAAACAAGGTCATGAAAGTGATATGTCATGATCATTGGACTTCTTTTTTCAAAAGGGTAGTGTTATAACAAACACAGATGATCAGACTGGTATTGTTCGTAAGCAATTAAATGGTGGTTGGCTACTTTGGTATGAATAACTAATAAGATTATAACAATATTTATGGTTCACTGCTTACGAGTCTATGGATAACACCAATGTTCTTTTTTATTTTGTGACTTTTAAACACATATATTTCAAACTTTCAAATTCAGTTTTTCTATTTATTGAAATAGTCATTAACATTTGATCTTATAAAATGATAAAGATATCTTATCTGACCTAATTATAAAGGACCAAAAATCTATTAAAGTGTCTTTTTAAGTTTCTAACTTTTTGAAATATGAAATAGTGGTCAACTATTGAGACAAATACACATTTTCAACATCTCCATCAAAAATTTATGAACTCGAAAAAAGAGCTATCAATGTTAAGGTAATCCAATAATTGGTAGAAAAACAAAGTCAAACAAGGTCAAGAAAGTGATATGTCATGATCATTGGACTTCTTTTTGCAAAAGAGCAGTGTGATAACAAACACAGATGATCAGACTGGTATTCATAAGCATAAAAATGGTGGTTGGTTACTTTGGTATGAATAGCTAATAAGATTATAACAATATATATATGGTTCCCTGCTTACGAGTCTATGAATAACACCAATGTTCTTTTTTGTACCTTTAAACACATATATTTCAAACTTTCAAATTCAGTTTGTTTATTTATTGAAATAGTCATAAACATCTGATCTTATATAATAATAAAGATATCTTATTTGACCTTAATTATAAAGGACCAATGTTCTTTTTTTATTTTGTAATTTTCAGGTCTATCAAACTAAGAGATTTACTATTGCAACATTATTGGAGGAGTGAAGAAAACAAGATATATAATAAGATATCTTTGATAATTTTCACTCATTCTGTTTATTTCATTGCAGTTATTTTTTATAAATTAGCAAGTGCACCCCCCCCCCCCCCCTAATCCACCCTAATTTATTTGAACTTTTTTTAAATGTAAATGTAGTAAGAGAGTTAATAAACACTGCTAATTTAAACTTAGTTGGTAATTTGATACTTTTACATGTGAACGATATGTGATACCAGACTTTATATTTTATATCTTAATATGGTAATTTTATTATTTTTTACTTATACTTAACTATCAATTATTCAGTTAATTATTGCGTTAAAATAGAGAATTACCAATACCCTTAATTTATAGAATTGTACGTGCTTGATATAAGTTTTAATAAGAAATAAATACTTTCCAACTTTGAAGTATGTTATAAAGTAAAAAACATGTGAAGTCATTCACATTTTGAATGTATTGTCTTTAGTTACCTTTTTTCTTTTTCATTAGACAAGTAATCACGGTCTCTTCCATGTGATATATATTTTCAAGGTAAAAGGTTTACACTTTCAAATATGGAATCCGTCTTTTCTTAATTTGTAAAACCAGCTTTTACAAATGCTTCACTGAATATCGTATTATCAAGAGTTGTAAGACGAAATGGCCTTGCGATTACTATCCTAGATAGTGATGTCAATTGTCACACCCAAAATCGTTAACTTGGCAACGGAAGACTTAATTTTGTTAATCTGGGCGGTGACAGACGGTGTTCAGCCAATCATATTCAAAAACAATGAACCATTAGTTGGACTTTATTAAATATCAGAGTTTTACACGTGTCAAACATGCACAGTTCTATTTTAAATTACAAGTCCAACTATCATTCATTCAAACGTACAACACCATTTTCCCGAATCCTTCACGAAGCATTCATTTTCTTCATTTACCTGAAAAGTATGTTAAAATAATTTTGTCAACACAAATGTTGGTGAGTTTCTCAATTAATAAAAGAAAACTGGGATGTAACAGTTCTCGACTTTACTCCCATTTATTCATCATTCTTATCAATGATAAAAAAAATAATTTTCATTATTCACCATTCTTTTCAATGGTAATGTTCATTATTCAGCATTCTTTTCAATGGGAATTTAATTTCCATTTTCCAAACATAGCTATATATTTCTTTAACAAAACGTGTTAGTTGTAAACGAGCAAAGAGTACAACACATGTATGACTATCAATATGATAAACTTGATACATACCAAAATCAAAATATTCCCACCTTTTCAACCAGAGCGACTGGAAGAGTGGGGGGCGTCGCCCCGATAGATCTACCGATATTTTTAGGCCCTTTCTCTCTAGGTTAACGACTTTTCCTTTCATAATGACTCATCCCATTTAACATAATTTGTAAAATATATAGCCCTTTTCTTTACATACTTTTCCCCCAAAAACATTTATAACTCATTAAAATATTTAAAGTGGGGATTTACGAGAAAACTCACTTTTGTCTCAGCTCAAATAACATTCAAGTGTGATAATATGTTAATCAACGTCAAGATCTTATTAATAGTCATCCAAATGATAACCGGATTCCTATGTTTAATACCAAGTATATTAACACATAAACATACATACAAAATCCTATCATAATTTAATTTATTTATCCTCACGTATCTTATTTATTATAATTTTAATAACTAAATTACAAACTTTTATTGTTTTGGAAAAATCATAACTGAATCGAATGTTTTAAAATATCTTATGAATATATTGGAACATCGTAGTTTCAAATAATCGTTGTAAAACTAATATATGATTTCGAAACTACACTTGGACGTTATTTAATAAAATTATATATATATATTTTAAAATATAATATTCTTTTATTAATAGACGCGTGTTTGAATTCTAACAAATATATTATATACCACTTTCTTAACAAAACATTATATAATCGTTATTATTATTTATTCCGAAACGTGTTATATTAATATTCTTAATATAAAAACTTTGTTTTCATATTTTATATAAAAGTTTACATATTCTAAAAGTATATATTTATTTGTAATATTAATTGTGGTCACTATCCGGATAAACTATTTCAGTCCAAATATCGTGTGTATATTCTTATATCATAAATTTACACGAAATCGTCCAAGTCTCGATTGTACCATTTTTAACACTCGATATTAACTAACGGTTTTCTAATAATTATTAACAAGATTTTCATTGTCCAAGTTAATTCTGATAACAATTTTTATATCAATCTCTCATTAGCTATCTTTTCCAACACTTAGATATATAAAAGATATACCTCCTCGTGTACGGTTCGAGTCTAGAAATCTACTCAAAACCCACATGCAATGCGATCCGGATATGTCAACGCGTTCGTTTTTGTGTTACGAACGTTTCTCCGGTCTCGGATCGTCCATACGACACCTCAAAACCTACATGCAACTCATTTTAAGTAACTATTTTCGTTCTATAATCTGACCAGTAACTTACGAAGCTTATAACTCACCATCTAAACATCTGATCATCGATCCCATCAGTGGAATCCAAGAGATATATGTTAGGAAGGTTCACCAAAAACTTCAGCTCGATCCGATGGTCAGATCTCCGGGGATCTACATTTCTTCAGAGCCGTGTTTTCAGAATCCGGCCAGTGAGCTGAACACTAAAACGGGTTTAGAAACCCAGCTTAAGCAACTCAGATCTTCATCTCCACCATTAAAAATGATTATTTATGGGTTATTAACTCTCTGTAAAAATATCAAGATGATCGGACAGTTAGATCTTTAGTTATAGACTGATCTTTGCGGACATGCAAAACTATTACAATCTGTCCAGATATTAAACCGGTTTTTTTAACAAACTTAAGCTTAGATTTAGGACAAACGGAGCTTACCATCGCGTTCGGGACGTCAAAAAATGGTTCCGGGTAGAAGACGGGCTTTGTCCGCCGCCTGACCACCGCGCCGGACCACCACCGGCCATCGCCGGACCGCCACGCACCACCGCCGGACCACCACCGGAATTATCTGCCTTCTCTCAACTCTCTCTCTCTCTAGATTTCAGAAATTATGATGTTAAATGAATGAAAAGTGGGGTGACCCACCTTATATAGGTGCGGTTTGAAACGAGTTTTACGATCGCGTTTCGGTTACTCGCTTTAACGAACCCGCTACTACAAATGACGCTATATTTTCCAAATATATTTCGTCAAAATATTTATTTTGTTCTTGACTTTAAGTTTCCTGTTAGCTTATTATTTCCGTTAATAAGTTATTGACGATTGTTACCCAATGTCGGTTCCGTGTTATTCCGAACTTAATAAAACTAGTGTTGTTTTTCCCAAAAACAACTCATCCAAACTTATGGTGTCTATTTGATTTATTTTATCTAAATGCTAAAACCTCAAACACGGAGACAATATCAACTTTTATAAGCTCATCGGTACATGTGCTTAAACGACCGTGTTCGAAAATATTAATTTGCATTTCCAGCTTCGTTATAACTTAGAATTGGGCCACGTTTTCGCCTGCAATCTCGTTTTTCGATCCTCTAAAATATTCAAATGGATTCACCCCTGGACACTTTCTCAAATGTCGGGTTGAGTTTTCCCACGTTTAAACAAAAACGTTCGTTTCTTCATAACTTTTCCCCAAAATTCCTCTATTTGATAAGACTTTGCACGTGTTTTCCATTGAATATATTTCATTTATTCTAAGAATAAAATAATATTATTTACTTACGAGTCTTAAATATCACATAATCCAGTTTAAACATGTTTTAATCTCGATTATGGAATTTAATAAATCGTTTTATTTTGCGGGTTTTCACATCAGTGTTTCAAATGCAACGTCAAATGTTGTATACAAATAAGTATTTAGAAGTTTGTAATAATTTTTTAAATATTTTTTCATTTTGTATGCCATATTTAAGTTACATGCTTACATATTTATTTGTTTTTTAAAATTCAACATATTATATTTATTAATATGTTTAAAAAACATTTTTTTCAACCCGTGTGACACACATGATATAAGCTAGTATAAATATAAATTCATTGATCAATTTTTAGTCAAAGTATCTCACTATTTTAAGTTAAACTAGTTTAAGGCTCATGCATTAAACAAGTAATTCATGAAAATTTTAAACTTTAACTATCAAGTGAAATACAATCAATAAAATGATCATATATTGTTAATGCAATTACAATTTACAATAAAGTTACATAACGAAGATTACACATATATGTTACAAATAAGTAAAAACTTCCTTGTACACTACATTTGTGATTGGATTGGTCGGTATACATTATTTGTCAAAAAACAAAATCTTTAGTCTATATCTGCTTGCAACTCTTGAAAAGATAATATACATGTCTGCTAGCAACTCTTGATATAGCCACATATAATTGTCCGTATGATAAATAAGATTATTTCAAGGTATATTATATCCAAACACTCAAAAGTGATTATTTGCATATCTAACATCGCACAAAGGGTGTCATTACTTTTTGTGCTGAAAATTAATCAACTTAATTATATACTTTTTAAGTTTAGATTGGTTTAGATAATACTACTTTAAAAACTTAGAACCTAGTATTATTCAAACAAGGTTAAAGTACGGTGTATTAACCATCACACCCTATATCACTTTTGGTTTTAATCTCTATTAATTCGTCATTGTTGCCGCTGCAAATAAAACCTTAGTGGTGTGCTCGGGTTTTGGTTTGATATACTATATATAAAAAATTCATGAGTATCAGGCGACCCCATTTCGTCCCTGGGTCTGATTATCTGATAGTTTGGAATGAAAATATGATTATGATATCAAAGAGATTCATTGTTGTTTTTTTATCTATAACCACAAGAACTATCAATTGGAAAACCCATGAGATCCCGGCGATGTCCTGCTAATTAGCGTCCTGTTAATCAACGGGACCAAATTACAACTTGTGCGGGTCTAGTAGTTTTCCCAAGGTTATTGTAAAAACCAGTGTAAACAAGATTCAACCTAAGAGATTAGATGGTAATCACGTGTTTATCATTACATTGCCCCTTGATTAATCGTACATTATGGTATCAAAAAGGTACACAATTGATGTTTGAATAGAAAGTTTAATAGAATACGAATACATGTCATACTCCAATTATATATACTTGATCATGATGAATGAACTTTGGACGAAAATGATATCTACTGTCTATATATCCTAGTAGTTTTTTAAATCACAATCGAGGTAATCACTTTTATAACGAGTTATGAAAAATCCTTATCTTCTAAAAATTAAATACTGTACAAAACTGTGCTTTTCATTTCTTTATATTTATTTTGTCTAATACTGCTAAGCTAAATAGTAAAAAAAAAAAAAAAAGCCAGTCCGTTCTGTATCTTTCCAAGATTGTAGTTAGAAGTTTGGCTAAAGTTTTTTTCAAAAGCGAACGAACTGAACCATGAACATCTATTATCATCAATTCATTATACTATATGCTGCATACATATCTTGTTAAAATATAAAAAAGAAATTAAGGGTCAAATTAAACCGGGTAAAATTACTCGTTTTAACCCATTACCATGCCCAACCAGCCAACCCAACTAATCTTTCCACCCCACAAACATGACTTGTCCAAAATCAAACAAATAGACCGGATCACTTGTAAATCCAATAACATATTCCAACAAAAAGACCATGGGACATTTCAATTTTAAATCTTCACAAGATTCCATATTCAACAAGCAAAAATTAACAAGATTTTCGAAAATGAAACGATAAATATTATGAACTCTGACCACAATTGAAATAGCGAATGTTTTAAGAACTCAAGTGTTGCAAGGGTTATATGAAACTGTTGCTAGAAAGTCTTGTAAATTAAAATGTCCTCGTTCGTGTATCAACCTTCTTTATCGAGGCACACTGAGACCCATCTCTGAAAAAAAAAGAAAAAAAGCATCAGTCAGGACTCAGGATTAAACATGACCATTTGAAAGAAATTAAGACAGGAAACAAGATTAGCAACAGCATAAGAATCTTGTGAAGTTTTAAAGCAATTCACTAAACCAATAAAAAATCCATTGGATCAGTCCATTTTATCTTTACCCAACAAATATTTTACTTTTGTTAAGAATACTGGGTCCAACAAACAGAGCTAGCAAACTTTGAAAACATTGCGGAGTTATGAAACTAAACACTACAGAATATAGCTATATAGAATCTAACTATTTTAAGTTTTGAACAACCAACGGTCCAAGATTTTTAATTTTCACTATTACAACAACAAACAAACTTCAACCATAGTTATGCTAATTGTGTTACTGAAGGTTGTTTATTGACAAAATAGTGAACCTAAAAGGTTAGGTGCATTGGTTCTTTAAAACTGAAAAAGGTAAGGTTATTTATTACTAATTCAAAAGTGTTTAGCACTTTAGCCTTTAATTCGGTAATGTTTATAATGTTTGCATCTCAGCTGCTATTAATCATGTTGTCTTTTGAGCTCATTATTCCTGAAAAAAGTTGAAATTCTGGATAAAAGCGGACCCAAAGAGAAAGTCAAATCATTTGATGACCAAAACACATCGGTTTCCATAATATTTATTAAAAAAAAGAAACTGAAACTTAACAAGAAATGGCGAGTGATGATTGCTAAGTGTGTAAACGAGCTAAGCCGTTCGTGAACTACTCGAGATTGTCTCAAAAAAACGCTCAAATAGAACAAAGCTTAAATGAGTTCCAGCCCATGCTCAAATCTAAACTGAAGCTCGTTTAATAAACGAGCCTGGGCTTCATGTACCAAGCTTAACTAGGTTCATGAGCCAAAGCATGCATATTATTTATATAAATATAATTATTTCTATTAGTTATAATAGATATATCTTAGATAATAAATGTTATTATACAAATAATTAAAATCCAAATAACTAAATAATATAAATTACTGTATACGAATATGTAAAATTATAAGTATGTAGAAAAGTAATTAAAATACATATAAAAATATAATTAAAAAAATAGTAAACAATAAAAAAGCCAAGCTCAAGCCAGGAAACTTTCTAACTAGCTGAGCAAGAGCCTTAGATATATAGATCAAAACAAACTCCAGCTCTATTAAGTCAAACGAGCCAACCTCGAGATCAGTGACTCTATGAGTGTTAAAGATCATTATCAAAAAACTAAAATACAGTAGGATCGTAAATCAGATCATGAGTGCAAATAACAATATTCATTGGCATGCCGCATGCCTAGTTAACCAACACGTTACCTAAAAAATTGGACTCATACATGAGTGCATAAAACAATATTCATGTCCTCGAACCCTAGGAGACATTGGTTAAATAATTGTATTATCTCTTTCGGCTCCATTTACATCCAATCCAACTAGTTCACGATAAAAGGCTTGTTCTCTCAGTTTGTCACTCTAGTAAAAGCTATTCAAGTATTTTACAATTGTTTTCGAGAAAACGCAGTTAACTCAAATAAATGTACACTGCCCCACCTCTAATATGCATGTTTCCTATTCCAAATATTGATTTTATTTCCCCATTATTCCAAATTTCTAAGGCATTATTAGAGCATAGAACTAGTTTGAGAACTGCTACAGTCCAGTAAAAGAAAGCAAAATTACGCAAGATATAAGACCACTAACTGAAAAATCTAAGAAACTTGGATGTGTCACTTGTCATACATCCATACATACCTAACTTAACAAGACTAGAGTCATGACATAAAACAGAATTACAAGATACAAATTTCACAATCATGCAAAACCTAAACTAGCCTATAACCTTAATCTACTAGTCTTTATTATATCGAGTTCAAGTTAAGCTTAGCACACATCCTGATTCCTAACCAGCTATAGGCGCATCATATCACTAAATAAGTGTGTAACATTTCTAAAGATTACTAATTTGCTAAAGGGTAATTCCGGAATGAACTACAGGGCAAACCGCAAAAATAATTAAAGCACCCGTTCAGCCAAGAAGAGAATACTGTATTATTGTGGCACTATTGGAGTTCCAACATTCAGCTTTTAGATGTATATTGAAACAAGTATACAGCCTAAGCAACAACTTAAAATCAACTATGTTACTCTTAACAAAATAAAACAAAGTAGTATGCTTGCTTACAGATAAACATAAGAGAGAAAATATCAAACTCCCGGGTTGGCACTGGAAAGCATACCCTGAGACAAAGACCTTGACCCTTTCGAGTCGATCCCGAGACAAGACGTCAGCCGAGCAGAGGACACCGCCGTGTGTAACGGCAACAGAGATTGCACACAACCTATTCGAGGAAATGACCTGTGACAAAAACACTTCATGAAATTGCATCCAAAATATCAACTTTCATATCTTTGATAATAGAGAAACTAATTATGATAAAAACTACAACCATATGATCATAACATTACTATACATATAGAAGCTAGAAGCCCTAATAATGGAATTGAAAATTACCTGGTTAAAGATGTTGATGGAGTTGAACGAGGAGCTAAAGATGGAATTGAAGTGGGTTTGGGTGAAGGAGTAGCCATGGATTTGAATATTGTGGAAGCTGGTCTTGAAATTGAACGGTATCGAGACGCCATTGATGATGATTGTGAAATGTTGTTAGGGTTACGAATAGAGGAAAGCCGAATAAGGTTTTAGCGAGGGTTTGCCTGACCAAATGACGCTTCACTCCCGGGTGTTTAGAAAACCAAACCAAAAAAAACCGATCTGAATTCTTATTTGGATATTCGGTTTGATCAATCCGAATGTGGTCTACTTATTCGGATAATTTCCCATTCCTTAGCCGGAAAGTTACGTGCCCATGTAAGGCGAAGGAAGGCTGGAATGCTAACGGGCGTCTGTTATTGAATTCAGCTGATCCGACAGTATCCACTTGGGGAACGTTCAATGCCAAAGTCACTGAATGGGTAAGTCGCTGATCCCTAAAATGGGTCTATTGGGTTACGAGGGGTCATTTTGTGATTTTACTAGAGACTTATAAGGTTTGGATTATTCGGATGGCTCAGCCCATTATACTTATGATTTTTATGATTTCTAGCTCATTGATAATTTCATATGATTCGATTCGCTTCTCGATCCCGATCATTATAGGGATTTCAATACAAGTTCCACACCATGTGTATATACATTATATTATATATCTTACCATCTAACATGGTGTATACTTGTATAATTTGCAGTTAAGGCTGTTGTGTTACTTTTCATACATATGATGTATAAGTTGTATAATTTGGCTTGATATCAACCATGTGTAATCTGTATGAATATTATCATGTATAAGTTGTATAATCTATATGAATATTATCATGTATTTATGATAATCCAAAGTGATAGGATAAGTTTAGTCACTAAAACTATGGAGTAATGAAAGCTAAGATTTCCATAACTGAAATTAATTATCTTCATATGAGTTTTGAAGAGAGTCTCATTAGTGTACATGGATGGAAATAAAATACGATATTTTGAACACATTGGAGAAAATTATGCGGTTTAAAATGGTTGTGTGAAGCGAACGAGTACAATGAAAAGGTGTGTGTCTAAGTTGCACCTCAAATTCCATATATACTTTCATGTAAAACATCCAAGGACATAAGAATCAGTATAGGAGGCTTGAGATTGATCAAATCAATGTGTTAAGTTAGAGTATCATATGAGAGTAAAGAGTATAACAAGCTTATTCTATCCTTGTTTAGGATTCAACTCATACCCAATATTTGAAATATGTTTGATTTTTCGAAACTACAATTTGGTTTGTTATTATTGTAAACATTTTGATGAATTTTGTTACCTGACTCAGAACTAAGCGATAATTTTGAAACCATTTATGAGATATTATAAAAAAGAAGTTAATGTTATTATATAACGGTATGTCAAATATGGGTGTTACACATTATCACAAACTTGTCATACCTCCATGCAAACCTCACATCGAACATGAACTAAAGACATGTTGAGGTTATAATAAATGTTTTGCGGCTTTTGCCTCTCATTTTACCAATGCATTTTAGGTGCATTAAATTTGACTGAAAGAATATTTTGCATTATTTAGCATACTCAGGTGGTTAATCCAACTACGGTGGCGTCTTAGGAAATCTCCACCCAACTAACAAAGTCTTAATATTCTAGCGGACAAAACAAACAATAATGATTCGTATGCTATGTCAAATGTTATAAATGGTACCAATCATTCCAAATTCTTTTGTAATGGTAATACAAACCTCACCAAGGACAGAGTCCCCATGGGTATATTGAACACCTTAAACGAATCCAACATTCTAGCTAAAATGGTTGACAAACCTTATCAAGGAAGGCGTGTTTATAAGAAATGATTGTAACACCTTAAAAAGTTGTTGGGTTTGAATTAAAAAACTCACATCCTAATTATCACGTACGTGTTTTTTTGGACACATTAGTTGTGTACAAAAGGACTAATAAGAATTTCACGTTTAAACATGCTCATCAAGATAATTAATGAACGAGTGAGATCATCTCAACTCTCAAGTCTTCGTTCATCTACTCGAATGGAAAGTGGTGAATTATTAGTTGGCAACATATAGCTACAAGCCTACAATAGTAAACGTGTAACTTAATTAACCTTGTTTAAAGTACTTTTATTGATAGTTGACACCTTAATACCTTATAACTAACTTATAAGTTACAAGTTGACTTTGCTTGTTGAAAACCTCAAATTCATTTCCATAGAAAACCACCTCAACAATCCCACCTTTTCGGCCTATTCCTTCCTTCAAAACGTAACCAAATAGAATCAAACTAGGGTATAGACCCGCGTGACACGCGGGTGAAAGAACATGTCACTACAAATAATAAATTTAAACATACGGTCAAATTAAGATAATACTTGTTGACTGTTTGTTACAAAACTATTATAAAATTACATTGTCTATAGATTCAAACTTCAAATTTACAATAACTTAAATTAAACCATACCAACAAAAGACATTAACAAAAACACTAAACAGGTTCTTGATATTAAAACATCAGCAAAATCTTCAAAAGTTATACCAACACAAACTTCAAATTACTAAACACCTGAAAATGTTTAAAAACAAAACAAAAATTCATTAAAATTAATTTAACATAACAACATGTTTAATAATTAATAACATCTAAGCATTACAAAGTTGTTATGTACAAAATACAAAGCTTAAGTTCATAAATATCATTGTTAGTAAGTCTAAAAAAATGTTGTCAATATAATTCTTTTATTAAATCTATGAACAATATCTAATGTAAAGTATTAATATACTACATTCTACTTTCTCATCGGACAACAAACTTTCGGAATAACAATCATAATAACTTTGATAGTGTAAACCGGTTTTAACATCTACTACTTGTATTAAATATAACAACAATACGAAAAGAGTTATATTTTACCTTAATGTTCGTCATCAGACTCAAAATTGTCGGGAAAATCTTCATAATCACTCTCATAGTTAGAACATTCTTCTAACCATTTCACCTTCGAACTAACATCAGCTTCCAACTCAAGATGCGCAATTTCTTTTCTTGCATTTGCTAACTTTAACATATCAAGCTCTCTCAACATCACCAAATCATCAAACGACAATAGTTGTTTCGGCTTAAAATTCTTATACTCTCCATTCTCAAATCAGATAACAACCTTGTTTTGATAAGGGTAAAAGAACCACTCCCTTACATGTACATAAGGTAAACCCTCTTGATAAAGATCATGAAAGAAATGATGTAAAACATTTATCAAATTTGTTTCTTGTTGACATGGCAAATTCTTCCTAAAACCGATCTGATGTATTTGATGTTTAAACTGATTATCGAACAACATGACTGATTCAATATTATCTTTTTCTAACGTTGCTAAACCGCTAAATACAAATTGATACTTACGGAATAGTTTACAAAACCTCCAGTTCATAATCGTAGCCATTATCGGAGTTTAGTTATCTTGAGAAACTTAGTATTGTTAAAGAAGAAGAAGATGAAGAGGATTAAAATGGAAAATTATAAAATATATATAAGAAGTGACGGTTTTATTGTTCCAAGAAAATTAATCATGAAATCTATCTAATTATTATAATGTATAGTTACCCTATAGTTAATAATATTTAATTAGATAGTATGATAAATATCTTAAATAATTTAAATTAAAAAGTAAATATTCAAAAGGCATGTTATAAAACGAATTTTAAACAAACATGTTTATATCCAGAAAATTTGTGTATAATACTAAAAATAACAAATTATTTATACTTAAATAAAAAAATTAAATATAGGATACCAATAAAATATTAAAAAATAAAATTTAAGTACAAATGTTGTAAAGTATAGAACAAAATAAATTATATTATAACCATTACATTTATTATGAGATTCCAAATTGAATTACATAGGAAATTTAAACCATTAACATTCTATGTTTCCAAAAATATCTTTGTAAACAACATTTGTTGTTTTATTTATAAGCTTTGATTCTTTGTCGAGTATCACTAACTTAATACCATCTCTAGTCTTCACTCGTGACAAAGCAACATAAAGCTGACCGTGAGAAAATACTGGATCTTTAAGATACAATCCAACTCTTGACAATGATTGACCTTGACTCTTGTTGATTGTCATGGCAAAACATACAGATATAGGAAACTGTCTTCTTTTTAATCTGAACGGAAGTTTCTTATCAGTTGGTGTAAGACTTACTCGACTAATTAGAGTGCAATATCCGATATTCGTACCAGAGACAACTTTTGCTTCAGTTACACGCCTACCGAGACTAACAACTTGAAGCCGCGTACCATTGCACAAACTCTTTTTGTGATTAATATTCCTTAATAGCATGATCGGAACACCAACTTTGAGGGCCAATCTATGATTAGGCATTCCTGACATCTTTAAACCATTTAATAAATCAGGAGAGTACAACTGTGGATCAAAATCCTCAGAAAGGTCTTCACATTCAGCTAAACTGTCCGAACTTAGATACTCTACTTCTTCACCAGGAAAGAGGTCTAACATACGTTCATTAATTTCTTGAACGACCTCATTCAAAGGTACCAACAGTGCACGGTCGTGAAAGTAAGTAAGTTCGTTGAATCTATCTAATATATTAGGATAGACAAACCTTATTAAATCACCCATCGGATCTACTGAGTTCAATATCAAAAGATCGTCGGGAATATCAATAACCGCCTCTCCAACATTTGGACCGCCAACGTTTCCTTGGCCTATGTCTAATAGCCAATCAGCAAACTCTGTAATATTTTGAATGTCTGAAGATCGACATCCAACTGTAAGCCTCATGTTCTTAGTTAGTTTAAGAACTTTACATTTTGACTAGATATAAGAAGAATTGATGCAAGCATTGACACATTCACTTCTTGTACCGTTGGCTACAACAGGCAAAATTTGGCGAAAATCACCGCCAAAAACAACAACCTTACCTCCAAATACCGCTTCTGAAGTATTGGCCGAATCACCATTCATAACATCGTTTAAAGTCATGTCCAATGCTTCAAATGCATGCTTATGAATCATCGGTGCCTCATCCCAAATTATTAGGCTTGTCTTTTTCAATAATTCATATACGTCGGTATTTCCTTTAACCTAATTTATGAAATAATAAAAAAACAAACCCAAATTAAGATATTTAAATGTAATTTGATATTAAAATAACAGATAAAGACATATGTACTAAAAAAATGATTAATATAAAATTAACATAAAGTAAGTGGTAATATTACCGGACAAATTGAATCTTCGGTCAAATTAATAAGTATTAAAAATCTCGAATGTGCGGTTCTTCCACCCTCAAAAAGCAAAGAAGCTATACCGCTTGAAGCAACATTCAACACAACTTCTCCCTGTGACCTTATCGATGCAGATAAAGTTTCCATAAATAAGTTTCCAGTACCGCCGTAACCATAAACAAAATAAACTCCACCTTTTTTATCAATCAAAGCACTCATTATTTCATTATAAACACCTCGTTGTTCATCTGTTAACGAATCAAAGAGATTATTAAATTCGTTATTCATGGTCTCGGTATCATATGAGAGCTCCTCCACCATTAACGGATTAGTTGCTCTTGAAATTGTCTCCATATCTGGAAATGGCATTTGTTTATATCTTCTAAGACTGTAGTTGTTTGAAATTAGAAAATTTTCAATTTTCGAGAGTGCTAGGTTTTTTAACTGTTCTTCATTAAGAATCAAACCTGAAAATAAAATAAGAAAGTACTATAATTAAATATTTATATTATTATAATGGATATTATATATTTGCAATAATTGAAATAATTATAAAAATGAGTAAATCGTACCGGGGTTATTTTGATCTTTTTGTTGTTTGTATTGAATACCGTCAACTAACAGTTGCCAAGTGCTTTCCCAAACAAAATGATGTCTAGATAAACTATAAGTAATCAACATTGTAGCAATTAAATTTCTTAAATAATATCCAGTAAAGGTATGACTTGCTTCTTCAATGGCTTCTATGTGTTCCTTATCATCATCTAAAAGACCTCTTTTGTAACATGCATCTCGAAAAGTTTCACACACAACTCCATCAACAGTTCGAATGTCTTCAAAACATTTTGGGCCTCTAACCTTATTTAATAATATTCTTAGATAGTAAGCCTCGTCGAATGTTGGTGGAACAGCATGAACTCTACCTATTACAAAACCCCTTAGGCGAGGTTCCCATTTACGTAACTGTTTTTCCAGACATACTTTGTTGGAAACTCTGCGTATGTGAGAGTTTTTGCAAGGTCATGGTTCTTATTACACCCAAACCAGCCGGTAAACATCGAAGAAGCATTAGTTGTCTTGTTTAAAATATCTTCAATATCTTCGTTAACACCATATATTACATGTTGCTCACCGGGTAAATGAAAAGCAAGTCTCATAACAGACGGAATCCTATAATGCACATCAAATGAAAATATCCGCCATGTTGCCTCGCATGCAGAGACATATCTACAATCATAAAACGCTTTGATTTCATCTAAATTAGGATCTGAGTTATCAGCATTGTTATTTTGTACAAGAGAAATTGTTGCTCGGTCTGGACCTTTATTAATGTATTTGAACAAATACTTTATCGATCCATCTTGATTACACCACTCAACATTAATATGTGCTTGAAATTGTTTTAATAAACTCTTGTTGTATGGAACAACAGTTCTGCTATCCATCATTATATCTGACTTGACAACATATTGCCCGTTATCTCTTCTTTTGTATACCGGAAAACCTTGCGAATCAACAGCTGTCTCATCATTAAACATTTTTTGGAAACCTTTGGAGCATTTTTTGTTTACCATGCACGTGTAATTCGGATTAGCATCACCACACGGACCGTGAATCATATGATCAGATACAAGCTTATATAGGTCTGGATCAGTGTCTTTGTTTGGAATCTCAGCAGAAATAAATTTATCAACATCTTGTGGATTATGAATCTTGCTAGATGGATGCATAAATATGCAAATATGAGCATGCGGTAGCCCCCTTTTTTAAAACTTTATCGTGTAAACAACTGCAACATGCATAATAAAAGTAAATATTAGACAACTTTTAATAGGTAAACAAATAAACTGTTTATTTAAATTGAAATTCAAGTATATACATAGTAAAATATTATAGTAGATCATGTTTATAAATTTATACTCATCAAATTAAAGAAAATTACCTGCTTGAACCTTTCCAAACAAAGACTTATCCTTCACCAATTTAATCAGTGCATCAAGTTTGACCTTAAAAAGCCGACATAAAATATCAGGTCTATCCTCCGACTTTAACGTTGTATCCTTAAGAAATCTTTTAACTTCTGGCCAATTGGGATTACAGGTTATGGTTATGAAAAAATCGGGATAACCAAACCATCTACAGAGACACGTAGCGTCTAGGTAATTTTGCATCATATATCTTGCTCCGCCAGTAAATAAGGATGGTTGAATAACACGTTGACCAGCACTTGAAACATCAGTATTTCCAACAGATTGCATACCTCGTAAACTTTGGTAAGTATCACATCGTAGCTCATGTTGTTTACCACGTATAAAATGTAATCGTTGTGCCTCAATCATCATATATTTATCAACTAATATTTGCTGAAACAAACGCCTACCATTTAAGATGGTTGAAAACCGATGTGGCCTATCTTGAATATGATAAGCAAAAAACTCACGCATTGTAACCTTCTTACGTGCTGAGGTTGATGATGATGAAACATTCTTATGAAGTATATTAACCTGATAACCATCTTCACCAAAAGGATGAAACAACGGGTATTGAAGAGGTGTATACGATGGATGAAGTTCACTGATACGCTTTAAGGAAACCGATTGCTTGGTAACAATTATATCTCGGTTATCTACAGCGTCACCAATATCACCGACAATTAAAGCAGTAACTTCAGAACTGGATGGTAGGTTATATTGTCTCGCATCATGCTGTCTTATTCCAATAATATGCAACTTCAAATTGAGTTGTGGGTTTTCTGTAACATCCTAAAATTTATAATGTTGAATAAAGAAAGTTACGTTTAGTGATTTCGCGTTATTAATTAATTAATATCGAGTAAAGAACGGATCATGGACTTAGATTAATTGAGATGGGTTAAATGAGAATGGGCCTTAGGTCCATGGGCTTTAAGGGATATAAATATCCCCTAAACCAAGCTAAAACCCTAAACCCTCATTTCATTTCCATCATAATCCCTACACACTCCAAACACACACACACACACCATAAACGAGCAAGATCCGAGAGAGAGTAAACGCTAGTTGGTAGTAGATCTTATTACACGAGATCTAGAGTGCATAAACAAGCTAACCAAGATCGAACGAGCGCTAAAGGTATGTTCTTGACCTTTAAAGTTTACGTAGTATTGAACGTTTTTACTTAAAGGTCCAAGCTTTATAGTATATACGGGATATATATACGACCAAAAACGGTTAGGGAACGTAGTGGGTGATGTCGAACCATAACAAGGGTATTAAAATCGCCAAAATGCTTGATAAAAACCAAACCCGTAGCTGAAACAAAAGTTTCACCGGTACGTTTCTAGTAAACGGTACGTTTCTAGTAAACGGTATTTCCGCTTCAGTATTGTTTGATTCGGGCGCAAACAAAAGTTTCGTAGCCGCACCATTTAGTAAACTAGCTAAAATGAAATGTTTCCGAGTGTCTGAAACTCTTATAGTAGAAACCGCTAGTGACACTTCGGTTAAAATAATGAAAATGGTTAAGGACTGTAAGATAGAATTGGAGGGACATGAGTTCCCTGTTACCTTGTATGTTATAACCTTAGGAGGGTTCGATGTGGTTTTGGGGATGGATTGGTTGTCTGAGTTTGAGGCTCAGATAGTATGTAAGAGTAGGATAATAAGGTTAAAGTCCTTGGATGGTAGTGCGGTGATGGTTTACGGTGATAAAGAAAGTTCAGGGTTTAACGTCATTTCGATGATAAAAGCCAAAGGGTTATTACGACGAGGATGTGGTGCCTACCTGGCGTATGCTGTCAACGCTACGGCCGAGACGAAAGAAATGAAAGATGTTCCTATCGTGTGTGACTACCCAGAAGTGTTCCCTGAGGATCTTCCGGGGTTTCCACCGGAGCAAGAGATAGAATTCCAGATAGATTTAATACCAGGAGCCCAGCCCGTCGCGAAAGCACCTTACCGTCTAGCTCCGTTCGAGATGAAAGAGTTGATGTCCCAACTGCAAGAACTCCTCGACAAGGGTTTCATAAGACCAAGTGTTTCCCCGTGGGGCGCACCAGTGTTGTTCGTGAAGAAGAAGGATGGAAGTATGAGAATGTGCATAGACTATCGTGAGTTGAATAAGCTTACGGTAAAGAATAGATATCCTTTGCCAAGGATTGATGATCTGTTTGACCAACTGCAAGGTTCAAGTTGGTTCTCACGAATAGATCTCAGATCAGGCTATCACCAGCTAAAGGTGAAAGAGGCAGACATCCCTAAGACAACATTCCGAACGCGGTATGGACATTACGAGTTCCTCGTAATGTCATTCGATCTAACGAATGCTCCTGCAGCATTTATGGACATGATGAATAGGGTGTGTCTGCCGATGTTGGATAAGTCAGTTATCGTCTTCATCGATGACATACTGATTTATTCAAAGAACGAGACTGATCATGCTGAGCATTTGAGAGAGGTATTGGAAGTTCGGAAGAAAGAGAAGTTGTATGCTAAGTTTTCGAAGTGCGCGTTCTGGTTAAGAGAACTTGTCTTTCGAAAACTAAGTAATTACAACATAACACGCCCTGAGCCTTCCGATGCCAGTCTCTTATTCAACGCCACGTGTCCCCTCAAGCGAGCTGCCTCATCCTACTCACCTGTGTGCATACTAAAAGTCAGCTACGTTGAGTGAGTTCTAGTTAATCATACATTATACAATACACATAAACTTATATTCTTTCAATCATACTTTCTTTTGTACTAACTTGATTTCATATCTTACGTTATAAAGAGCATTACGCCCTACATTCCTCGAGTATTATTAGGGCTCGGTACCCTCCTACCTCGAGTATTATTAGGGCTCGGTACCCTCTTTCCTCGAGTATTATGAGGGCTCGGTACCCTCTTTCCTCGAATATTAGTAGGGTTCGGTTCCCTAGTTCTCGAATATTAGTAGGGTTCGATTCCCTCTTCGTTACCATACAACCATACATCATACCTCGAGTATTATTAGGCTCGGTACCCTTTTCGTAACCATACAACCATCCTTTCCTTCTTTTATTAACTTTATCACGCTCATACACATAAGCATACATATCATACTTACCTTATACATAGCGTTACAACCTGACAGTACGTGCAATATCCGAAGATCGTTCACGTACCATCAAGCAATCATTCATACATTTCACATTATCCACATAAGGCGTACACTTATCTCTTAGGATAAGCGTATTAACAAACCTATTGAGTATGCACACAGCCCCGAAAACATAACACATAAATGGGGTTAGAAACTCACCTGAATCCTGTTACGCTCTCCGTTAATCGTTATTCCCTTCTTGAGCTGTGCACGGCTAACTGTATAATATTTACATGTATCAATTAACTACTACTACTCATGTTGTATTTCTATCTTTATATAACCCACAACGAACGGGGGTCCAGGGGCAGCGCCCTTGGCAGCGGGGTCTAGGGGCGGCAACCCCTAGCAGGGTCCAAGGGGCAAAGCCCCTGGCTGGGGTCGAGCTGTCAGGTCAGCTTGGAAAAATTTTATATCCATTAACTGTCGTAACACATTTTCCATTAACATTTTGAATCGTTAATTAATTTGCTACTTAAAAGTTCAACGGCCTAATTGTAATTAAATCATTCTTTTCTAAGTCTAGGGACTGTTCTGTCATTCTTTCAAAGTTCTGATTCGTTACTTCTGTCCTTCATAACGAACTGGCTAATTTGTTACTTCATAACGAATTGGCCAGTTTTGCGAATTGGGCCCTCATAGCGAACCGGTCCTCATAAGGAATTAAACCTTATAACGAACTGGTCGACATACGAATCGGACTTAACGAACTGAAGCTAGTTCGTCATTCTTTCCTTAACGAATTAGGACACGAACTAAAGCTAGTTCGTTATCTTTCCTCAGCGAATCTACTTAACGAATCACCCTTAATTCGCTAAATTCCCGTTAGCGAACTAGGGTTAGGTCAGGGAATGTCAGAACATTCCCTGACATACCCTTAACCTCGTATTACTTTTCCGGCGCCGTCATTGCCGGAAAGCCGCCGGAAAAACGCGAACTCACCGGAAAAACGGTTCTCAGCTCGTTTTTCACCGTTTTTCACCCCGTCCGATCCAGATCTGAGCTAGGGTGATCCCTAAGCTCATCATAGGTTCGGTTTATACCCGATTCCACCCGGATCTCGTGATTTAAACGGTTTAACGGTGTCAGCTCGTCGTTTCGCAACTTTTTCTAACAGATTAAGCTCATACGATATTAAACTATCGTTACCTCGGGTCGGTGCTCGGTTTCCTTCTTGATTTCGGCTAGAGATAAGGAAGAATTAGAGAGAAATCTTAAGTGTGTGTTTTGGGTGGTGTATGGAATATGTGTGAATGAGGATTAAATGGATATTAAGGGTTTATATATTTATTGATCATGGGCTTAAGCCCATGGTCTTTCCTTCTTTCTTTCCTAACCCAAGTCCATAACCCATATTCATTTACCCAGCACTGGCTCAACTCGTATTCTATCTATCTAAACCGATAACGACCTACTATGAAATAACGAAATTTATTTTTATTATAATAACCGAAAGTAGGATGTTACAGTTCGTGAACGTCCGGTAACGTTCGTCCGATTACGTCCGGTAATGTCCGTCAGGTATCGTTAGTGTTTATATCTATCCAGTATTGTAATTTAACTGCATAATTTCTAGTGTTATTAATAACACTTTTATATTACTACACATGTTTGATGTCTCTTATATTATAGTGATCCACTTTATGTTAATATATTAAGTGTTAAGTATATTTGGATGTTATATGGTGTAATTCCTAATTTGTATGTGAAGTTGTTTAGATATATGCTTGGTGTCAATATGCAACCGTTTATATTTGTCCATTAGCGTTCGTCGTCCATTAATGTTCACATGTTTGTTTGTCCATTAATGTCCATTAGTGTCCGTTTGCCCATTATTGTCCGTTAACGTCCATTTAAAATATTAACGGACGAACATGGACGGACACGGACAAACTCAATTTCTTAATGGACGGACACGGACATGAATTTTCGTTCGGTAGAGTGTTCGTGAACCGTCCGTTTGTCCGTCAAAAGCTTAACGGACTGTAACACCCCGGCTAAAGCGGAATACGCCCGAGTGTGACGTACAGATTGCTCAAAACACATGTGACACTATTAAGTGACAATATTATCATTAATTTATTTAAACAACAAGTACACAATTTTGGATGTAAGAGAAATACAAATAAATACACATTTAAGCAATTCGTCCATTTAAGTTGAATATCCTACGTACTAATGTCTTCGTCATTTCAGCGTTCTCTAAATAAGGTACCAGTAGCATATATATATAATAATGTCAACTAAATGAATAGTTTGTGAGTTCACACAATTTTTGATATAAATACATAAAAATCTACAATTCCATGAACAAGCGTAAATGAGCAAGTAAGGTCCTTTTCAGTTGGGATTGTGCACCAACGTACTCGAATAATAGCGCAAGTAAGTGTCTTTTCTGTTGGTAATAACCAACGTACTCGGATCGGAGGTCCCTATTCCACTCATAACATCGAGGTCCTGAGTGCATAGGGGGCGTATGATCATACTTAATGAGGAAACCATGAGCACGTAATCTTTGAGCAGGTAAGCAAATAAACACACAAGTCCATGTAACGATAGTAGTTTGTAAAATAATGAATAACGATATTGTAATGTTGATAGGATATATATGCTACCCCCAAAAGTAGTAAAAGAATAAAAAGGGGGTGTGAGAAACTCACCTTTGCAATTGGATGATAACTTGATATAATAACCGAAAGCGCGTTTAAGGAAATAAATGATCGAACCTCACAAACTATAATTAAAAAGGAAATGCAAAATTTAAAGACTAAATATAGGGATTATAAAAGTTAATTAATATTAGTTTTAGGAATTATGTGTTATTTAAATATCTATTTCATTAACTTATGGCAAATGGGGACTTGAGAATTTTTAATTAGTTTAACAATAATTAATAAAGTTTAGAAAAGTCATTTGATGTTTATTAGTTTAAAAATGAGTTGTAGATACATAATTATAACTTGTTAATATAAGATTAAATATCAATATTAATAACAATTTATGATTAAACGTTTTTTTTTCAAGTAACATAATTAATTAATTTACTAATTAATTAACTTAATTGTTTTGCATGAATTATTTTAAAGAAATTATAAATATTAGTTTATGTTGAAATAAAATAAACAATAATTAATTTACTCAATTATCAATTTAAATATATGAAGTATGCTATATCTATTGTGAAATATTTTAAATAAAAGAAATATAAATCATCTTATTTAAAAGAAAGTTCATAAGTTTATGATGATCAACAAATCATAAGATTTAGATAAATATATATTCATGTTTGTTCTTGCATAATAACTAGGTTTGATCCAAGATTTAGAAAAATCATAGTGTTTATCTTGGATATACATGATCATATTGATTCTTAAAACCAAAATATAAGATTTTTATGATAAAAGTAACATGATCATGAAGAACAACTTATGAACAAGTATGAACATTCAAGATAAAATCAAAACAAAAGCTATAAAATGCTTGACATGGTAACAACTTACTTGTTAGTGCTCTTAAACTTAAGAAAAGAATGGATTGAGGTGTGAAAATAATGGAGGATTTGTCCTCCTTTTATATTGAAAATATAGAGTTGTTATGTCTTAAGGAAATTATGAAAATTAGTCATATTTAATATAAGTAAAACACAAATTAAAAATTGTTTAATAGGGTATTCAAAAGGTTTAACTATTTTAATAAATTTTATTGAATTAAAACATTCATTAGTTATTATTAATTAAGTATCATATGAAAAGATGACGATAATAATAAAATTAATAATAATAATAAAATAAAAGTAGTAGTTGTAGTTAAATAATAATTATAGTAAATTGCATGGGACATGTACTTAAATATTTGATCTTTATTATGAATGTTTTTAAATGAGTATGTAATACTACATAGGTGGTGAAATATATAATTGCATAGAAATGATCACATAAAATACATTAATAAAAATTGAGATTAATTTATAATATTATAAAAATATACAAATTTAAATATAAACAAAACCGGAAATTTAAAATGGGTCGAGTTTGAAAAGTAACGAATGTTACACGGACGGACACGGACATGCTCTCGTCCAGTTCGGTCTGGTCCGTGTACACCCCTAAAAGAAACAAAAGAGAAAAGCCAAACATAAAATATCCAATTATCTCAAAAAGGCTTAACATAAGTGTAAACCGACATAAATGAAAATGCTCACTTAGATTCCTTCTCCATGTTAGGAGTTAAAAGGGCTGCTCCTTCGCCAGATTGACTGGTGGTTCCCATCTCTTCGATATTCTTAGACTTCAACTTAGTGGACGACATGATAGCATCATCTTCAACTTCAAATACTTCAACCAGTTTTCTCTTAAGTTTATCGTCAAAAGACGTTGACGTTCCTTTTGTATCAGTTGCCAAATCACGAGCCTCAACATTTGAACTTGGAGTTTGATTATCTCCAAATTCAGAAATCTGTTATTAAAAAAGTAAGAGCGAATATACAATCATGTTTCACATCTTTCTGTTAACTATATTTATAAATTTGAACTAATATATTAAAAAAAATATCCATACCATAACAGAAACAGAACCGGATGACTGGAATTCAGAAATAGATGCTCCAAACGTTAAAGAATTAGAATTTGATTGCTGATAAGACAAAAATGGAATATCAACATATGTCAGTAGAAATAATTATGAAATATAATTTAATAAAAATTTTTTTCAGATTATGTTATTACCAAACGAACATTAAGCCTTTTCTGTAACTCTGTGATAATATTGGTGTCATCAGTAAGCTTGTTTATACCATAGTCCTCGACATTGTTTCTAAAGTTGAAATCCGCAACATCTACCTTAAAGCGAATATCTTTTCTAAGAGAGAATCCAATTCAGCATGGAATCCACCATTTTCCACCTTATTCTGTAATAAAATTAGACGACAAAGAAACAAATATAATATTAATCATTGTTAAACTTATAAACAAACCTCATTTTGAGAATCAATCAATTCTTTAGATGTTTTCTTATACAACATTTTAGCATCTCTATCAAAAAGAGTCAACGACACAACTCTAGTGGAATCCTGCACCATTATTTTGATCTTGAACCTAGAAAAGTGTATGTAAGGCCCCGTTACCAGTAGCCCTACTTTCGTGTTGGATTTACTCATAAACACAATTCTAAATATCAGAGTTAATTAAAACATTCGCGGAACATTAAAAACTTTCATAAAACATTTCGTAACAATCCAAAACTTGTCTTAAACAAACAACTTGTCTTTCAAAAAACAAAGTAATTAAAACATATCACGTCTTGAACCTTCTGATGCCAACCTCTTATTCAATGCCACGTGTCTCCTCAAGCGAGATGCCTCATCCTACTCACCTGCGTGCATACTAAAAGTCAGCTACGCTGAGTGAGTTCTAGTTAATCATACATTATACAATACACAAAAACTTATATTCTTTCATTCATACTTTCATACTTTCTCTTGTACTAACTTGCTTTTATATCTTACGTTATAAAGAGCATTACGCCCTACATTCCTCGAGTATTATTAGGGCTCGGTACCCTCCTTCCTCGAGTATTATTAGGGCTCGGTGCCCTCTTTCCTCGAATATTAGTAGGGTTCGGTTCCCTAGTTCTCGAATATTAGTAGGGTTCGATTCCCTCTTCGTTACCATACAACCATACATCATACCTCAAGTATTATTAGGGCTCGGTACCCTTTTCGTAACCATACAATCATCCTTTCCTTCTTTTATTAACTTTATCACGTTCATACACATAAGCATACATATCATACTTACCTTATACATAGCGTTACAACCTGACAGTACGTGCAATATCCGAAGATCGTTCATGTACCATCAAGCATTCATTCATACATTTCACATTATTCACATAAGGCATACACTTAACTCTTAGGATAAGCGTATTAAATAACATATTGAGTATGCACACAGCCCCGAAAACATAACACATAAATGGGGCTAGAAACTCACCTGAATCCTGTTACGCTCTCGGTTAATCGTTATTCCCTTCTTGAGCTGTGCACGGCTAACTGTACAATATTTACATGTATCAATTAACTACCACTACTCATATCATCTTTCTAGTCTTAGCTACTACCCACAACGAACGGGGGTCCGGGGGCAGCGCCCCTGGCAGCGGGGTCTAGGGGCAGCAGCCCCTAGCAGGGTCCAAGGGGCAGAGCCCCTGGCTGGGGTCGAGCTGTTAAGCGAACTTATGCGTTAGCCCGATTCGTTCGTTAACTGTCTTAACGCATTTCCTATTAGGATTTTAAGTTACTATTTTATTCACCTACTCATTCGTTAACCCGATTCATTACCTTAAAATGCATGCTAAGCGAACTTAACTTAAGCGAACTTAAGACTCGGCGAACTTAGAGTCCAGCGAACATATGGTTCAGCGAAGTTGATAAGGTAGGCGAACTTGCTTGTAGCAAACTTAACATCAAGCGAAGTTAGGTTTGGCGAAGTTAACCTTAAGCGAACATATGCCAGGCGAAGTTGTCAGGGGCGAACTTGGCTGGCGAACTTGCTTGAAGGCGAAGTTGGCTTGCAGGCGAAGTTATTCAGCATTCGCCTCTATTCATTCGTAATCACCAGAATCACCCTCGTTTCATCGAGAAATTCTTGGATATGACGTTAACAAGTCCCGCGATCATTCCCATGGCCTTGTTCGGGTAAAACTTAGCCCGGAATGACGTAAAGTTTGGACCTTTATGGTAAAAACGTTCAATACTAGTGTTAAGGGTTCATTAATCGAGCCGTTTCCATTTTCGGGTTCATTACACTCGTATTTATCATCAAGTTTACAACTTTATGTTTCGTTTATACCCGATCTACTCTCGTTCTAAGTTTCAATGCTAAACGCTAATAAAACGTAAACTTTAAAGGGTCAAGAACATACCTTTAGTGCTCGTTTGGATCTCGTTTAACTTGTTTATGCACTTTAGATCTCGTGTAATAAAGATCTAATACCAACTAACGTTCGTTTGGCCTCACGCCCCTCTCGTCTCTCTCGGCCGTGTACACGGTGGTGTGTGGTGTGTGTGTTTTGGATGTATAGAGAATAAGATGGAAATGAATGATGGTTTAGGGTTTAAGGGTGATTTAAGGAGGTATTTATACCCCTTAAGGCTCATGGACCTAAGGCCCATTACCCTTAATCCATCTTAATTAAATCCAAGTCCATGATCTTTTCCATATTAGACGTTAGTTAATATTATTAAACGCACGACAATTTAACGCAACTTTCTTTATTTATTATTAGAATATTTAGGATGTTACAGTGTATAAATACGTAAATTGAAATAAAAACATATACTTTTACAATGCACTAATTAGACATTTGAATTTGAATTGAGTAAATACCTAGGTGTAGGGATAACACCTAAAACATTGCATCTTACTGTTTTGCATTCATACTCCTTTCCACCTTCACCATTATTTTCCATGAGCTTACGGCTACAAGTATTACACCCAATGTAATGCCATTCCGTATCTGGGCAGATTGCCTTAATTGTACCAAGGATAATGATACTTTTAGGCTGCATTATAGTACAACAAGACTTAACACTCAATAAATTAGGGTTTAAAGATAATTAGGATAAAATAAAGATTGTAATAATTAACTTACAGATATAATGGTACAAATATCACCGATGTTAAAAAAATCTGTTGCTCTCAAAAACTCATCATCAACAGACGACAGCATCTTCACCGGAATCGGTTTACGAACAGAAACATCATTGGCATTTAGCAGATCCACCAAACTGCAAAATTTAATATTTAATGAATTTAGGAATAAGTAATATAATATGAAATTTACAAACTTAATACATAAATGAAAAAAATTTTGGTTTAATAATATACCTGTTTTTGTATTCTTCAATCTCAAATAAATAGTCGTTTATAAAGAAACGGCTAACATTAGATCCAAAAGAATTCGACACATAAACTTTCTCTAAAAAAGGAAAATTATAAAACGACACATTAGTTTAAGTTAGTGACATGTTAAAACACAAGAAAGTTAAAAACAGTAGACATAGTTACCTTTACCATCAGAACCGGTGTAATACTTAACCCTACCAAACTGCAGTATAACTATCGCATGGCCTTCATCAAAATGTTCAATTACATATTTGGAGAGCTCAGACACATAATGATCCCATAGTGTCAGATACACACAGTTTCCACTGAAATTACAGAAGCGTTACAAACAGTCATAAGTATAAAGTTTATTAACCTAAATATGTAATCAAATGTTAGGTGTAATAGTAATACCGTAAATCACATATCTCCATTGTACGCTTGTTTTTGTCCTTGACGTTAGAAGCATTGCTCTTGAACACATGAACCACGTGACCAATAATATCTAACACAAAGAAAAATAAATAAATAATTTATTAACAGATTTAATGGAAATCTAAGACTAAAACTATAAATCTATTTATTTGCATCTCAAAAAATTATTTTATACCAACTGTCGATTTCAAAGAAATATCTTTATTGATTAGTGATTCAAAAGAAATCATCTTAAAACCAAACAGACGACCATCAAACTCCTGACATGAATTCACATGTGTGTTTGGTCCCAACACCAATTTGTTGGGACAATCAATCACACGGTAGTTCGATCCATTTAAATTAACACTCGGATTAACTATAGTCAGAGTTGAGCTTTCCTTGAGGAATCTTTTGAATCTATAGATATCTTGTTTGTAAACTGTTACTTGGATTCTCCTGTCATTAAATCAAAAAATATATATGAGAATTAAAATCTTTAACTAACAAAATAAAGTTAAACAATTTATTAAATAAGTACAATTTCATCCATGAGCACCATCTCGATCAGAAAATCCCCATTCACATTTTTGTTGTCTTTTATGCTCCACATTCTTAAAACTCTAACCTTCAGAGTTGATGGTGATGTTTTTAGAACATCAATCTCATTAAGCATGGTACATTTTTGATCTTCCACTGACCTATGAATAAAATAAAAATATAAAAGATTAGAAGACATTATTTGAAACATAAACAAAATGAATAAAAAGGGATGAGCTTACATGGTTGGAGAATTTTTAGCTATGAACACTATGATAATGACTTATATGATAATGGCTTATGTGACTACCTAGATATTTATATAGCAGAATGTATAAACTATAAATTATGGTAAACGTATTATGTTTAGAAAGTTTCTAAATAAAAAATGAAACAAATTTTAGCGGTTTATTGTAGGTATACTTATTCCAAAAATAACCTATTTATTATATTTATAAATTTAAGGTAACTTTTTCATTATTAACATAACGAAACGGGTTTATTAAAAATAAAGTCAATGAAATAAGTTTTTCATTGTTAACTTTTTCATTATTATATATTCCTTAATTTAAGGTTATTTTATGGTTAACGGAAAAAGTCAATGAAATCATATATTCTTTACTTAATTATAATTATTGTTATTATTGTCAATTGAAAATAAATTATTTGTTTTAAAAAAATCACAATTATTATTTCAAAACTTACTAAACTTATAATCTTAACAAAATTAAATTAAGATTTCACAATGAAACGGGTTTTTTGAAAATAGTTCAAAATATATTCCTTAATATAGGATTATTTTATGGTAAACGGAAAAAGTGAAAGAAATCATAAATTATTTACTTAATTAAGTTATTATTGTCTTTTTGAAAAAAATATTGTTTGTTTGAAAAAATCACAATTATTATTTCAAAACTTACTAAAATTATAGTCTTAACAAAATTAAAATTTCACAATTATTATTTTGAAAGTTTACTAAAACTATAATGTTAACCAAATTTAAAGTTTTTTTTATTTGTTTAAACTAAAAATAAACTAGCCGGAAAATAAACTAAAACGGAAATTAGCGTGAAAACAGAATATAAAGATTTGAAGAACAAAACTATAAAAACAGGAAAGCCGGAATAAATTAATAATTGGACAAAGAAAACAATTTTAAATTAAACAAAAATATAAACAGAGATTGGTTGGATGTAAAATACTGAAATTTAAATATAAAAACACAATATAAAAATGACCGCAATAATAAATTGAACGGATATTAGCCGGAAATTTAAATATCAAGTTTTGAATAACAAAACTATAAGAACATGTTAACCAGAAAATTCTAATACTTGAACAAACAAAACAATTACTAATTTTAAATAAAAAAAAACCAGAAATAGGTCGGATACGAAGTATTGAAGGATTTATAATTAACTTCTTAAAATTAAATTAAGAAAAAACAATACAAAATTTCATAAAATTATCCAGAAATAGGTACGATTTAAAGTACATAAAATAAAAAAAAAATTATATGACCGGAAAAGTTAGATATCAACAAATATGTACTACAGATTGGCCGGAAATAATTAAAAAAAGTAAAATAAAATATTGTAACTGCAAAATTGGATTGCTCGTTACCTTCAATATAATCATCGGAGAATCAATTCCAAGGATTTTGATGTCTCCAATAGGCGCGCATCCGAACGGTGGAATTAGGGCTCGTATTGTTGGTAAACAATCTAGATGTTCAATGGTAAATCGGATCGACGGATGTAGGATTCGTATAATCATCGGGAAGTTACAACGAATATCAGTGGTGGAATTGATTGTAGATCTCACCGGCGGAATTAGGGTTCGTATAATGATGAGGAGATTAGAGAGAGAATCGTTGGCTGCAACCATTTTTTTGTGAAAAATAAACCGGTTTTGTTATTTTTGGTGTTTGGATAGCAAGACACGTGGCACAATATTAGACATTATGAAAATGGTAACTTGATGACTGGATTGCACATGTGGACAGCCTAGATAAAGGGCATGTGTCCACGTTATATTGCTTTAATAGTATTTAAAAATATTTTATAACTTACATACATAAATCAAGGAAATCATTTTCTACAACCTTAACAAGACAATACACTAGCTAATTTCTTCAAGTCGCTTAAATTTGCATTAATAGGCCTCAAAATAATCCATCAATGCATACTAAATACATTATTTTCCTATACTATCACACACATTGAATAATTAATATAGATTCAAACCAATATAACATTTATTTGTACACCAAAATATACAATATGCAACCACCCGAAAACCCTCTCCGCCTCCTCCACCGTTCCAACTCCACCTTCTTCATCCTCGGCACCACCGGAAACGTCTACACAGTCACGCTCTCCACCACACCTACATGCACGTGCCCGGACCCCACCACCCCATGCAAACACATTCTCTTTCTCTACGTCCATGTTCTCTCTCTTTCAACCAATGACTCATGTCTCAAACGTCGCACTCTCCGTCCATGTCAACTCACACGTCTCCTCTCCGCCAAGGTCTCTGGTGACTCCGTCGCCAGTGCACCGATCAGGCGTTGTTTCCATGAGCTGTACCGTCGTTGGAAAGCTGGCAAGTCGTTGGTGCATGTAGAGGATGGTTCTAAATGTCCCGTTTGCTTGGAGGAGTTGGGGGTTGGTGGTTGGAAGGTGGTGGCGTGTGCCACGTGTAAGAACCCGATTCATGTGGTGTGTTTGACGGCATGGAAGAGTAAAAGGTCGAGGACTTGTGTTGTTTGTAGAGCAAGGTGGAGAGAGTCAAGACAAGAAGATAAGTATATTAATCTGTCGGATTATGTTGGTCAAGAATATGACCACATGGTAAATAAAATTGTGGAGATTAGTTAATATGTTTAGTTTAATGTTTGTATAACATTAATGTACGTCTTAAACGCTATTTACTTTTATGGTTTATTATTTATAATCAATTAATCATCGATCTTCATGAGTTCATTGGCTTGTTAATTTGTATATGATTAAGGTGAAAAGAATATCAGTTTTATACTTTATACTACAATATACGACAATTATTGCGACCAAATTTAATGACCGTGGCACGGTCTTAAATTTATCAACGCATGCACTTATAATATTAGAAAATGGCAAACACTTAGTTTTCTTACTAATGATCATTCATTCATTCTTTGTCAAGATATCACACAATTAATCTATTGGTTTAGAATAATGAATATATAATTTAATAGTTTGAATTAATCAATCAAACTTTTTTGTGACTTGCTATAAATTTTTATTTGTATTAACTATAAACGCTAATGAAATATACTAGTATGAATTTTTAATATGTTAGAGCATCCGCAACAAACTTTCACAACTGTACTCGTCCTCCATATTCGTACCTCTTATTGAAGGTGCTCGTTGGATTTGTGATGTGATTTGCTAATTTCTGTTAGACAGACAGTATTGTAAAAGTCGCTAGTCGGGCGGTCCATATATCAATATACCTCGTAGGGGGTAAAACCGTAACTTCAAAAACTCGACCAAAGCCCAAAAGATGTCGTCGATCATATTCTATCTTCCCCAATTCAAGCATCTTCAAAATCTTAAACCCTAAAACCTGCAAATCAATAAACACATCACAATGATTTCATCATCAACCAGATCTTTCGGTGCACTTCTATACAGATTCTCCACCACTATTAACCTCAAATCCCCCAATTCATTTCCCTTTCAAGGTTAATTAATTAATTAATTAAACCCCATGTACTTGATTTCATTTCTTTCATTGTTTTCTGCAAATTAATAACCTTTTTTCTTCAATTCAATACTTCAGTTACACGATTTGATGTTTATAGCTGAACCCATGTTTTAAATTTGGTTTTAGGTGCTCTTAGGTTACACACGAATCTATCTTCTTCTGCATTGTACTCGTCTGGTGCAAAATGGGTTAACCCGATTGAGTTCCAGCCTGTGGGTTCGGTCAGAAAGATTTGGACTCGAGGTCCGCTTTGTATGGGAAGAAGGTCTTGCAAGATTGCAGGCAGAAAGGTTAGGTCAATTGGTCAAATATTCAAAGTCAAAGCTTTAATTATTTAGTTGGATTCTTAAAATTGTTATGTAATATTTGGTATTTGCATTTAGTTAAAGCTAATGCTAAGAATAGAATGTTGATGGTATTCGTTTCGTTACGAAATGTACTTGAATTTTGAATGTGGAAGATAATACATTTGACTGAAAAAGTCAATTAGGACAACATATGTGAAAGATAATACAGAAAAATTATCTTACAGAAGTTGGTGTAAGGTTTTTATTGCTTAATTATGTTTCTGCATTCATTATTAGGCCTGAATGCAGGGGGTTCAAGATGCAAAGAAACTAAACTCTATGCAAAAGTCGGAAAAGAAGTTGTATCTGCGTAAGTTCCTTGAGTTATTTACTTATGTGCCCGTGTGGAACTTAGAAATTGCTATTTTTAATTAGATTGTTAAGTCTGGTTACAATTGAGTTCTAAAAATACACAGTGTAATTTTGTTTTAGTTAAGCAATTTAGGAGGTTTAATTGTTTAACGTAGTTTAGCCAACTTTCGAGCTCTGAGGATTAAAACTTTTTTAACCCTTTATTTGATTATTGTTGACTAAAATGGTAATAGTCAGTTTTTTTTGATAAACAAAACTTTTTTTTGATTATTTGATTATTCTTTTAAATCAAATTTGGATAAATACTTTCATATCAGCTGCACCCCTAAGTTGACAGACCTTTATTCTCATTTAACAAAAAATAACAGATTAGTTTTTGTTATTTTATATTAGTTCCTTAAACAATAAGATTTACCAAACACTCAAAACATATGATTCTCTAATGTTGTTAAGTTAAAATAACATAAACACTTCCAATTTCCAAATACTTTTTTTTATTACAATTGGTTTTCTAATTTTGATATCAGATTATCCAAAGACCTCGGGTGTAAATGAGCTAAGCCTGAGGTTGGCTATTGAGTAATTTTTCAATCTCTGGTCCGGCTTGTGTATTATATGTATATGCGTTATATATGTATAATTAGTTTTGTCTATATATACTTATAATTATAGTTTTATTGTAACTTAATATGCAATACTTAATTTTATCTGTATATATCAATCAATCAATCAATCAATCAAGCCCTGTATATCTCACCGCATAGCACAAATTTTATCTGTATATAATAATAATTATTATGTAAGTATATATTTAAGCTCGGTTCTATTCGAGATTTTAGCGAACGGATCTCGAGTAGCTCACGATCAGCTTGGCTCATTTATAACCCCTACAAACACCCCTAAAGTCATGGTAGCATCTAATGACATAATATATTTCATATTGTATAATATCTTGTTCGTGACAGAATATGTAGTGTGTTTATGCAGCTTTCATAGTATTCTTCACTTGCAAAACCGAAGAACAAGATTTATCAATCACATATTTATATTCTCACAAATAAACTAATCACGTCCCATCTTAAAATATAGTGTGAAGAAAGGTGGCCCAAGCCCGATATCAAATACAGCTCTTGCAGCCATTCTCGAGAAAGCTAAAGAGCTTGACGTGCCAAAGGATATCCTAGAGAGAAACATCAAACGGGCTTCTGATAAAAACCAAGAAGCATACATTGAGAAAGTATACGAGGTAACAAATTCATATTTGAAACAAATAAATCCGTCAATAAATAATAACATGGGCTGTGTTCTATAACCTTAGGTATACGGTTATGGTGGAGTCGGTATAATAGTCGAGGTTTCAACTGACAAAATCAATAGGTCGGTGGCACTTGTTAGAGAAGTGGTTAAAGATTGTGGCGGAAAGATGGCGGATCCTGGTTCGATTATGTTTAAGTTTAAACGGGCCCGGGTTGTGAATGTGAAAGTTACTGATGCTGATAAGGACCAACTACTTAACATTGCTTTAGATGCTGGTGCTGATGATGTGATCGAACCTTCCATTGATGATGATGAACCCGAAGAAGATAAGGCCGAGAGGTACTATCTGTCTTTAGAAAAATAAAAGAATAAAAAAGGAATTTTTAATTAAAAATGTAATTAAAGGGTTTTTTAAAAATATAAGCAAATTGAAGTATGACTAATTAAGGGCATGGTAATTGACCTGCTATGAAGTGGTACCCTGGTATCAGTTTAGGGTCTACTCTAGGGGTGTGCATGAGTCGGTTTGCGTCAGTCTTGGGTTGAAACCAAAAAGTTGGTTTCTGAGTTTACAAACATGGATTGGTTTCAATTTATTTGGGCCGAATATAAAATTTGGCCTAAAATAATGAACCTGGGCTTAAATCTTTTTGTTAGTTCATGATTAATTGATTTTTATACATTCGGGCTCAAATATTTGGATTGCGCTATTTGTTAAATTCTTATAAATTACTTAACACCGAAAATAAAGAAATGAAAATATATACAATCGGTTCGGCTTTTTGGGTTTTATTGCATGAAATACTGAAACCAAACTGAAATTCAGTTTTTACGAAAACATAAAATCAAATCGTCTGTTTTCATTTGAGTTCGATGAGCCGGTTTTCCGGTTTCATACAGATCTCTAGTAAAAGTCCAAATTTTCATGTGCAGAAGAAGATATGTCTTTATAAAACTTTTATGGTGTTTTTTTTTCGTAAAAGCTTAAGGGTAGCGTCTTGCATGGTTTAATGTTAATTCAATTTTTGTAGATACTACAAAATTGTAAGCTCTTCAGAGACTTATGGGGAAATATTGTCGAAATTGCGTGAGGAAGGAATTACGTTCGAGCAAGATAATGGCTCTGAGTTACTTCCACTGACTATGGTTGAGGTATACTCATATCATATTTTGTGTAGATATGTTTTATTATATCTTGTTTTTAGTTTTAATCAATCAAACTCAAATCCAAATACATATCTTTATGAAGTTAAATATACTCTTAACCTAGTTTTATTTTCATTATTATTAAAACTGGAAACAGTTGGTGACAAAATATGTTTGTAATATTTAAAAGTTAGATTTTTGGAATATGCCTGCAATAAATTGTTAATTTTTATAGCTTAGTTGGCACACGTCATACTTTTGTAGTGTTACTTTTGGAGCCTTGCTTACATGATACCTCATTTGCTATTTATTAAAGGCAAAAGTGTAGCATAAAACCAAATTAGTACAAGTGGTCTTGCAGCTCAAACTGAATGTTTATTATATTTACTTTTTGTACAATGTAGCATGAAACCAATAATGTTACTTCTTTTAGGTGAACTGATTCGTTGTCGGTGAATTGCAGGTGGATGATGAAGCTATGGAGTTGAACAAAGAACTGATGTCAAATTTACTTGATCTTGATGATGTTGATGCTGTATATACTGATCAAAGATGATTTAGTTTTAGAACTATATATGGATTTGACATTAATTTGTACGATTTTGTGTCAACTTTAGTCTTGAGTTGTATTATTAATATGAGAACTTAGACAGTCGAGTTTTCTAAGAATAATTAAACTAGTCGATATTGTTTTAAATTTGTTATTATATTCTGGATTGTGTTTTGTGCTTTATTGATTGTGTTTAACCATGTTGTTGAATACTTAGCTTAAAAGAGTTTATGCATATAACATTTACGCTATTTTTGCATAAAATTAAGAGCAAGTCTTAACATTTACGCTATTTTTGGGTCCAATTAGGTGCCGCAAAGAGGCCTAATGGAGTCTTCGCAGCACCAAATCTCTTATTGATACTTATTTGGTAATATCCAATATCACATATTAATTTTCTTGTTTTCTTTAATTTTGAAATTGATTGTTTTATTACTTTATTCATGTACATTTTTATATTTAATTTCAGTCATGCATATATTAATTATATTAAAAATATCGTTTTACATTTTCTTAATCTTCATTAATGATTACTTAATTTTTCATATATTTAAACAATGCAAGAAACGAGTCTCTATCCCCTAGTTAATAAAACAAGCTAAAAATCATTTTCAGGTTGATAACTTGATACTTGATACTATAAGTTTTATATTATTTTAATATTTTATTAGTTTGACCATTTTGAAACTATATTTGTATGAACAAGTTTGACCCGTAATCCAACCTTCTTATATTAACTAATGCAATTATTTCGGCCGTGGTAAAAAAATCTGGATCCGTCAAAAGTCAAAAGTCAAAACATTTACACTATTTTATTACTTTGATGCATATTGGGGATATTATTACTTTCCAACACCAAACTTACACATCTATCTACAGTGCAAACTATGTCACGTTTAACCACTTCAGAAGAAGAAGCAATTAAATACATCAAGTGACTGTTACATTAAATATAGTTGAATCATTTCATGAATCACATAATTTACTGAACAAACATTATATGTAACAAACAATATTTAAGTACACAAGCAATCCTCAACGTTTTCGGTTGATTTTTCGAAATCTTTGGTCTAATTCTTAGGAACCCAACATCCGTGAAGTCCATATGGAAGTCCGTATGGAAATTTTGCTCTTGCGATTTCTTCAAACGCTGTCCCGTCTAAGATCAACGTGTATCCTTCTCCATTTTTATCGCTTATCATAGATATCACAACTCCTGTATAAATATATAAGAACCATCAACACAAACACATAACATACTACCAAGAAACAAATACAAAGCAAATAATGTTAACATTATAATTTGTTCTTGCTATATAATTTAATTGAAACATGGTTACTACAAACTAACCGTCATCTTCCTCGGATGCACCAGGACGAGCCACAAAATATGGTTCGGAGGGGACAGCACCCTCGTCATGCCAGTTTTTCGCCTTTCCGTCAACCAAATCTATCTGTATACCGATAAATTGACATTAATATATGCAATAAGTTGAAGCCAATATAGTTATTAAAGTTTTACCTTGGTGAGGGTGTTAGGGAAGTTACAAGGTCGCTGAGCTCCACATGCATACGCATAGCGATATTGTTTCCCTAAGAAGTTCGGGTTGATGCTACACATATCCATCCCTCTTCCATGTTCATCCGGGTTCAATGCCGCAAATAGTTCTCCTTTTTCGCTACCATCTAGAGGTATCCTAAAGCGACCAACTCTACAAATCGAAGTCATACACAAACTTCTTTACATTCCAGAAAAAAAAAGCAACCGAAAATCATAACAGTGTTCGTGTTTTATTGGACATGACTTTGGCTAAGTCTTGAGTTAATTAGGTGACTAATAACTAATAGGTTGAAATGTCTCAACTAGACGGATCATATTGACTCCTTCGATCAATCGATATGGACCAAGAACGGATCAGGGTTTAAAGCCTTGAAGGGTAAACATGCTATATATAGTTGTGCTATAAATATATATATATATATATATATATATATACCTTGCATCTGGAAGGACATCTTCTCCGGACCATGACCGGAGATTTTGAAGCCGGAGGTTGTCAAGAATGGTGGTATCCGCATAATGCTCACAGCAGTCCGCAATAACTCCGGTGATCCTCCCTTCTTCATCCTTTTCTTCATACGCATTGATGAAATGAAATGTCACAAATAAAGGAACTTCAACACTTGCCACCTTCAAATAATTAATCAAACCTTTTAGTTTACAAAGTCTGCCCTAAATTCAAACACACATGTATGTATATAGGATATATATAGGGTCGGATCTGGTACAAATAAAACATACTAAACATACAAATAACAAGAGTAATTATGTACACTTAGCATGTTAAATCTTTTTGTATCATATCTCAACACTATATATATAATATCAAATTATGAATCACATGAACTTACAATCTTGCCACTAGCTTTGCACATAACATGCATAAACCCTTTAGACTCCGGATGCCATCTAAACTTATACAACGGTGAAGAGGTAGGTCCCAGCAGAGCCCAGTTGGACCCGCAAGACTCACCTTGAAGAGAGACGTCTGCGCAAAAACCAACTGGATCCGCAGGACCCACCATGCTCAGAGACGTGACGTCCTTACGCGCAGTACGCAAGCTGTTCCCGCAGGAAATGCCTCCCAATGGTGAAGTACTCCGCCTGTTCCCGCAGCTGCGGATACAAGCCATCAGGGAAGGCCACCCGCGCAGCAAGGCTACACGCACAAGGCACTTAGCTCTCAATAATTCAGTTGTCACCTGAAGGAATGAGCAAAGCCGGGAACAATCCCGCACAAAGGCGGGAGGGGGAATACTCCCGCCCAAATAAGCCAGTCCGTACGATACGGGAAGATCTTCTGTACTGTACCTGACGAGGTATGGGCAAAAGATCTGACCAAAGATACGACAGCTCATTGACAACAGTATGGCGAGCAGCATGCTCTTGTACTGTATGTCACTATTAGCCGCTGCCTACTCACCAACTCCTGTCATACCACGTGCATAGCCGGCAGTTGGTGGAAAAGGAATAGTACACAGCAGGCCTGGTCACTGTCAGCCGCTGCCTACCCACCAACTACCAGCATGGCACGTGCGTAGGCCACAGTTGGTAGAACAGGAATACTATTCAGCCGGCCACACCTTCTTGGAAACCTACCTTCGGCTATAAATACCCCAAATGGTATGATCATCTCATCTTATCATCATATACTATCTCGTATTACATATTATACCTGATATCTGCTCTAGCAATCTCTTAATATACATTTATATTCAAGAGCAATCTAGTCTGATTCTCACGCCGGAGGGTGGTCACAAGAAGGAACCCCCCCCCCTTCTCAGTGACGAGCTCACGGTGTCTGTTTTGCAGGTTATCAGAAGAACCATCTTTGCCGGGTCTAACCCCTCGTGGGAAACATCTATCTAACCCCCAAGTTATCCGTAATCTGCCCAGGGTCGATTAGTGTTTCTTCAAACGGTGTCGGTTCCGCCTTCAACAAATTCTGAGCACAATACCTCAAAGGCATCTCCGGCACAATCACATAATGCTCGGTCACCGGAAACGAATGCACCCACCCGGGAGACGGCCCACCGCGACAATCAACCCGACCGATCACCTTCCTCTCATTCGTCCCAGGTTCCATCCTCACCACCATGTAACCAGGGTTTATTAAATCCGGCAACAAGGTTATAAACTCCGAGTCAGTAACTATAGGATGAGCAGAATGAATCAACCCACCCCATGAATCATCATACTCAAACTTCTCTAAAGTATCCAACGTATTCGGGTCGATAACAATCGACCCTTTGATAGTTTCGGTTAAACAAACCACACGGCCGTCGGCTAGCTTGACCACTCCCGTGTTGGCGTTATCGGTCAAGGATGCGCCCGAAAATAAGTTTGCAAGGTCGCCAATGTATGCTAGAAAGTTGTCGTGTTTAGGGACTTCGGAGAATTCACGGTAGCAAAGCTTGTTGCTGTTTTTTGCGGCTTTGTAGGCGTCGGATTCGATTTGCCGGTGACCCATTGTGAGTCGGCCGTTGTTGAAGTGGAGGCGGACTAAGGTAGCGTAGCCGTCGAAGAGGTGGCGGAAGTTGTAGTCGCCGAGATGCCATAACCCGGGTCCGTTTCTTAAGTATGTTCCACTCTGTAAGAAAATATTAGGGCGAAGTCAGCACACTACTTAGATGCTTATTTTAATGTGTTCTAGTACCAGAATTATTAGAGTAACGACACGGTGTGTCTGAAATAGTTGGTCTAAGAAATATTTGATTTTAAATAAATACTAACTAAGTTTTAAAATTGTTTTAATTAGGTTATTCAACTTTAAAATATGTTTCAATTAAGTCACTTAACTTTTATATTTTATTTAATTAAAGTTTTTAATATTTTTTTTAGTCTTTTTTTTGTTTCACATAGGAAATTTTTTTATCTGTTTTTTGATGTTGACGTTGAGTGGCGACGTGAATTTTATTTTTTATTTTTGAATTCTAATATAATTAACGTTTTTTAAAATTTTCTAAATTTAACTACATATATTGCAATCTTCGACCCCAACATCTTATTATCCATTACTTTTTTGACGCACAAAAAAAAATCGGTGAGATTCAATTTGAAGATTTAGTGACCCGATTTGAAAAAAATATGCATTAGTGACCTAATTGAAACACTTTTGAAACTTGATTACTATTATATGAGGTATAACCGTTATAAAAATTATATATATAGCCCTAAAATTTATAGGGAGTGTTTATTACATGACCACACCCTTTTAAATAACTCTACATACACATGTGTTAAAGGTTCATACAAAAAACAAAAGCGGATGGTTATTAATAATCAACTGAAAATGATACAAAATCACACTTAAACATTTTGTCCTTGTTTTCAAGTGTAATTTGGACAGTTTCCCATTGTTTTTTAGTATAAATATTATACCATGATATTGATATGTTGATGAAACGTTAAAACATAAGCCAGAGATGATCATATATATAATTTTATATAGTATCATACCAGCCATTTAGGTATTTCTCCATTGACGACAAGCTCGCCTTCCCACCGTTCTTGCCGGACACTAGTCCACGCCACTAGCTTCCGCTCATCAGCGACTTCATTTTGAAGCGGAGATTGCGCTATCCCTGGCTTATTGGTGGTCACATTCATAATTGTGGTTTGAGTTTTCATTGTACAAAACCCTAGTATCTCCTGAGCTTCCCATGCTAGATGAAAAACCATAGTTTTTTGCTGAGGATATTGAGATCAAAGAAACCATTAATGGAGGGTGGTAATTGCTTTCTACTTGGTGGTATGAGGATATGGGTAATGTGATAGCTAGGGTTTATAAAGGTTTGAAAATACACTAATTATAATGGAAAGGTATCTTTATTGTTGGGATCTATTTTACTAAAAGACAACCTAAATTTAAATTTACATAACCAACAAAACAACAAAAAATAATTCCAATATGACCCTCATTATTTAGAAATTTGCATTTTCTGTTACTTTTAAGGAACCTAGGAATATAATTATTGTCATAATGTCTGGATTTCTGAGGCCGAATAGAATCGGCATTTGACAACCTAAGCAAGAACGAACACTACAAGAATTTGTGCTCGTGACTCTATATAACCTATAACCACGACAAGTGGTATCCAAATAAACAAGCATGCAGAAATGATAAGTCGTCTTTATTGAATTTCTCAGTTTTTTTTTATCAAACAAAACCACGACAAGTTGTCGCTGTAGAGGTTGCAAGGTGGTGGGAAATCTAGCTAGGTACCAAAATGAAACTTTTAGCCATGGAATAGCTAAAAATGAATTTCTTTTTGCTTTTGTTTTTCTTAATATTCAGTATAACTATATATATCAAAACTTATTTCTCATCAGTCAAAACGACAACTCGACGGTATATATATATTTTTTTCCTTTTTTTATCATTTGCAAGTTTCAACTTGCATATAATAATGGTAAATCGGTTTACATCGAGCCATGCCTGAGCTCAGTTTTTTAGCTTAATTTCAAAACAGGCCCAAGCTTTCGAGCTTGCCCTGACCTGGTTTGTGAACAACTTTAACAGGAGCGGGGCGTCAGCAAGGTCGGCCATAGTGTAGTGCGAGCTGGACAACTGGTCGAGCCCCCTATTTTTTGGGGTGCAAAATGTTTTTATAGATATATATTTATTATAATTTTTTTATAAAGTAGGTATGTATCTTAATAATCTTAAATATATTGGGCCTCAAACGTTTTCTTTTTATCCATAATCCCTTTAAACTACTGGGCTGAAACTAAGTTTAAAAGCTAAAAAAAAAATTAAAGAAATGCACACGTCCGATAAAATTCCAAGCCAGCTCATTTGATTTTAGTACTACACATTTTTGTTATGTTTAAATAGACACCAGTCTTTCTATTTACCGTCATTGCTTCTAACAAGAATACACAACATTAACGGTTCAACCCACAATCTCAATTAAGTAGATGTATTCTACTCTTCTAATAAAAGAAAACAACGGTAGTACATGTCGTTTTGTGATTAACCCTCATATCTCTTTTCCCTCCAAAACTAAAATATTAATTAACCATAATATATGTCTTTAATAAATAATTATTCATTTTCCTTTTACACCCTTTTTATATTATGTTTATACATTTTTATAAAATAATTATTAACATATTATGTATGTTACTATATATTTCAAAATACTTGGTGAAATCAAAAAAATCAACAACAAACCATGTTTGTTAAAGATTGAGAAAAATATAATTTCAAATGTTATCATTAACATGGCCTTTGTTTTCACTGAAAGAGGATGTTATGGTCTCGTGGGATGATTAAGGGGTTGAGTTCCCCATCCAAGTCTTCATTTACTCTCTGTGATAATCGTTTGTTCGTTAGGACATTCATTTGTTCGTTTGAAAAGTGTCGTTTCTGTTTTTCACTGAACGGGGCTCGCAAAGACTCGTGGGCCTTTGCTTTCACTAAAAGGAGATATTATGGTCCCGTGGGATGATTAAGGAGTTGAGTTCCCCATTTAAGTCTTCATTTACTCATCGTGGTCATCATTTGTTCGTTATGGCATTCATTAGTTCGTGTGAAAAGTGTCGCTTCTGTTTTCACTGAACGGGACTCGCGACTTATGGGCCTTTGTTTTCACTGAACGGGGATATTATGGTCTCATGGGATTATTAGGAGGTTGAATTCCCCATTCAAGTCTTCATTTACTCGCTGTGGTCATCATTTGTTCGTTACAACATTCATTTGTTTGTTTGAAAAGTATCGCTTATGTTTTCACTGAACAGGGCTCGCAACGACTGATGGACCTTTGTTTTCATTAAACGGGGATATTATAGTCCCGTGGGATGATTAAGGGGTTGAGTTCCCCCATTCAAGTCTTCATTTACTCGACGTGGTCATCATTTGTTCGTTAGAGCATTCTTTTGTTCATGTGAAAAGTTTCAATTTTGTTTTCACTGAACGAGGCATTTTTGAAAATAATCAAAAAGCCCAGGATTTGACAAATTGACTATTTTTCCCTCTAATATTAAATTTTAAGAAAAGATAGCGAACACTTCTGATCAAACTTTTATCAAATTTGAAACCTCTGTGTCAGCGTTAACTTTCCTTCAATGGTGATCGAAATGTTGTATGTGAAGCATGTCATGCAAAACTACGCCAAAGTGAAGCTTAATATTTACAAGATTGAAAGGGTTAACATGTTATTTTAAATTTAATCATTATGACAAAGTCTAGAAGTCCCTTGAAACATAACAAAATCGTTTTCATGGTGTGGCTCATAAAAACATAGTTCTTGAAGAACATCCGTCATTACAATTTAATGTTCTCTTTTCCTTCTATTGGTGGTAAATTGATAAATATATCAATAAAGATAACACTTAATCTGTATTTAGGCTGAGTGGTCAGAAGTCAGAACTACCATTGTATGAGAAGTTTTCTTCCCAAAATTGGTTCATAACGAAAATTCTTTTAATTATACATATATGATATTGAGAATGAAATTTTCAATAGAAGGAGCATTCTCGGGTTCGTTTTTACACGTGCATTTCTTTTATTAAGTTCATTTAAAAAAATCATTTTGTGATATAAATAGAGTCAATTTATGTACACATAATATAGATGTAATACATTTTTTCATATACATTATGTAATTTTATAATTTGGATCATTCCATGTGTTACATGGGCTCTAAAACTAATAATATTATAAAATATTAAAAAACAGTGAGAGAAAAACAAACTATAGTAATGTCGCAAATGGTGAAGTACCAATGTAAATATAATATTTTTATTTCCTAATTCACCGTTTCTACGCTTATTGTTTTCGACACTTTTTGTCATGATCTTCAGGTTTTAAACATATACACTGTCAGCAGTGGCAGATCTAAAAAAAATATTCAGGGGTAGCCTAATTTTTTTTCCGTGCATTCAAACAATATAAATGAAAAAACACATGATAACAAATAAAGTTAAAAAATATACCTAATAGTTTTTTTCTCTTCAGATTGTTTGAAATCGAGCCACTATACCGACATCTATTACTTTTACTATTTCACCAATACAAACCCTAATTTCATCTCTTTGCACATAAAACTTAATTCCAACCTTTCTCCATTCAATTAACCTAACATAAAAGAATTAGAGATTTACATTACACTTTTATATATCTAAAAGTTACGTATTTATTTATTTTTTGGATGACATCTAAAAGTTAACTAACTAAATTAAATATCTTAACATATGAATAAAAATTTATACATAATTCAATTCACATTTCAATAAAATGTATTTATAGAAAAAAAAAAAAGTAACATAGGTGTGTCAAGGTTAGTAATTTTGAAATATTGTAAAAGGACTTTTGGATTGTTTACAGTGAACTGCTAGATTCATTTAAAATAAAATAAGCCTTTTCTTTTAGACAGGTAGCGGGTGAACCCAACTTTATTTTCTAAACTAAACTATTTAAGTATTTATCTTAAAAAACTAACAAGTCCATTGAAAATTGTCTTCTTCAATGTCTTATTTACACAGTTCACCGGACCACTCCTTTTTTGCCAGAAAACATTTAAACATTTTCTTTTCTCTTTTAACTTCAAGGTTTTCCAGGGGTAACATATTATTTACTTAGGGGTATCCTATATTTAAAACGAAGGAAAAAACAAAAAGTTTACACTTTACGACAAAAGTTGAGGGGTAACCCAGGCTACCCCTGCCCCTCATATAAATCCGCCCCTGACACTGTGGCTGCATCACAAATTTGTCATCGAATTGATTGTTTTCAACATATACATTGTGGCTGCATCCCAAATTTGTCATCTAATTGATTTGGATGTTTGAATCCATATTGTAAGTGTTTTGTATACATCCCATGCAAGAGTCTATATTGCATATAGACTTTAAGGGCATTGTGGCTTAACTGTGGAGATGAAGTCAGGATCTAAAAGAGGGGTAACCCAGGCTACCCCTGCCCCTCATATAAATCCGCCCCTGACACTGTGGCTGCATCACAAATTTGTCATCGAATTGATTGTTTTCAACATATACATTGTGGCTGCATCCCAAATTTGTCATCTAATTGATTTGGATGTTTGAATCCATATTGTAAGTGTTTTGTATACATCCCATGCAAGAGTCTATATTGCATATAGACTTTAAGGGCATTGTGGCTTAACTGTGGAGATGAAGTCAGGATCTAAAAGATCGAATGAAACAGTACATAGATAAGTAAATTCCTTATGAATTTCAAGATACGTACTCTAATTAAGAATTATGAGATTCATCATTCACACACTGCTTAAGAATTTCACATTTCTTTTAGGCTATGTGCAGTGAATGAGCTACAAAATGGGGCGACCTGCGTCGTGTGTCGCCCAGTCAGCAAAAAATGAGTTTTTGTTTTATGGGTGTAATAGTGTGTAGCCTCTCTCTCTCTCTCTCTCTATATATATATATAATCACACACACATATAATATAATAGTAATAAACAAACAACACAATCTGGCGACAAATATTCCTCGCCCCCTCCCCCCTTCTCATTTATCGCCTAGGGGGTGCGGTGTTCCAAAATATTGTCGCCCCTTATCGTCACAAATTCACGCTCACTACACACTACCTTATGCCATAATTGAATAAAGAATTAATTAAACCTAAATAAAAAGTGTTATTTTTTGGATAATCGATCATTTCGAGCTAAGTTTTACATTAATCGACTCGTATCCTCCTTCCCATTAAAAACTCTAAAACATTATTTTGAAATTCGGAAAAAAATATATTACGCTGTTAAGTCTTTTTAACGAATGACCATTGAAGACCAACTTTTTTAAATTTGAGATCGCCTATTGCGATGATATAAACTGACTTGAGATTATTATTGGCCAATACCATTTAGTAGAGATTCTTAAACTCTAATAAACCTAAGAAAAAAGATATGAGAGATGAATAGTGAGAAACAAAATTAAGAAATTGATTTGTAATTTGTTTTCCCACCAAAATATAGTGTATGCGCATGGAGATGAAGGATGAGATGTAAAAATGTTTTCTATGTTCCTTTTTTTCTTTTTTCGTGTCAATTTCCCTCAAATTTAAGAGTGTCGTTACGATAAAAAAAAATAATCATAAAAGATTAAAGACCTTTTTATTTCATGGAGCTAGCTAAATTGTAAGTAGCTTCTCTTAACAAGGAATCATACAAATGGAATCTTTGATTTCCACAAGGTTAGCTTCTTCCATATTCCTCTTTCTCATGGATACGGAAGAACTAATTGTTTACTTCAAAAATACATATAATAATCATATATAATAGGAAAATATTGCTCGTTTGTTCATTATTTCAGTTTTTATATAAGTTATCTAGATCATGTTTGCCGATCATTGGTGGGCAGGCCAGCACGACTGTAATCTTCATTTGACCACCATTTTACTAAATAAAGGTGGGATATTGGGCTATATTTTGATTATAGTTGGGCCGGGATCTTAGCATTGGAGTTGGTAACATATGGTAATTTAGTGATTATTGTTCCTACTGGGTTGGCTATAAGTCATTAGGAGTATGAGTAGTTTGTTAATTGTTAGTCACTGGTAAAGGTGCACAAATCGGGTGTTTTCTAATACCCGGGTTCAGGTATGGAACCGGTTTCGGGTATGATCGGGTATTGGAAAATCGGGTATTGAGAGAAACCGGGTAGGGTTCGGATAGGGTATTGAGGAGAAAAACTCAACCCTATGTACCCGGGTAGGGTATGATCGAGTTCAAGTATTGGAACCGGGTACGACCGGGTATTAATACCCGGTTTTGAATTTGTAATTTTTTTATACATTTTTTAATTTGTTTAAAATTTAAATTTGCTTTTTAATTTATAAAAATAATTAAACGATATTACAAAAACCATAAATCCACTTAATTACAAATTATTACTTAGTAATATGCCTTTTACAAAAACTTGAACATAAAAGTTGTGAAGTAAACATAAAATATACTATAAAAACTCATGTATTATTTCGGGTATTAAAAAATTGGTATCCGGTATCGTCAAAATATACTATAAAAACTCATAAAAGTTTAATTATTTTTATAAATTACAAAGCAAGTTAAACATCTGTAACATGAAATTGAACACTCAATTCACTCCATATAATCTCGTAATCATCAAACAATTATCAATCGACCATCAATTTGATCATCGATTCGATCATATGAACAAAATATGAACGTCTACAACTGGGTTTTCGCAAATGGCGCTTAAAACTTTAAACGTTCAGTTAAAACTCATCACTCAAAATTTAAAATTAATCAATTGAAACTTCAAATTGATGATTAATGGGACCAATTTCAAAGTTTAATTGGTCAATTAGTTCAACAATTTCAATTTCAACTGGTCACTTTTATCAACAGGTCGTGACGGAGGAAGATGGTGTACGGTGGACGGAATCATTGGATGGTGGACGGTGGATAGGATCGTTGGATGATGACGGATTGCTGAACGGTCATGTTGAAGGTGGACGAAATCGATGGGAGCAACGATTTGATGAAAATTACAATATTGCCACCGCGTGTTATTCGAAATCGACGGGGATGCGAGTCGCGTACGTAATGTACGATTAGGGATTATTGTATTGGATCCTTTATCTATCTATCTATCTATCTATCTATCTATCTATCTATCTATCTATCTATATATATTATTTATTTATTTATTTTAATTTATAATGCCTAAGTGGTAAGAGGCGGAAATTCATTGTGAGGATCGGGGATCAAACCCAGCACTACGCAATTTACTCTGAGACACGTGATTTACCTCTCATTTAGTTATGGGACCAGTCGACAGGGGACCCCTAACGGTGGCGTTGTGGCGTACACCATTTTGTTTCTACCACTTCCTCTTTGCATGTTACATGTAGTGACGGCGTACACCGTTTTTCAACAATACCGGGGTCCATTGTCAATCGTTATGCTAAGTTTAAACTTTTTTCGGTTCAGGTCAGGTTGTTTTATATCATATAATAAAAAGATAAAACCAAAATTTGTGGTCCAACTTTTTATTTTGAAAGGTCATGCGTTTTGTTTGGTTATATTGTCACTTTATAGTTTGTTTTTGGTCATTGGGTGGCTTTATAATAGCTACTGTAATCAACCATATATCTTTAGTCAACTTTGGTTGACCCGTCGCAACGCACGCAACAGAAAACTAATTATTATATAAGTGCTATAAGAAATATGGGTGTTGCACACTATTATAAGGCCGTAACATTCCTATGTAAATCTTACATCGGACATGGGCCATGGGCTAAAGACATGTTGTGTTTATAATAAGTGCTTCATCTCTCATATCACAAACACATTTTTTGGCACATTCAAAATGCAATCATGAAGACGTGTTGGAGGTAAACACGTTGTCAATTATATGTATTAGTGGGGCATTTCTGAAAGCTTTAATTTACGAGGAAATTTGTGAAATCTCTTTTAAAAGAATAAGCATTTTGTGAAATTTTTTCAAAATAAAATAAATGATCACTAGAGATTTGACGGGTTTTCATTTTGTCAAACATGTAGCAAGGTCCCATATTAGAGTACTTGAGACTCTATTTCCTGATTAAATTGAATGAACTAATTTGCATGATTAACCAAAAAGTTTTAATCAATCAACTTCTGACCCCTACCTAGTTTTTGTTCACCTATCATTATCCAGCTGTCCATTTCACTCACATCTCCATAATCGTTTTAGGGGGGCTGCAATTTAGTTCCTTTTAATTCGGACTTCGGAACACCAAAATTAAGGTTTATGTGTAGTGGCACTGTTAAAATTTTTTTTTTCTTTCAGGTTCAGAAATTTTGGAGGGATAGACAATCGATTATCTATCACTAGCGTTCGGTTTTTCATTTTGATTCGGCTAAGCTAGTCAGGTCGAGTCACATAATAAAAAGAGAAAATTCAAATTAAAATGCAAAAAAATCAATGTTACAAGTTTAACAAGTTACGGAGTATTATTTTAAATGCAAAGGTGTATACTGAAGAGGTATGTACCCGCCTCAACACCGAGCAAGGCGGGTCAACCCACAAGATAAAGACATTATGAAGGCACAAAGTCAAAACCTATGCGCATGGCGCATACAAAACATGCTCAGGCATCATATGCCCAGGCACACATATGCTCGCGCATCGCATATGCGCGCGGCGCATCAGCGCGCGGCGCATATCACATGCCCGTGCATATCACATCTGCCCAGGCACACACATGCTCGCGCATCACATATGCGCGCAACGCATCAGCGCGCGGCGCATATCACATGCTCGTGCATATCACATCTGCGCATGAAATATCTGCGCGTGAGAATAAAGAGAAGACCTCGCGCATCCTCAGGGTGGGCGCATATCATACGTGCACATAATCAACCTCGTCCTTATCCAAATCAGGATTAGGGCAACCTTGATTGTGCACATCAGACAACCTTCCAGAAGGCATCTTTTTAAGGAGAAAGAATATGCTGATGTTGACAGCTGCCAAATGAAAGGTCAACAACTCAGCATGACACATGTGTTACCACGTGATTACAACCAACGAGAAAGCGCCAGGTGTCCCAGAGGACACGTGGCGCAGTGCGATTGGAGGAGGCCAACGAGGTTGAGCCCAATCAGTGGAAACCCTAGCATTATAAATACAGCATCAACTCCACTTTGATGACACATTCATACTCAATCATTGACAGTTACAGGCAGTGATATTCATATTCAATCATATTGAATTACATTCACTCACAGTCAGTTACATAAAAACACAGTCTCATAATCAGAGGGTATTGAGCTATTCAGCAGTACTCTTGAGATTCCCTTACACACATTATCATCTTCTTCACAATATACTGATTCTCACGCCGGAGGGTTACCCCAAAGAGGACCCCCCTGTCCCTTTCTGAGGGGTAAGTAACGGCGCTGTTCATTTTGTAGGTGGAAGAACACAGATCCAGAAGAACCATCGGTGAAATAGCATAATCACACCTGAGGAAAGTAGATCTGCTACCAGCGAGTAGATCCACGTTTCTTCATTGGCGCCATCCACTGTTACATCGGCAATCAGATCTCATCAGATCTACAAAAAAATCATTCACCATGGTTTCTGGCGTTCGTAACGTTGATCAAGCTCTGGAGGATATTGAACGTGAGGGTGTTAACGACGGACAGCAGGTTCTGAGGGTTCCGCGTGATTCTACGCGTACCACCAGCAGCCGTCCCTTCGTCACAACCCCTCACGGCCAGACTGAAACTCCTCCAGACGATCTCACGTTACAAAATATGGCCGGCGCGAAACTGAAAGGACCAATGGGTCCAGAAGAAGAAACAAATGATCCGAATGAATGGCTCATAAACGAGCAGCGGCGTCTGATGGAAAAGTACACTGAAATGGTCAAACAGAAGAAGCTAGCCGACCAAACACAAAGGCAAGCGTTTGATAAACAGACTACAAAAAGGCCGCGCGCGCCGGAAGAAGGACATTCTGTTCACACTGCACACACTGAGTTCAGTGATGAAGAAGTGCATAGCATGAGGAAGACACGTGATACTCATGCAGGAGGCTCACAGCTCCGCGCGCCTGTGAACCAGGCGCCTGGAGCCAGAGCAGATCTGGATCTGCACATGCCGTACAGCCCACCGGTCAGAGGGCAAGTGGACGTAACCACACCCTACAGACCAGCCATCCTGGTAAAACACTCAAAGTTTACTGCGCGCATCGCGCAGGCTCCCATCCAGCACAAGACCAAGATGCCAAGTGGTCTGGGCAAATATGATGGCACAACAGATCCAGATGACTTTTTGCAAGGTTTCTATAACACGGGAAACCTAGAGAGCTGGACGATGCCAACATGGTGTCATATGTTTGCTCGCTGCCTCACGGGCGCAGCGCGGGTATGGTTCGAGAGCTTGCCGACAGGGCAAATTGATGGGTTCGAGGAGTTATTAGAAAAGTTCCAAGCCCACTTCGTACAGCAGCGCAGGCACACGCGCGATCCTGATGACATCATGCACTGTATACGCAGGAATGATGAAACGATTGAAGATTACATCACTCGTTTCAATCAGGAGTCCCTGGCAATCGGAGGTATAACCGAGCAACTACTGCGCGTGGCCTTTATACAAGGCGCGCGCAGTGATCAATTACGACGAGCTCTCGTAAGCAAAGATGGTATGCCCACCACGTGGGCCAAGTTAATGGAGGCATCGCGAGTTTTCGCGAGAAATGAGAAACAGATTGCCCAAGATAGGGCAAGAGAAAGAGCGCATCAGGCTGAATCACCGCGCAGCAAAGAGAAGAGGGCCAAACAGAACTCTGTATGGTCCAGGTTGCAGCCAACAAGTTTTTCTTCCGCAGAAAAACAAGCGCAACCAACCTCACCCCAGCCCCAAAAAGATGTTCGTAATCGCGGGGAGGGTGACAAGAGGGAGGGCGGCAGAGATCCTAGCAGACCTCTGCCAAGAATATGGACACCCCTCACTAAAACACCTTCACAGGTGTTAAGTACTGAGAATGTTCAATTCAAGCCCCCCAAGCAACTACACTACAAGGGACCGCAAAACAGTGGCAAATATTGTGAATTTCACAGGTCCCCGGGCCACAACACCGACGCATGCCATCATTTAAAGGATGCGATCGAGAAGGATGTAAAGTCAGGCAGGCTGGCTCACTTGGTGAAAAACCAAAGAATAGAAGATGAGCAACCGGAAGGAGCCTCTGCCAGCAAGAAATACAAAAGAATCTGTGTGGCTGAGGGGGGACGACAAGGGCAGACGTCAAAAAAGAGAAGCGCGCAAATCCACGGGGATTGGCGCGAGCAGCAAGTCATCTTCCCAAGAATCAGGGGAGGCCCTTCAATAAGCAGTCCTCTCGTCATCACCACACACATCGCTCATTACGAAGTGTCGAAAGTCCTGGTGGACACTGGAAGCGAATCTGACATTATGTATGAGCAGTGTTTCAGAAAGTTAGACCCGGCAGACCAAGCGCGGCTCGAAATTGTGAACGCACCAATCTGTGGTGTTTCAAATGAAATCATCCATCCACTGGGCCAGATTCAGTTTGAACTGACTATGGGGGATGATGAGCACAAGCGAGCAGAAGTTGTCAACTTCTTGGTCTTGCCTACCACGTCATGCCACAATATGATCCTGGGTAGGGGAACGATTGCCCAATTTAATGCTGTACCGTCGCCAGCGCACGGAGCTTTGGGGTTTCCTACACCAACGGGCGTAACATTTGTTTATCGCGATCATTTGTGCGCAGTGACAAGTACGCCGCGGGAGGGGAGAATGAAACTTCAAATGGCGGACAATGCGCCAGAGAAGTGGATTTTAAACCCAAAATTCCCTGAGCAAACGGTCACAATTGGCGCTACCATTTCAGACGAAACGAGATTGAGAATGAAAAGGTTGCTCACAAAATACACGTCGGTCTTCGCGTGGCAACACTCCGATATGACTGGGGTCCCACGAGACTTGGCGCAACATTCTCTTAACACGTTCAAGTCGGTGGAGCCAATTGCTCAGAAAAAGAGAATCATGGGGGATGAAAAGGCGAAGGCCATGAATGAGCAAGTTGAGGACCTGTTGCGCGCAAACATCATCCGCCCGATCCGATACCAGACGTGGGTAGCCAATCCTGTGATGGTAAAGAAAAGCAACGGGTCATGGAGGATGTGTATTGACTTCAAGGACCTCAACAAAGCATGTCCGAAAGACTGTTACCCCCTCCCAAACATCGACGCAAAGGTGGACTCCGTGGCGCCATTCAAGCTCAAGTGTTTCCTGGATGCCTACAAAGGCTATCACCAGATTCAAATGGCACCACAAGACGAAGACAAGACGGCCTTCAGGACCGACAAGGGTGTTTTTTGTTACACAAAAATGCCCTTTGGTTTAAAGAATGCGGGCGCCACCTATCAGAGACTTATGGATTCGGTTTTCAGTGAACAAATCGGAAGAAATCTAGAAGTCTACGTTGATGATTTGGTGATCAAGAGCAGGGAGGAGAGACAAATGCTCAAAGACATCGAGGAAACTCTTCAGCGCCTAACGGAAGTTAACATGAAGCTCAACCCGAGCAAATGTACTTTCGGCGCCGAAGAGGGGAAATTTCTTGGTGTAATGGTCACTAAGGATGGTTTCAAGGTGAACCCTGAAAAGGTGGAAGCCATCCTTGACATGCCTTCACCATCCACCATGAAAGAGGTTCAGAAGCTGAATGGTAGATTGGTGTCAATCAACAGGTTCCTAGCGAACCACGCCAGCAAATCTACTCCATTCGTTAACACCTTGAGGAACTGCTTGAAGAAGAGCCAATTCAAGTGGACGCCTGAGGCTGGGCAAGCTTTCACTGAGATAAAAGAATGTCTCATAAAGCTGCCCGCGCTCACAGCTCCACTTCCTGGCGAAACCCTTACATTGTACCTGTCAGCTGGAGACCGCGCCATCGGCGCAGTATTATTGGTGGATCGCAAGGGGATCCAAACGCCAATATACTATGTGAGTCGGGTGCTCACAGACCCTGAGACGCGCTATTCCATCATGGAAAAGTTAGTTTTGTCACTAACACACGCGTCGCGCAAGCTCCATAGATACTTCAATGGTCATCCTATTGAAGTTCTGACTGGTTACAACATCCAGCAAGTCTTGCGACGCCCCGCGCTCTCCGGAAGGCTGACAAAGTGGGCGCTGGAATTAGGTGAACACACGATCACCTATAAGCCTCGTCCAGCAATAAAGGGTCAAGTTTTAGCGGATTTCATCACAGAAATCCCAGATGGAAAGATTGAAGAAGCTCAGCGCGAGGTAGACCCTCCGCGAGCAAATGATGAAGAAGATGTTTGGAGGCTATTCACTGATGGAGCCTCCAACAGCGAAGGGTCCGGCGCAGGCCTCAAACTGGTGGACCCTGATAATCATGAATATACTTATGCTATTAGGTTGGACTTCAAGAGTACCAACAATGAGGCTGAGTATGAAGCCCTGCTGGCTGGTCTGCGCATTGCGCGCAAGTTTGGAGTTAAAAGGCTAGAGGCCCATGTTGATTCTTACTTGGTAGCTGCTCAGGTCAACGGCCTATATGACGCCAAGGAGAACACAATGCCTCTATATCTAGAGCAGGCAAAAAAGCTCGTCGAGCAGTTTGACTTCTTCAGAATCATACACATCTCGCGCAGCGAAAATAAGTCTGCTGACGCGTTGAGTAAGATGGCTTCAACTAATTTTGATCACTTTGGCAAAGATGTCAGGGTGGAAGTGATGAGCAACCCGTCAGTGCAAACGCAATCTGTTCTTGTAATTCATACAACCCCTTCATCCTGGATAACTCCAATAATGGAATTCCTGAAGGAGGGGAAGTTACCGGACGATCGCGCACAGGCGAGAAAGATAAGACACAAGGCGCAGAACTATGAACTACTTGATGGTACAGTATATCGGCGCTCTTATCTTGGACCGCTCATGAAATGCCTGGATGCTGAAGAAGCAAGCTATGTGATTAGGGAGATTCATGAAGGAATCTGTGGAATACACGCTGGTCCGCGCATGGTGGTTGCCAAGGCAATGAGCTCAGGCTACTATTGGCCAGGCATGTACTTGGATGCGCTAAAAGAAATCCAAAAATGCAAGGCATGTCAGAGCTACGCGCCAAACACCATGCGTCCAAAGAACAACTTGATTCCAGTGACCTCCGCATGGCCTTTCCACAAATGGGCCATTGATATTGTGGGGCCCCTGCCGCAAGCGCAAGGGCGAGTGAAATTTTTGGTAGTGGCGATAGACTATTTCACAAAATGGGTTGAGGCCAAGCCACTAGCAAAAATCACAGCTGAGGCGATGAAGCAATTTATCTGGAGCCACATCATTTGCCGTTTTGGCCTTCCTATGGAAATTGTGAGCGACAATGGCAAACAATTCACTGACAGGAAGATATCCAGCTGGCTCAAAGAATTGCACATCAACCAAATCTTCACTTCGGTCTACCACCCTCAAGGGAATGGCCAAGTGGAGCGCGCGAATCAAAGTTTGTTAAATGGGCTGAAGAAAAGATTGGAGGGAGAATCCCATTCTTGGGTCGAAGAGTTACCTAATGTCCTGTGGGCGCACAGGACATTAAGCAAAACTAGCAATGGCGAATCCCCGTTCAGCCTAACCTATGGGACAGAGGCTATGATCCCAGCAGAAATTGGATGCCCATCCCATAGGATACTCATGATGAGCAAGACTGATAACGAGCGCGAAAGAAGATTGGACCTCAACTTGCTTGAAGGGCGCAGAGAAGCGGCTATCATCAATGAAGCCAAATACAAGAAAAAGCTGGAAAAATATTATAATCAGCGCGTTAAAGAATGCCACTTCAAGAAAAATGATTTTGTCCTTCGAAACAATGAAGCTAGCCGCGCGATACCCCCAGGAAAAATGTCCCCCAATTAGGAGGGACCTTATCAAATTTCAGAAGATTTGGGGAAAGGCGCGTACACTTTAAAAGATTTGAATGGAAAAAAGATACCGCGCGCGTGGAACGCGGCACAACTTAGAAAATGCTTCATGTAAAAGTTCAAATATGTAATCAAGGCTTTTAAGCCATCATGAATGATGATTCGCGCTATCTTTCAATATTTGTTCTATTACCTTTGCATACATGTTTCACACTTCCTTTATTAATTTGGAGCAATATGACAACACTATATTGACTTCAAAACAAAATAAAACGAAGTAAAACATACATGCGCGAGCCTTAGCTCAAACGCGTTAATGAGTCTTAACTCTAAAACGTCAGGGCCTTAGCCCAAACCTACGAGCCTTAGCTCAAACACGTTAATGAGTCTTAACTCTAAAAAAGTCAGGGCCTTAGCCCAAAACAAAGAGCCTTAGCTCAAAACACTCACAAACATCCATCTTACATCACGCGCAGCCTGATCATAAAAATCCTTAAACACAACTAAGGCAAAGTACATGCCAAATCATAGTTGTTAAGGTCTCAGGTTGAGGTCGCGCGCGGAATCATAGTGGATATCTGAGTAACACATGCTGACATGTAATGGCTAATACTCATACTTCCATGTAAAAACAGCGCGACTACGACGCGCGAAAAAGGAATTGTGAAAAGTTATCGCGCATGTCAGCATAAACAAGATACTGCGAAACCACTTACAAAATAAGACTATGGTTAAGTGAATAATTTCCTTACAACCTTGTTCTTATTTTAACGTGCAAGCATATCTTATATCTATACAAGCAAACATGAAGAGATGAATGGAAATGCGCAAGATGTGAAAAAGAGAACAAGTTTCATCCCATTGCATTGAAATTTACAAGTATGATGAGTTACAAATTACAAGTATAAAAAAAAATATACAAAATTTGATGAAGGGCTTCTCAAGTCTCCACGTCGACGTCAGCCACTTCATCACCCTCATCATCTCCCGCAGCATCTGGCGCGGCCTGCTCCTCATCTCCGAACTGACCATAGTCAAGTTCTTCCTCCTCATTGGAGTCTTCTATCACGACGGTGTCAGGAGCAGGTTCTTTCGCAGCGCCAGAGCCGCTGGCAGGGGCAACATCCCCCGCGCCACCATCATCGCTACCAGCCCTCTCGCATTCATCGAGCAACTTCTTTAGCGCGCCGAGGTCGGGCTGGTCAGCAAGCGCAGCTATCTGCAAATCATTAGAAAAGTATTGAGTACAAAACACTTGGAAAAATTAGTCAAGTAAAACTCATTAAGGTCAAGGTACCTGCATAAGGATGGGGATGGGAGTATTCATATACTTTTCCCCCACCGCGGCCATGTCCGCGCAGGCCGCGTCGCTCTTGTAAGGGTACTCGGATGGGTTCTTCTTCAGCATGCCATATTCATACCCATCCGTAAACCCTTCAGCTCGGCCCACCAAGCGCACGGCGGCATTGCAGTCCATCACAAGGGCCTGAAACTCGGCGGAATATTTCATCGCCAAAGCGCAGCGAGTCATGCCCTGTGACACCAGCCATTGGCGATCCTGCGCGAGGCCAGCAACAGACGTCTCGAGGACAGGAACCTGGGAGTTTAATAACTCAACAATTTCTTTAGTCTTTTTTAGCTCCTCCTTATCAGACGCTGCTGCCGCCAAAATTTTTTCTTTCTCCGCCTGCGCAGCACCAAGTGCTTCCTGGCTGGACGCCGCCGTCGCCAAGGCCTCATCTCTATCGGCCTGCGCGTCCGCCAACTCCCTCTTCAGGCGCGCAACCTCGCTCTCCAGTGATGATTTCTCAGTGATACTCTGGACGATAGCTTGGTCACGCGCCTCAGCCTGCTGTTCCAAGACACGCACTCTACGCGCGTACTTGGCAACTTCGGCCTCCGCCACCTGCTGCTTCTCCCGCGCAGCTTGGAGCTCATGCCCGCGCTTAATATAGGCGGTGTTGGCACTTGCTCGGTTTTCGCTGAGCTCCGCCTGGAGTTTCTCAGCTCGTGCGCGAGCATCAGAAAGGTTCCAGGCAGCCACCTTAGCCTCTTGCTGGGCTGCCACAAGAGCATCGCGTACTTTAATATAATCGCGATGAAGCTCTTGGGAGGCAGCAAAGAAAGATGACCCAGCGAAAATGTGATCGTTGAGCAAGTCAGCGCGGGTGCGCTCCTCCTGATACCTCCTTTCAGTAGGAGGCACGGCATGAGCCCAGAAGTCCTCGCATACGCCCATGGATTGGAAGGAACTGTCTTCATTAATATTCCATCTCGGGCGATAAACGTGGTCACCTTCCTACAAAACACAAGAAATGTTCTAAGTCATAAACATACTTATATGGAGGTACGCGCAGCGGAGCAACAAATTAAAACATACCTGCGGGGATGAAGCAGAAAAGTCAGCGCCAGCCCCACCAGAAGTGTGCGCTGCGAAGACTTGTGGCATCGCAGGGCTGGCGCGGTCTCCCAAGGAGTCCTCAGCTTGAGCCCCCTCATCCTCCTCATCTTCTTGAATAGGCCTCTTCTCCTGCGACCTGGGGGGCTCCAAACCAGCCTCGCGGAGAGGGCTGCGCGTAGGAGGAGGCGAGGGAGGTCTCGACGCCGCCAGTTCGGCGCGCAATACGGCTTCCTGCTCCTTTGTAACCCCAATAAGGGGAGAATCAGCACTAGCTGGAGCAGGACCAGAACCAGCGGCGCCGCCAACGGCGCCAGGAGTGTCACCGGCAACTTGTACGCCAGCTACAACTCCTATGAACAAATCAGCAAGGAAAAATGGTTTATGACTGAATCCAAAAGAAAAAAATCAGAAGACAAATGTGCAAAACATACCTTGGCGCAATTCTGTTCGCGCGGCGAACATCGCCATAAAGTTCATTCTACCCTTTTCAGAGGGTAGAACAGGGGACTCCGAAGCAGCCCCCGGCGCAGCCTCAGCACCTTGTGGCGCCTGCGGCTGATCTGCTACAGTCGCCGGTTCTGCAAACAGTCAAATGAGCAAAGGTTTAATAACAATTCAACCAGATGAAGACAAGCAAAGTATACCTGTTGCAGGCGCGGCACTGCTTCTCTCTTCAGCCGCGCGAACGGAGGAGGTGACGCCACCATACCTCAAGTGGACAGGAGGTCTGCCCACTCTCACAGGCAGGGAAGCTAAAGAAACCTTGGTGGTAAACACCTGGGTTTCCTTAGGTCCCTTCGTTTGAGCATGGGGATGAGCAACAGGGGTGTCATTTTTCTTCTGTTTCTTACTGGCCCCTGCGCCAGATTTCCCCTTAGCTTTGCGCTTTAGTAGGGGCGCCTCCTCTTCCTCCTCCTCCTCTTCCGCGAGCTCCAGCTCGTAGTTTTCAAGCGCATCTGCAAAAACAACCAACAGAACTGTTAATAAACTTGGGTATTCTAAAGGAATGAGCATAAGTGCGAAGGCTTACCAGGCGCGTCACTGTCAAAGTCAAATTCCAGATCCACTGGGATGAACATGTCATCGAAGCGATCTGGGAAACCAACCTCCCCAGCGCCAAGCGCGACGGAGCCACCCTCCACTTGATCATCATAAGCGGCAAGGACATAATCCTTGGTGACTGCGCAAAAACAAGTCAAGTGATATCAGCAAAAGAATTATGTTCGCGCAGAAAAAATAAATAAAGCAATGAAATAAACTTACACAACCCGTCGACTTGGATAACGGGCTCAAGCGCGCTGTCGGCCCATAGCTTACTCATGCCGACCCCCACCAGCGCCTCCTCGCAAATTTTCTTCGCGGGGGATGGTTCGGCGGTCAGTTTCTTAACCCAGGCGCCAGTTGGGTTCTTGAGGACACCCTCATCCGCAGGCGCAGAAGAGATAGAGCGCATGGTCATACGGATGGGTATCACACCAGCCCTTATGTAAAAGAACCTCTCAGACCAGTCATGAAGGCTCTTGAATGAAACAGTGGAGCACTTCACCTTCTGACTGCGAGGAATAAAAGAGATCCAATTGTCTTGGATCTTGGGCTTGTAAAAATACTGAAAGCGCCGAGGAGTGGGTTCCTCGCGCTGGGATTTGCACATGAACTCAAAGTGAGTCACGCGCACGAGTCCAAACGGATGGACTTGGGATATATGAATCCCATAGAACTTCAGCAGTGCACCCACAAACCTTGTTATCGGGAGACGAAGGTTGCAGTGGGTGAAAAAGTGGCTATATAGGGATATATAGCCGGCAGGCGGGTCCGCCGCCGTTTGCCCGGACCCAGGCAACATGCAGCCAAACAGGGTGGGAAAGCCCTGAGAGGCGATGAGGCTGTCGAGATCGGCCTGCTTCAATTTGCAGGGGATTTCATTCCACCTTTTGGTGGCCTTGGTCCTCCCTACTTCCTCCGATGTGGTCTCAACAACCCTCTTCCCTTTCCCCTTTTGCTTCAGTGTCGACATCACCACAGATTTCACACGGCGTCTTCGAGAGGCAATAGAGGTGATTGAGGGGCTAGACGAGTCTGAACTATCAGACATACAACTGCAGCAGCAAATAATAGAAGTTTCGAAACGATGAAAATACTTAATTCAGAATATAAAAGGCAGAAAATCGAAAATTTGCAACAATGAAGATGAAGATAAAAATTTCCTAAGGGCCTGCTTTTATAGGCCCAGGAGAGAGAAAAGTGGTAACTGATGGGATTTCACGCGCCCCACTCGCAGGTGTAAGCCAACGAGGGCGCGGCACGTGTCCCTAACACTGTTGAGGGGACATAAAAACGTAACGGACCTGCCACGGAGCAGAGACGCGCCCCCACTCGCAGGTGCTAACCAATGCGAGCGCGACACGTGTTCAAGACAGCTGTGTGAGGGGACGTGAAAGGCAACTGTAGCACCTCGAGCACACGAAACGTCTGACATGTTTAAGGCGCACGTCACCACCAACTAACCACGTGTTCGGACCCTTCGTTTTCAACCCTTCGTTTTCAACCAAGTGGATAGAACTTCGCGCAACGATGGAAACAACCAATAAAACGACAAAACCCCTTTAAAAGACCAAATCAGTAAGTCTAATATCCATCTTACCGCGCTCGCGCGAGATAAGACACACATTAGACTGGGGGGGCTTGAAGAGGTATGTACCCGCCTCAACACCGAGCAAGGCGGGTCAACCCACAAGATAAAGACATTATGAAGGCACAAAGCCAAAACCTATGCGCATGGCGCATACAAAACATGCTCAGGCATCATATGCCCAGGCACACATATGCTCGCGCATCGCATATGCGCGCGGCGCATCAGCGCGCGGCGCATATCACATGCCCGTGCATATCACATCTGCCCAGGCACACACATGCTCGCGCATCACATATGCGCGCAACGCATCAGCGCGCGGCGCATATCACATGCTCGTGCATATCACATCTGCGCATGAAATATCTGCGCGTGAGAATAAAGAGAAGACCTCGCGCATCCTCAGGGTGGGCGCATATCATACGTGCACATAATCAACCTCGTCCTTATCCAAATCAGGATTAGGGCAACCTTGATTGTGCACATCAGACAACCTTCCAGAAGGCATCTTTTTAAGGAGAAAGAATATGCTGATGTTGACAGCTGCCAAATGAAAGGTCAACAACTCAGCATGACACATGTGTTACCACGTGATTACAACCAACGAGAAAGCGCCAGGTGTCCCAGAGGACACGTGGCGCAGTGCGATTGGAGGAGGCCAACGAGGTTGAGCCCAATCAGTGGAAACCCTAGCATTATAAATACAGCATCAACTCCACTTTGATGACACATTCATACTCAATCATTGACAGTTACAGGCAGTGATATTCATATTCAATCATATTGAATTACATTCACTCACAGTCAGTTACATAAAAACACAGTCTCATAATCAGAGGGTATTGAGCTATTCAGCAGTACTCTTGAGATTCCCTTACACACATTATCATCTTCTCCACAATATACTGATTCTCACGCCGGAGGGTTACCCCAAAGAGGACCCCTCTGTCCCTTTCTGAAGGGTAAGTAACGGCGCTGTTCATTTTGTAGGTGGAAGAACACAGATCCAGAAGAACCATCGGTGAAATAGCATAATCACACCCGAGGAAAGTAGATCTGCTACCAGCGAGTAGATCCACGTTTCTTCATATACTTTACAACCAAATGGTAGTTGGTTCTAGTCCCACTTGAAACATGGGTTAAAATAGGTGAAAAAAGTAGATGTTAAAGGCTTCCACAGATTCGGCGTAAAGGTTTCTATGAATTCGATGTCGAAATATCTACAGGTGCAATTTCAAAAACATAAATATATAACCTAAAATTTTCTTTTATACGAGTTTGGTTGAAAACCTTCCCTTTTACCTACCCGTGTTTATGTTCATAAAGGAATGTTCACTTAGAAGATCACCAATAGATAGATTATCATATGGTGTTTTTAAGTGATTACATGACACTTGGCCCACCAAAATTCCATCTCTCTCTTCTCTTCTCTCTCATCTTTCCTCGATCTCTACTCACAAATACATCCTTAGATATTCTTTCACAAGAATATTACCTCACCTCACTTTCTCTCTTCCACATAATCATCTCTCTTTTCTACATTACTTTCTCTCTTTTAAAATACATAAGAATCTCTTATTGGAGATGGTTTTAAAAACCTTTAATTACTGCAAAATATAAAGAGAATATAAAAGAAATACATATCCTCCTCGTACCTCAATGTGTACATATGAGACTTATCGGGGTCGGTCGTTGCATGGGACTGAGGGGTCGACGACCATAGGCCCGACTATTCGCTAGACCTGATTAATTTTTAACAAAAATTTTATAAGTATTTTTATGAAAAACGATATGTATATTTAATGTTTAAACTCAATTACATAACAACTAACATGGTCTACTGGCAAAAGGGTATGACTCCCAACAAAATGATTGTCACACCCCGACTTAGGGCCTAGGCGTGTGACCACAAGTTAGTTACCTATTTTGTAAATATACCAGAGTTTATGGATTTATTTTAGCAGAAGACTTTAGGTTTGAATATGATATTAATTTACATTGAAAATTTACTTGGGAGTTAAATACCAAAGTATTCGGTTTACAAAATATGTGTTCATAATACAAGGAATATAGTTTATCAAAAACGGAGCCAGCTTTTAACGCGCTTCTATCTTTATAAGACTCCAATCCTTGCTATTGCTACTTATGCTTAATTACCTGCAATGGGTTGGAAACATACGCTAGCTATATGTTTGTGAACACGCATGACTCTATAAAACATCTCAAATGACATTACAATACGAATATAGTTTTCTCGACAAGCTCAGCGGAAGCTTTTCTACTTCCGGTATATTTACCACTGCCCTATACACATAACGGTATTCTCCGAGCCACGAGGCCTTGAACAGAGAACTAGTCATGACCGTTTAGCCTGCAGTTACCTAGCCTTTGACTGATTAGGCTTAACAGTTATGTTTGGATCCAGACACATGCATATTCGGTATGAGTTGATTTTATTCTTTACTTTGTATTATAACGTTTTAGAGATCATGTAATCTCATGAAATCATTGACTGAATCGTTAAGACAAACACCCGTTCAACTTTTTCGAGTATAAATATGTTTTGATTGATTTAAAAGGTTATCGTATTCACCTGTACCGTCAGTGTTGGAAAACCTTGACTGTGAATGATTGAGAATGATATTTAACCTATATATAAATAGGTTTGTATAAATAACTGAATAATTTTTTGATTAAGCTATGATTGCTAAGCTTAATCTTGAAATCGTTTACCTTAGATTATGAATGAAAACACTTTGTTTTTATGTGACGTTGGATATAGCATGCTTTGGCTTAATAGGTTATAACACGTTGGTAAGTTTCTCCAGGTAAGTAAATGGGTCCCTCGTTGATTGGGATTTGTACGAATTACTTTTCCTTAGGCAAGAAACTTACTACTAGTGATATCACCCTTACAGTTTACTACATGCCCGTCAAAATGTATCTTTGATTAACATTACTTTGCTATGAAGTAACGTTTATGAAAACTCGTTTATGAATGTGAATATTTACAAAATACTTTCAAGGTTAGGCCACAGCCTTGATTGATTGTTTAAGCTATAATTCAAATAACTTAAACGTAACTCCTACCTTAAATCGGATACTTAGAATGATAATAAGAAAAAGGCAGGATCTTGATCTACTTGATTATGTGATTGATACTTGATTATGACTTCGTTTCTAGCATGAACTTCGAGAAAATGACACGTCGACTCGTCTTAATGATCTAGCACGCTTCCCTAGGCTATATGTGTGAAAATAGAAGTGAGTTTGGGATGAATTTGGCTTCAAGCCCTTCACCCCTTTTATAGGCGAATTCAGGGTCCCATCGCGATACGCGATGGGTTTTCTCAACCCTGTCGCGTATCGCGACACCGCAATTTGACGCCGCCTTATCTGGTGGTGACACGCGGCCTGTCATATCGTGCCACGTGTTGACATGTGGTTGGACACGTGTCCACGTTACTGAGCCTCTTTCACGCGCTACTGTAAGGCCCCGTTCCCGGTAGCCCTACTTTAGCATCGGATTTACTCATAAACACAGTTCTTGCAATCAGAGTTAATTAAAACTTTCGCGGAAACTTTTACTTGTAGCATTCATTACAAAACATTCAATCTCTTCTTTGATACCATAAAACAAATCATTATATTTAAAACATCTTTTCTTCCATCTTCAGATGTCAGCCGTTCAATCCATGCCATGTGTCATCCTCATGCCTTCTCGATAAACATATATACCTGCGTGCATACTAAAAGTCAGCTACGCTGAGTGAGTTCTAGTTAATCAGGCGACATACAATACATACACATATATTACATACATACATATCTACAATCACTAACCTCAGTCTACCGAGAGTACGTTCATAGTCCGCCGTCTATACCTGTACTCAAGATCATGAACACGAAAAAGGTCCGCAGTCCTTACCTATGTTCACCAGTTATGGTACGTGCAAGGTCCGCAGTCATTCCCTGTACCATCCTATATTGACAACACGTACAAGGTCCTTAGTCCTTCCCTATGTTGCAACCTGACCCATAGTACGTGCGAAGTCCGCAGTCTTCCCCTGTGCTACCAAAACACAAGTATAGCACGTATAAGGTCCACGGTCCTTTCCTGTGCTGACGCCTATCTATAATACGTATAACGTCCGCAGTCCTTATCTACGTTGGCGTCTATCTCCTATAACACGTATAAGGCCCACCGTCCCTATCTACGTTTACGTCTATCATCTACATCACGTATAAGGCCCGCAGTCCTTAACTACGCCATCGCCTGCCAAGTCTAGGTCCAACAGAAGTTAGAGGGATTCGCCATCCTAACTTAATACGTCGGACGTAGAACTCAAATACCATTTCTGTACCTGTACACACATACTTCACATATACTATAATTACATTGTAGCATAAGAACACTCTAGGCGTTCTTCACATAATTTTCACTTAACAGTCATACCCCTTGTCGATACGTGCAATATCCGGAGATCGTTCACGCCCCGACAAGTGTTCATTTGTAATGTTCATACATCTTCCATATATAATATTCATACCTTTATTTATAACCTGATAGTACGCGCAATATCCGAAGATCGTTCGCGTACCGAAAAGCAATCATTCATATCTATAACATATATCACATATGGCATACACTTATCACTTAGGATGAGTGTATTAACAACACATCGAGTATGCACATAGCCCCGAAAACATAACAATGAATGGGGGCTAGAAACTCACCTGAACTCGGTTACTTCTTCTGCTAACGGTTACTCCTTCTCAAGCTGTGCGCGTCTAACTGTTTAATAATTACAGTATTAAGCACCGCTCTAGTTATCTCATTGCTACTTAATTAGTCTTACACGTCTAAGCTGTTTTACTTCATTAAATCATTACCTGGTTAGTTAATCGTTACTCATTAACCTTTAAAGGTATCTTTCATAAATTGCCAAACTCCAAGGGCTGTTATGTAATTATATAATTCTTTTCTAAGTCCAGGGACCATTCTGTCTTTATATTAAACTCCTAGTTCGTTACTTTGCCCTTAACGAATTGGGTAAAGAATCATCCTCTGATTCGCTAAGCTCCCATAACGAACTAGCTAACGAATCACCCTCTGATTCGCTAAGCTCCCATAACGAACTAGCTAACGAATCACCCTCTGATTCGCTAAGCTCCCATAACGAACTAGCTAAAGAATCACCCATAACGAATCACCAATAGTTCTTATCCAGACTTTGACTCAAGGGTCAAAGTCAAAATCGTCAAGAACAGCGAATAGTCAACAGATCTTAGATTTGCAATTAATCCTTCGTTTCTTAACCAAATATCACGATTTTGGTATCAGGAATCGTCTGACCAGCGCCTACAAACCCCAACCATCAAATCGGCCTAACATCGATGTTTAAGGGGAGCGATTTAGTCATATAGGTTACGGGTTCTTTTAGGTTAAAAATTAAACTATCAAATGCTAATCAATTCCAGTAATATTTGTTGTTTTGGGTTCGTTTATAACAAACTAACGCAGATCTATGATTTCCCAAATCAAACCGAACCTATACGAACGATTTCTAACTATAAACGTACCTTGAAGGAGTCGAACTACGAACACGGTTAAGCCTTGATGTTGTTTTGGTCCGTCACGGCGTTCCAGCACCAACAAGCTCGGGTTTTCGCCTTCAGATCTTGGTTCGGGTTATAAGATGGTGTTGTGTGTGTTTTCTAAGGTGTAGGCTATGGTGTAGAGATTGATAATAATGGAAAGGATTTGGGTTTTAAGGGGTATTTATACTCCCTTAAGCCCGTGGACCTAAGGCCCATCTTTCCTTTTTGGTCCATAATTAACTCCATCTAATTAGCCTACTTATCATTTCATCCTTATTATTTTATTAATTCTCTACTAAGTCAAGTAAACTTTTCCATCATAAATAAATAATATATTAAATATTATTTTTAGAAATTTCGGGATGTTACAGCTACGTGCTGAGCCATCGCGTATCGCTAAGTCGCCCATTTCTGGGTTTCTGGGTTCGTGGTCTCTCAACTTTGGTTTTTGCATATATATATATATATATATATATATATATATATATATATATATATATATATATATATATATATATTGCCACTTAACTTTATTAACAAACTTTGGTTCATTAGAGTTTTGGGACAAAAGTTTCGCAATTACTTTTTGGCCTCTCAACTTTAGTATTACATATTTATTTTATGGTCTCTCAACTTTGGTTTTTGCCTATTTCAACTCATGTCCTTACTTTTTAGCCCATTAACTTTAATAATAAAACTTTTTCCACAAACTTTTATTGTAATGAATCGAACCAATACTAACTGACTTTCTGCCGCAACACTTGATAGCTTTTAAACATATAATGCATTTAACCCGTTATACCACAACACACAAAATACTTGTTATGTTTGAAGTTACAACGTTTTAAAAAGATAGTGACATACATGTTTATATATATATATATATTTATATATATATTTATATACATAACATAAATTTTTTTAACAGCTAAATATATTATACATTATAGGAGTTAACATTGCTATATAATAATAATAAAAAATACTTGACATATTTTGGTGATTAATAAATTAATATCTTAAGTTTAAACATGCCGGGAAATAGAACTAACAAAGTAATAGCTTTAGTAGAAAAAACGAATTATTATTTTTTAAATAAATTCTTAGAAAGTAATGATTGAGTACTAATTAAAGCTAGAATGACCCAAGTTGTTTTTAATGATTGGTTAACAGTGAATTATTAAAGAGGTTTAATTTTTTTTAAAACTAATTTTTTTTTCACCTTTTATACATGTTTCAAGTGAGAATACATAATCATTCAGTTGTGACACATACACTTTTGTCACAAGGCCAAACTAGTAGTTGTATTAGAGAGGTTCTAACGCTTATCAATAACTCGATTTAGTTTAAAAAATTGTTAATTTTCACCTCATACTAAAACAAGTATTTCTACTGACGTGTTAATCAGGTACACAACTAGAAGTCGATACCGGGATCATTGTCAATTTCTATTTAGATGGTGTGCAATTGTTGAATATATAGTTATATACCTTAAATTAAAAAAATAAAGAAATCAGATCAACATAATTTTTTCTTTAAAAAGTTAAAGATGTAAATTAGTTTTTAAACTATTTTAATATATACACAATAAAATTTTTACCAACTATACTCTTTTTATAAAAAAATAATAATATTTGTACATGGCTTCACTAAGTTATTTTATCTGAGTACATTTATACGTAATATAAGAGAAATTATATAAAACAAACTTGAATTGAAAATAATATATAACTTCACTTTAAATTATTCAGCTGATATCGGAGAATAAATGAAGATTTAAGCTGAAGACCATGATGTCTTAATTTCGAATCCAATGCAAACCGGAGTTTACCGTAGTGAGTATTCAAGCGGCGGGGTTTTCTCGGAACACGAGATGGTGCGCTTGGGTTACCCCACACTTTTTGAGATTGCGGCCGTATGATGTCGGCTTTTGTCTTTTGTTATTGGGTTATTCTGAATAGTCATACTTTTATTCATTATTTATATAAAAAAAGTAAAATAGTTAATAGTTAATAAAATATACATGATAAAAACAATATTTATCGTTGAGTATCATTATTTATTTTTTGAACATAAGTTAGGTTTAAATTTATAAACTTTTACATCAACATAACATAAGTCTTCATTTGAAACAAGAGTCGACTTTTTTAAGAAACAAATCAGGATTATATGAAAGAAATTGACATAGTCGTGGGGTCCACAAGATCAAATAGATTTGTTTCCAAAAGTGGTACATTGCGAGAGCGATGTATACGTTTACAATTAACAATTGGACACGTGTCAGGATATGGGAGTGCCGACAATCGCTATCACATTTCACTATTCAACTGTTCCCCTCCATGACAGCGTGTCATCTACACACATAATCTAAATATCGACATATAATAAGTGTTTTCATATACAAAAGATGTCTTATTATATTCGCATCTATTAGGATCATAAGCAATTTTTTATAGGGGGGGGGTAAATTTTTGATGAGCCTATATATATAGAAGGATAAGTATTCACTACAAAAAAATGCCACTTAGTGGCACGTATGTGTTACTATTTTAGGTTTTAGTCGCACTTTTCATTTGCCACATTTTCTTAATACACATTTTTAGTGGCATTTAGTATTTTTGCCACTAATACTTTGGTTTTAATGGCACTTTGCATATGCCATGTTTACTTGACACACACCTTTAGTGGCATTTAGTATTTGCGCTACTAAAAATTTTAGTTGTAATGGCACTTTGTGTATGACATACTTTTAGTGGCATTTAGTGTGTCAATAAAATTTAAGTATTTAATTTCACTTTGTGTATACAACATTCGCTTGGCAACATTTATACTAGTATTGAGTGAAAACACTTTTTTTTTCAAATACGCCTTGTATCAATTAATATTTACTAGACTGTACATGTGATTCATATCAATCTATGGTCTTAGGACTTATATTCTTGGTATGACAATTTCATCCATGTAACTAACTTGTACCCAATGTCGTTGTGCACAACCTTGTAATATCTATAGCCTTCAAACCATAAACTGAATTTACTATGTTTGATAAAAAATGTCAAAATTTGGGTCAACATCAGTAACCATCTTATGTTGTTGCAACTTCTTGAAGTTAGGGGCAAAATGGGTATCGTTAGGAATATACAAACCTGTGAAAAGATTTTGATATGCAAATTATATACAAACATCTGGAATGCAAGGGTTAAAAAAACAAGAAATAAAGATAAAATAATAACTTCAGTTTAGTTGAGAAATTATATAACTGAAATTAAACACAAGAAAACAATAAAATATATTCCTATATAAATACAAACAAAAAAAATAAAATAGTTGTTATGTTGTTGGCTTGCTTTTCCTCCTCACCTACTTTCAGAATGTTCTCGAGCCATTATTGGAAATAGAAAGACGAACACAAGAGCGATTAATCCAGCCTCAATCACATTCTGTATATTGTAACAGAAACATCTTATCAGAATTTTATCAATAACTTGACATCCATAATGAAATAAAAGAGGTCAAACAAGTTAGATCATGGGTCAGGTTCAAATTCTTAACTAAATGAGTTTGCAAGACACTTTACCAGCAGTAATGTTTTGAGATTTTCCGACGAGTTATTTTTCTTGTAGTTATGGGTCAACAGGCCCAACGGGCAAAGAAAGCCCACAATTTGCATATCCGGTGGCTTTTATTGAAAAGATTGAAAACTGCAACCAACACAAAATGTGAGGGGTATAAGTTTAGTTTTAAGACTTGAAGTTACTGCAATACATGCCCCAATTTATCCAATTGTACCCCCTAAACCAACCAATCAAGCACCGGCTTCAAGGGGTTTTCTAGTTATATCTTTGTCTAGAAACATTTGAACAACAACATTATGAAAAATACAAGCAATAGATATAAAAATATTTATATCGTCTTATTTTAAACAGTATCATTTTAAATAATTTCAAAAGTATGTGCTATTAATCAATCTGAGTACAAAAACATACTCATAGTTAATATGGATTCCCGAACACGTTATTAAGAGAAAATACACAATTTGTTAACCCATATGGGAAAAAGTCAAATATACTCTTTAACTGTTTAATAAATACCAGTTAGTTAGTCAAACTCTTTGACGTTCATGGGCTATATGCTGGGCCTTAAAGGGTTATGATGGTTGTAATGAGTCAAATTATATCTTAAGGAGCAAAAATAGAATATATGTCTTATTGTCTATATTGTATCTCAATATTCATGCTGATACAATATTCATGCTGGCTTATAGTGAACAATTATAGACATTATTGGGTCTTAATGGACCATGATAGGCTTTACTGACCTCACTAGTAAAACCGATTTAGTTTTAGTAATTAAGATATGCGGTATGTACGTCAAACTCTAAAATCTAAACTTTTATGAAGTCAAATTTGTAAACAAGCCGGGTCTCTCATAACGAACTTGAAATCTGTTTTTTATAAACATAAATTGATCAAAACTTCATCAACAAGCTCGAGCCGATCTTTTTTATTTATACAATTTTTTATATTAAATAATATGATAGAAATAATTAAATAACATCATGTATATAATATTGGAAAGCTATAAACATAAACATAAATGAAAATAACTATAAAAAAATATCTAACTAATATAATTAAATAGATAATAAAAGAGCTGAGCTAAAGCTAGATAAACTACTCGTGAACCAAACCCGAGCATTAGATAACAAACTCCCTTAAATTAATACGAACCAAACTCAGGCTCGGCTCATCTCTTTTACATGCTTAGTTATATGTACCTATGTTCACATGACAATGATTATAAATTAACTATCATTTACTATAACTGACGATTATAGTTTATTTTAAGGGAGCTGCATATGTAGGTCGGTAACATACCAAAAAACTGGTACAGAACCGGTACCTGCATATGTAGGTCGGTAACATACCAATAAACTGGTACAGAACCGGTATTTTTGGTTCCGGTACCGACACCAATTATTTTCATATTTTAGGATTGGGAATTTCGTTACAGGTACCGTTGTGGTACCGATCTCTTCCCTAAATGAGATGACATTGAGTCATATTTATAAGCCTTTACTTATGAGGTCGGTAACTGCAGTTTTTAATACATCTAAGCACATCTTTATTATAATATTCTATTATATTCAAAAAAAAAATTGAGTTCATGATCTTAGTTAGGGGGTGTAAACGAGCTAACCAGAGCCTGATTTCGACTTAATTCGACCTAGGCTCGTTTTGAATTACAAAGCTCGAGTTTGAGCTCGGCTCGTTTGAGCTCTTTTTATAAAGCCCAAGTTCGGCTCACGAGTTGCTTTCAAGCTTGGGCCGACTTGCTTATTATATAATAACTAAACGAGCCAAAGCTCATCTTGAGTTCGGTTGTGTAATGTAAAATTAATACATACAAGTCCAAAAAAGCTAAAAAACTTAAAAAGTTACGAGTCTCGTTAAGCCTCGACATGCCTAAACGAGCTTCGCATAAAGGCTCGTTTAGGCTTGATAACTGAATCATTGTTACTGTTTAGTACATCGGTGCCGAAAAAATCCATCTTCGGCATCAAGTCATAAGGTAAAGCAGCCCACTAATCTGGTCCATAGGTAATCTCCATTCTAGTATTCATCCCAAACTTAAACGTACTCATAGAGCCATAACAAACCTGGATCGAACCTGCACCTCCCCAATCAGTGCAAAACTCTTTCAAAGCCTCTTTTATAACTCCCAAAAGTTGGCATTATTGATTAGAGTAGACAAAACTGTCTAAACAAATAATTCATTCAAAACAGTCCAAATCTCAACAAAGATTCCTGCTTTCTAATGTTCCTGATCCAAACGTAGGCGGACTTGTTATAAACAAACTGGTTGACTTAGCCATTGACTTGTAGATTTGTATTGATTGTGACTTATATAGTGACGTTGTTGTATTTGTGACTTCCAGAGTTTGACCTTTTCTAATATGACTTAAGAAATCTGAGATGACCAAAATACCAAAAATACCCCTGCGTCATAAAAATCCAATACATTCTTCTATCCGGTGTTTGACTTTGTTTCAGCTGCTGACTTCCACTCTCCCGTTGACTTTGTAAACAATGATTATATTTGTCCATATTGAAATGACCAAAAAGCCCCTAAGTAACATTTTTCCATATAACAACCAAATTATTCAATTTTATTGACCTGGTTAAGGATTTAACCTCTACCACAAATGTTTTAGCCCAATGTAAGCTGAAAAAATGGTTTCCAACACCTAAATTCTCACTTATCAACTTGAGTTGTTTTCAAAATTCCACCAGGGTGGAGGCAATTCTAGGCTGATCAGAGAACTTAATTCCTCTGTAGTCAAGTAAGAATCTTTCAAAATGCCCAAAATACCCAACGTAAGAATTTTCGAACTTGCAAGCTGGTTATTCAAAGTTCTTTAAGCTTGGTCTCATGAATATTTTTTCAAGCTCAAGCTTGGCTTGGGCTCGACTCGTTTTTTGTTTCTTAACTAGAGTTAATACAATTATATGGGTGTATATGTAAATCATTATTTTTATACATAACATAGTAAATATAATTTTATCATCATTATACATAATAACTATTCATATAAAAATATATAGTTACATTATTAATTTATAGTTAAATTATAATAACAGAAAACAATTAAATAATAGGCCCACTCACGATCAAGCATGTTTAGTGTCAGTTTAGTTACAGTTTGTACGAGTCTGGATTATTTGAATTTGCAGATTATGTGGGTATTTTTGGTTTGATCTACAAATATTATCAGATCGAATGCGTGGCTTGAAGGATTTTTTTTCAAGATCGGGTTTTTAAACAAGGTTGTATTTATTTGTGATGGGTTGTATTTTAATTAAGGGTGGGGTGTGAAGAAGCCGAGCCTGAGCTTGACTATGCTTGAGCTCGGCTTGTTTTGACTTATGAGCGAGCGAGCTCGAAGTGGTCTCATTTAGAGCTCCTTTTTTATAGCTCGAGTTCGGCTCGTCAAATTATTTTTCTAGCACAGTCTAAGCTCATTGATTATTTATTAGTTATATAATTTTATATTAGTTTTTATATATTTTGAGAAAAACAATTAAATATGCTTAAGCTCTGCTCGACCTAAAACCTAACTTTTGATCGTTTATTAAACACCTAAAATAACAGTCTCTTTATTAAAAATAGTGTATTATAATTTTTTTTTGTATAATTTGTATATATTTTTAACTTGTAAACATATACAAACCCCAAAATGTAGTAAAATATGTTATGAAAGATATTATGTATATAAATAACCTGTTCCCTCTTAATATATCTAAAATATATGACAGAATTACAAATTTTGTCCTTTAAAAAAAGCCAAAAACCGGTTCGTGTCCTTTTCTAAGTTTCCTTGCAGGCGGTGTACTTTAAACTTTTTTTTTCTACACGTTATGTCCTTTACGCTAACCGGGTTAGAAAAACTCAGTTAAATGCCCTCACGTGAGACGCATGTGAGGGCATTTTTGTCTTTTTGCCTACCCTGCTTCTTCTTCATCACAAGGGCAGAAACATCCCGCCGGAAAACTCGTCGGAGCTCCGGCATCCACTTCCGATAATAATAATAATATTATCGTTTGTTATTGTTATTATATAAACTCAAACCCTAACAAACTTCTTACCGGAACTCGAACTGCCAATGGCGTCACTCCGATTCACTCCGTTCTCAACCTGTACGGACCGATGTTCACCGGACGTCAAACTGTTCCGCTGCCGGAAGCCAGTATCCGTCCGGTGCTCCGCCGGAGACTCTACGGTTACCGGAGGCGCTGATTTCGATGCGAAGGTGTTCCGGCATAATTTGACTAGGAGTGATAATTATAACCGGAAAGGATTCGGACATAAGAAGGAGACTCTGGAGCTCATGAATCAGGAGTATACGAGTAAGTGATATAAGATTAAGTTGATTTTTGTTGAAATGTTACAGGATACGGAAAGGATTCGGACATAAGAAGGAGGCGCTGATTTCGATGCGAAGGTGTTCCGGCATAATTTCACTGGGATTGTTGGTTTGAAGTGATGTTGATGTGGATGAGGGAATCGGAGATGGAGCGGTGGCTGGTGGCGGAGCTATGGTGGCGGTGGTGATGGTGTTTGAGGAACATAGAGAGAGAAGTGAGATGAGGCAGCACAGAAGAAGAAGAAGAAGAAGAAGAAGAAGAAGAAGAAGAAGGGTAGGCAAAAAGACAAAAATGCCCTCACATGCGTCTCACGTGAGGGCATTTAACTGAGTTTTTCTAACCCAGTTAGCGTAAAGGACATAACGTGTAGAAAAAAAAAGTTTAAAGGACACCGCCTGCAAGGAAAGGACACGAACCGTAATTTGGCTTTTTTTAAAGGACAAAATTTGTAATTGGGTCAAAATATATTAAAAAAATTAGAAATTCCCTCCTTAATTCTATTTCCCCCTGATGTCTAACCCCATTTCCATAACTTACGCATCTCTAGACGATATGATATTATAGGTTAACTTCCAAATCAGGGGACTACAACCATCGGAGCTTATGCCATCTGGGCTTCAAGCGTCATCGAAATCCAGTCAGCATCGACCTAGCATCGACCTAGCAGGTTCTTCTCGTTCCTTTCTCAACCTCTGTTTCAGTTATTTCTGTTTATGTATCTGCAAATAACCAGGTATTGATCAAATTGAGATTAAGGATTGTTGACTTTGTTTAATTTAGTGAGAGAATTATGCTTTGATTTGGGAGATATGAATTACGGTTGGTTGTTGAATCATTGGCAATTATACTGAAATAATTCAAACATCAATAAACAACATATGCACACACAAAGTGCCACAATTCTTCTTTACATACACGAACATGTGTCTATCTTAGGCCACAATTCTTGGACTTTCACATTCAACATATACCAAAGTTATAAATTTTAAAAGTATACATCCAATTCAGTTGTATAATTTCAAATCAAGTTCATCATACACAGCCATAAAAAAAAGTAACAAACGATTAAAACATACGTACAAAAACAACTCATGTATAGAAAATATCATATGTTAACTTGATCCATTTGTTAACCACTGTTGCAAGAGTAATTCTACATCAGCTTAGCTATAAAAATCTTTTCCATTAGTTTTGTTTCTGCATCATCAGTTCTATTATCGCTAATCTGGTCATGACTTGTTATTTATAGAACTCTACAGTAGTAGTTCAATATCTATTTTCTTGCTGCTCATAAGCTAATTTGATTACATTATTGGTTACTTTTTTTCACTTTGATCAGATACGATGGCAACTAATAACAAGAAAATTCAAAATTTAAGTGGAGAAGATAATGATTATTTGAAACTAAGAAAAATGAGGGTTCAAGAGAACCAACAAAGACAAAGAAATCTAGGAGTAAAAAACATTGTAAACTCTTCGACTAGTATGGCACAAAGACATCAAGTGAAGAAAAAAATAGTGAAACAAAACACTATTGCTGGGGATGTAGACTACATCCCAGATCCAAATGATGATAGTGAGGAAGATTACCAACAAGTTGCTAGAAGTGTTGTTTCCAAAAAGGTAATATGATTATCAAAAGTTTATTTATTTTATTTGATATAACACATGTTTCTAATGAAAATAAATATGTTTTAGCAACACCATCGACAATATATTTCACCAATGTCCATCAATAGAGTTTCTAAACAAGTGAAGTTACATCGAGTGGTTGCTCCAAATGTCTCTCAAAAGGTTCCGTCAACTTCAAATGCAACAAAATCTAATAAACAACAGCCACCAGTTACCATGAGTGAAATAAGCAAAGGTAAAAAAGGAGGAGCTGAGACATGTGCTGATTTATTTGATGAGGACAGTGAGATACTTCAAGGTATCATTTTGTTAATCTTAAAGTTTGTTCAATCATAAGTATCTTTTATTTAAATTACTCTTTTATGATTTTAAAAGGTAATAGAGTGGATATTGAAGTTGATGATGTTGATCAACATGATGAATATGAAGATGTGGGCAATATAATACATACAAATAACCCACATGAGACACAAATGGCAATTCACGACTTTTCCGAAGATGAAGACAATGTTACAAAACAATTACAATGCACTGATAAACAAAAGGCATCAGAGTTTGTTTCAAAAGGCAACAGTAAAGGTAAGCGTAAGAGGTTACACATCACTTCTATCGTCTCGAATGAGCGTATCGAAGATCATGTTGATGATGACCATGTTGAAGACAATGTTGATGACCACCAAGTTTTTGAAACTCAAGCTTATCAAAGTGGTGAAATACAAGGTAATATTATAGAAAAATTGTAATGATGTTTTAGAAACAAAAACGATAGTAGATATGTCTAAAATGTATAAAATTGTTTTTATACTTGTTTTGTATTCTCGAACTTGTTAGGTGCTCCTAAAAATGCAAGAGGATATACACAAAAGGCTGAAATTTGGAAGATGGATAATACACAAAGAATAGTTGTCACATTCAACAAGCTCGGAATACCTATTGGGGATGAAGGTAATGAACTTGTTCAATTCCTTGGGACGCTCGTGAGGATGCCCGAGCATGTATCCATTGAATATTCTGACTAGAGAAAGGTTCCCATGCAAAATAAAGAGGACATGTATTCACTTGTTAAGGTATATGATAATTTATATAATTGTGAACTTGTAGTCTATGTTTACTTAATGTTTGCATATTGTATGCAGCCGTTAATGTGGTAGAATTAGTCAAATTGATAATGTTATGTTAAGGCTACTTAATGGGGTTTTTATTTACAGTCTAAATTTGTTATCCATCCAAATGAAACAAGTGGGATTAAAAATTGGATCTTCCATAGCATGGGAAGAAAATGGAGAGCATGGAAAGGTTCGTTAAAGGATCGTGCATATGATCCAAGCCTTACGGTTGCTGAAATCGTGTCACAACAAGTTAAAAAGGACAACATATTGAATGAAGCTCAATTTAAAGAACTTGTTACTCGTTGGTTCACTCCAGAATTTCAGGTAACAATGATGTGTAACTTTGATTTCTTATACAATAAATATTATTATGGAATTAGATAAAAGATTTCTTATTGTATATTAAAGATTGGGATATATTCATGTGTTGGGTTAATCGAGTCAGGTTATTTGGGTATTGGGTGTTAATTACTTTATCCAACTACCGAACCATTTAAGTGTATCGCTCATTGGTAAGATGGTTCAACTAAATTAGGTATCTTTCTAATCGGGTCAGGTTGCTCTGGTCGGGTTCAGTTATCAGTTACATGCTAAAAATAACGACCTTATCGTATATTTATTTTCCATTTACCATAGGAAACATGTGATGCTAAAAGATTGAGCCGCTCAAAGATGAAAGAGCCCCATGTTAGTGGGACAAAGTCGTTTGCTAGACTTAGTCATGAAATGGTATTATTCTAGCTATTTTGGACACTTGTTATTTTCTTTTTGGGTTTTTATTTCCTTTACTAACCATCAAACCTAAATTACAGGCACCAGAAAATAATGGTGTACATCCAACACGAAGAGAAATGTATATAAAAACTCGCACCCGTAAAAAAGGTAGTATTGTTGATGATAAAGCTGCTCACGTTGTGGTATTGTATATTAATGTTTCTATATATCATGGATGTGTTCAATTTTTATTTTTATGATAACTTATTTTATTATGCTCTTAGGCTTCGTTAAAAGATATTGCAAACGACTCAACAATCACACCTGGTGATCCAAATGATTTTACAATCGATGAATACTCAAAAGTTAAAGGCCCGGAGAAAAGAGGATACATTCGATTATTTGGAAGGATACCAGCGGAAAAAAGTAACAGTGCTTCTTCGACAGATTCACAAACTATCGATCAACTAACGAGTGTAGTCAATGCATTGGCTGTAATAATCCAAAAACATTTTCCCAATGCAAACTTGTCTTCGGTTCTAGGCAACATGAACATGCAGGTAATCACATGCATGAACCATTATTTTTTTCTTTTATATATGATTATGTATTTATGTACTAGCACTTGTGTCATTTACATATTTTAGGTCCCTGGTGTTTGTTCTGTGGTTAATAACAATTCTTCATCGGTTAACGAAATGTCATCTTCAAGAATTCCTAATGATAATGGTAATTACTTATAAGTTGTTACTTTTTATTTATTTTGCTAAATTAAATGTACGTGCTTATATTGCAACCTTGGTATGAATCCTAAACTGATCATCTAAAACTTTATGTTTTACAGGGCAAGAAAAACGTTTAGACAATTGATCTTTAAATTTTTGTTGATGTTCGCAGTTAAGGTAATATGTTAGTTTTTTATGTCCAATTGTTAGGTGTTCGAAAAAATTTCTTATACATGTTTGTCTTTTGAATTAAGTACAAATACTTTCGTAAAAAAAGAACTTCTATATTTTTTAATCAATACTAATGCTTGTTTATATGGTTGATGATGACAGGGTAGATATCATGAGAAGCTTTGAAGCTAAGTTTTGTGAATGTGAAATTCTCACCTAAAAGAATGTTTAGACTCATCTTGTCACATTTGGTTGGAATATGTTACTTATTATACTATTTGTTTTTAACATTTGGAATATGTGTTGAATTGAACTTGCTATTTAATTTATGATATTATGATTTCTGCATTTACAATTTTATCATACTTTTATTTTATGTTGTAAATCATGTGGTTTTTATAGCAAAATTATGTACCACTAAAAGTAGCACACGTATTTAAACATAAATATTTTTTTCTGGCACAAAATTTGTGTCACAAAAGTTCTTTTAACATTGCGGCAAAACAAAAGTGACAGTAAAACTAGTATAAAGATATAACTAGGATTACTTTTTAACGGCACAAAAATTGTGCCACAAAAGACTTTTATTATATTGTGGCAAAAAAATAAGTGCCACTGAAGCCTTAAAACTTTGTGTGGCAAAACGAAAAAGTGCCACTAAAAGGCTTTAGCGTCACCGTTTCTAGTGACACTTTTTTGTGTGCCACACATTCTTACATAAGTCTTTAGTGGCATTTTTTTTGCTTTTAGTGGCACTTTTTGTATGTCACTATATGACATTTTTTTTGTAGTGATTCTAGATGTTCGAACCATATAACATCAAAACATTTTTAACTTTCTCAAAGTTATACATGGGTTTACCATAATAGCAAAGCTTCAATACGTGTGCTGGAATAAATGGTGAAGGCCGATGGTCGAAACACAATGATTAATCTGATTTAAAGATTAACCACTATCAAAATTCTCTACTATTAATAAACTCGACACATGCACACGTTCTAAGATCTGATTGAAGCAATGACGGATTTTGAACAAATTAATAATCTGGATGAGTCGGGCTTAATACATATAATTTCCCCTGAATGAATTGCACTAATGAATGAAAAAGTTGGGGGCCGAGTTCCGACCTGACCCAAGCTAAGAACCGCCCATGGATTGAAGCTGAAAAACACACCAAGAACCTTAGGACACCTGCTCGCTTATGTTCCTGTTGATTTCTTTCTTCGCAACTTGGTGAACTTACCGCTAAACTTATTAACTTAGATCGCATGTTGTTGTCTTGATCTCTCCCTTTTCTTCTTGATCAGGCAACCTCTTTGAGTTTTCTTCTTGTATCGAGTTTGATATTGATTGGTCGCCGCCTTCTTCTTGATCGTTGTTGGTTTTTCATTTTGCTAAAGGCCAGATACTGCGTTTTTGTATCGACTTTCTTTTCTTCGTAATCCTACCTTTTCATGGCCAATCTCTAACACCAACTGAAGGCCCGAGCATGATCGATGACCGAAATAAGACTTAACAACTTAATTTTGGGACGAACCCAAATCTGAACTCTCAATTATTATTAAACTCAACACCCCTAAAGTTATTCAACACGACTAAATTAAAACAATTACAATGACTCGAAATATATGCTAAATCCAAATGCCCATCCTTCTGTATCAACTTAACCTAATACAGCATTAAAATCTAACTGATAAATCTCACAAGTCACAATTAAACTAAACAATTTAATTCAAACTTTAAACTCTAATCTTTATCTTTAAAATATTTTCTAAATTATTCCATTTATAACCCACCTTTCTCAACCCAATCAGGATTCTAACAAAATGTGTATTCATAAATTCATAATCCTTGGCAGAAAAACACTCTATTTTTTTTTCTACGTATTTTCTATGTGGTGTTTATTTATCTTGTCATTGGTTTACCAAATTTATGTCTGGAGGCCACTTGAAAACAATCATAAGAAGATATAGGAAACCTCCAATAATGGGAAGACACAAGTCGTCAACTTGTATGAAAAAAGTTGGAGAGGAAAAGTAGATTGATCGATCTTGAATTTGTATGACAAAATGTGTCATCTAGAAGTGGGACAAAATGCGATTGATCAGGAAACCAGTTAGACCAACCTATAAAATGTAGGATCATGACCTTTCAATTGAAGGAGACAGGTCGGGATTGGTTTAATTTGGGCACACAATTCATGTCTAGAGGCAAAAATGGACTCTTGATGGTTAATTATAAAAGACTGAATTGGACATATATAGCCTTTTTCTTAAACGTGGACTTGTAGCTAATTTTACCTCTATTGATCATTTGATCGTTTTGAAACATGCCTTATTCTTTAATTAAACAGCGTCATAAAATAGTCAGATTGCAATTTAGTTTAGTCTTATAAATCGTTATTTTATATTTCTCTAAAAATACTATAATTGCATACTAGCTTTTTCCTCACATCATCATCCCACATTTCCAAGATTTTGTTAAAGTCACACTAACTTAAAAATACATTTTTAGCACAACTCACACTACAAGAAAAGAGAGCATTAGTGGCGCTACCAGTAGCGGCTACATGCTCTTTGGGTCCGTTCTCACATGAGTAAAATTAAATGTAAAATGACCTTGAGTATCGATAACGGGGAGATCCAAATTAAGACTATGATTTTATCATACTAAAAAAAGGCTGATTATTTCCATTAATTGGAATCACCTCTACTCTCTCTCTCTCTCTCTCTCTCTCTCTCTCCCTCTCTCCCCTATCACTACAATCACATCCAAAACATAACGGATGACAACCGCTTGAGCACCACGCTGTCACCACGACATTCTAGGGCTCTCTTAAACCCACTGAAGCACCACCACCATCGTCGAAATTCTTTAGAACACTGGCCTGAGAGCCTAACCATCACTAGTTTCAAGCGACATTTCCGCCACCATCGTCGTCGCCCGCCTAATCTTGTGCAATTTGACGAATTTAGAAATTATTTTGTGCTATTATGTTAGTTTTCTATACTAGGGTTTTTATCATATTTTGAATTAAGGACTTGAAATCGGGATAATTTGTAGTAGGATTTTTGTGTGTATGCATATATGTGAAGTTATGTATGTATGTATGTAAAAGGGATGAGCATATTTAGGTTCAAATCGAAAAACTTGACAAAACCGACCCTCAATAACCCGAACCTAGACCCACCATACACTTCCAATTCAATATAATATATCTATAATATATAAACAAAAACATAAAAATCATATGTGTCGCGAGGTGGTCGCTCCACCTTTTATTAGAGTCACCAGATTTGTTTGATTTTTAAATGGAGGCTTCTCATGCATTTGGCCCGAATTCACAGGTATGGGTCGCAACAAACTCATATATTTCTTAAACGGATTATAAAATCTCATTAAATTAAAAACTAATTTCACCAAATATTTGCTATAAAAATCCTATAAAGTATGGATATACTAAAAATTAATATCTGATTTATTTAAAGTGATTTATTTAAAAAAAGGTATATATTATTTATAATTAAAAAACCAATTTTATAATAAAAAAATAAACGGGTCTTGGGACTTATCCAACCCGTATAGCTTTTAAACCGGGTTATTACATCTCATTTTTTTGTGAGACAATTTATCATCAAACCATAAGTATAATATTAACTTTCATACAATAAAAAAAATAAAAATTCAAAAATTAAATTAATATTAGAAACAAAAAATATGAAACAACCCCCGTAATACGGGGGATAAAAACTAATATATATATTATAATTCAAATTATGTTTCTTCAAATTTAAAGTAGATATGCATATTTCGAGTATATTAGAATTTATAAAATAAAATTAAAAGTAAAATCAACAGATAACATAACAATTGGTATAGTAAGAAAAAAACGTATGTATGAGTGTGCCGTTGAAAGATGGCTTCATGTGTTCTTTTTATTTATTTATTTTCAAACAGGCAAATACCACTTCTATTATAATTTACACCAACAAATCATGTTAGAAACTTAAAATAGTGTGATTAATTATTATTTGTTTCAAAATATATGAATTTGTTTGATTTTCTTCATTAAATAATAACATGATCCACACTTGTGGCATAGTGGTAGGAGGTTAATTTAGGTTCTCTAGTAAATACTCAAGTTCGAATCTCACCTGCGTCACTTTTGGGTGTATATTGACAATGAAGGATTTGACCTAAGCCTTGTACAAAAGTTGTCAGTTCAAACCCGGAGTTCACCGGGGTTTTCGTCTTACCGTGTGTTACACCAGAGTGGTGACATAACGACTGTTAAATGGCAGCCGGGGGTATGGTTTCCCGGGGGAACACCCAAGCTAAACTTTGAAGTCAGCGTGAGCCCGGTTAAAACAACATAGTTTGGTTAGAATGGGACATCGGAGCTCTCCAAATTCGAAAAGTACAATAGCCTAATACAAGAAAGTCATTGTTTTTTTTTTAAAAAAATATAATAACTTGTAACATTACAATAACATATTCACATGATGCAGAGTGTGCCTTATACAAGCCTACAAGGTTGAATAAGTAACAAACTAACAATAATACCGACCTTTGAAATAAAGAATCAACCATATATTTAAGAAGGAATTTATAATGTTTGGATGATTGATAAGTCTGACCAAACAACTGTTAGAAACATCAATGATAGCTTTAGTTGGCGCGAATTATTCTGGACATATAAATTGTTTTAATACAATTTGAAGCACTCATCAATCCACAACAACGAAAAAAAATAATGCATATAAATCATTTAATTAATTGAAATGAACCAACAAAGTTTATTTAACAAAATACAAAATGGCAAAAGACGTCTTTTATGTTTGCACGGTTTTTCAATGTATGTCTTTTGACAAACTTAATGACAAAAAACATCATTTATGTTTCAAAACTATATCACGTTATGTTCAAAACTATATCACGTCATGAGGGTAGTATTGTAAATTTACTTATTTATTAAATAATTATAAACTTCAAATTAAAAAAATATATATATCTTTTATATCTTTCTACTATATCTATCTCATCTCTCTCTCTCTATAACCACTGCTAACATCCCCCACCGGACCACCACCATCACCCTGGACCACCACAAACTCCACTTGTTACTAACAACCGCTACTGCTCACCATGTCCCGCCAGCTCATGACCAAAATCAGAGTTCAATTTCAACCGCCGACGCAATTCCGGCCCAAGAACTAGGGTTCCGACTACAAGCATCAACATTTTCAGACGAGAAACGACAATTTCAATACATAAAAGTTTAGGGGAATGATGGAATGAGACCTACACAAGCATACCCTGCAGACCAAGTACCATTTCGAGCACTCTAGCAACAAAATCGATTTTCCGGCGAATGGTTCTAGCGAGCTGATTTAATTCGTTATCATCGTCTTTAGTGTCGCTGTCTTCATCGTGGTTGATGGCTGTCTTCATCGTGGTAGACGGTGGTGAGGTGGGTGACAATGGTTGGTCTGGTGTGGTGTGGTGGCGGTGATGAAGATTGTAGAGGCGGGTGATGGAGTTTGGTTGTCTGTGGTGATGGCAGGGAGAAAGAGTGAAACCACCATCGGCCACCACAAGGTATGTTGCATATTTCCCCTAAAATTAGAAATCCTAGAACCCATATATGTCTGATTCTATTTGCTCGGCGACCTGCAGTGAGGCTCCATGCTCACAACGAGGAGCCGGAGTGACGATGGTAGGTCTGATTCTCAAAGCCCGTAGTGGCGGATTGAAGGTTCTGTTGTTGGTGGAAATTGGTGGTCGTGATTGCTGGTGAAGGCGGCAAGCGGTGGTGGTTTTGAATGTTAGAAAGTTAAGAAGGAAGATGGCGGATATGGATTCTGAACACAGAGAGAGGGGGGGGGGGGGGGGGGGGGGGGGTTGGGGGGATTTGCTTGTAAATTTACAAATATACCCTCATGTGTCTTGCACATGACCAGATTTAACGAGAAAATTTAACTGGGTTAGTGTCTGTCACACCCTAACCTACGGCGGAACATGCCGGGGCGAGACATTGATTGTATCATAGCTCAGAAGACACTATGTAATTACACGTGTCAATATCTAAATTATTATTTCACATAAACCATACATTAAAGCACAATAATACATAGTTCTCAAAATAGGATGTATCAATAATAAACTTAAATTAAATAGCATTCTTCACATCATCGAGCAACCTAAGGTATCACTACTTCAACAATCTTGAAGTCATACAATAAAGCTACATGCGCCAAGCGGGAAATTACATATATTTGTCAACATAAAATTGAGCAAGTAAACCACGGTTTTGAGTATATATAATAATAAAATGACAATTCCATGCGCTAATCGTAAATCACTACAATTAGTGTAACAACAAATAAAAGTTGTCTTTTCAACCGAATCACATAGATAAGGGTTTACTCCGACGGCGTATGATCATACTAATGAGGATGAGGATACCAACCAACATAAAGTAAACACATAGTCACATTTGCACATATCAACTAATCGAGCAATTTCAATTACGCATATAGTGGAATCGTAGTTAAAACAATAATTTAATTGTGAACGCATAACGCCCCCAAAACTTAAAATGTTAAAAAGGGGGATGCGAATTTACTTACCTTATAGCGTAGGATAAACGGGGACGAGATAATAAAATAAAATCCTAGGATGGAAAACGATCAAGCTTCTCGAGGTTCACCGACAAATATTCCTAGTCGTTGATGATAACAAGAATTAGATAAAAAAACATAGAGAAATACTAAATTTATGACGGGTTTTGAGATTCGATAAGGTTGTGTAAGATTTAAATATTATTAGATACATTTTCGTTAATTACAAGGGTTATTATTATATTTATTAAAGTTATTATTATTATTATTATTATTATTATTATTTATTATTATTGCTTCCTTTAAAAAAATGGATATTTTATAAAGTAATATAAAAGTTGGAAAACTAAGACAAAAATGAATCTTTAAAACAAACACGATTTGGATTATTAAACGAGTTATCATATTCATTCATACATATATATAAAACATTTTATGGAGAACACTACAAGTTTAAAGATTTGGTATATTATATTTACGTTTATTAATTGCTAACAATATTCAAGAAATTGATTAAAAGTCTTTAACAATTTTATAACAAAAACCAGGTTTTAGATGATGAGATCATGACTTAAGATTGTTGGTTTTATAATAATATTTAAATGGTTATATGTGTTGAGGATAATTAATAGGAAAAAATTAAACAATTTAATGAAGTTAACAAAACAAGCAACAAAAATAAGTGCCAAAACTAGCTGTGTCGGGTTCGAACCTGCGACCCAGCGTTTGTTATATACTGACCCAACCAGCTGAGCCACATCACAAGTTGCTATACTTGCAGACTCAGAAAAACACGAATAAAAAGAAGTATGAACCCTAGATTATACAATTAGATAATCTGGTCCATGATTGATCAAACCATGTTGGGGCTATTGATCTGCAATGAAACGCGATCACAAACGTACCTTTTAATTGAATCAGAACTCTTGATAGGACAGTGAAATCGATCAAGCTAGGTTGCAGCCAGAAGTGGCTTCAATTAGGCGCCGAGATGTTGATGATAACTGAATTGGGTTGAGGGGAAAGGATCGCAATGGGGAAGAGATTGTTTCTGCAAGTTTAATTGATTTATTACGAGGGGATTATATACAATCCCAAATTAGGGTTCGTTCGGCTGTAATATGGTAAACGATCAAATTAAGAAAGAATTAACGTGTGTTTACTAAAATTGAAAGTCGGCTAACAGATTATACGACCGAATATGCTATATTCCATATTTTATTTGGTCAAATGAGCGGGAATTGAAAGTTTTGGAGACATTGGAGGTGCGCGGGTCGGGTTTGGATAAGCTGGTCGGACCGGGTGCAACATCTTGAAATTTCCAAAATAATATTAATTATTTTATTTAATAATAGAGGGAAAGTTTACTCGGGTTATCGGGAAATAAATAAATAGAGTAGGAGTTGGTATGGGTCGGGCTAATGTTGGGTAATGGATATGGGTTATGGACTTGGGTTATGAAGGAAAGAGGGAAGGACCATGGGCCTAAGCCCATGATCCATAATTATATAAACCTTAAATCACCAATTATCATTCATTTCTCATACTCCATACACCACCAAAACACACACTTTGCTCTCTCTCTCATCTTACTCTCAAACGTTTGCCAAAGGATGTTTTTTGTCATTAAGTTTGGACTTGGGTTAAAGGATGTTTTTTGTCATTAAGTTTGCCAAATGACGTCCATTGAAAAACCGTGCAAAAATAAAGGACGTCTTTTGCCATGTTGTCTTTGTTAAATAATATACTAGTGTATGTCATATACAACTAACCTAACCAGTTCTCGATCTTCAGTTCTTCACTACCACTACAAGTCTTTCATCGTGACCTTCTAACCTATGTGCACACTTTACTAGTAACTAGCTAAATTCTCTCCCAACAAATATCTCGGATTCAAATCAGATTTCATTGATTTTTGTATCATAATATTTTGAAAGCCAGCATGCCAACTCGTGATTTATCTGACCCGTTCCTTAGCAAGATAATGACGGGTTATATTGATCAGTTTTCAGACAATAGGTTTACGCAGTTAAAAACAAACCATTAATCATATTCATGTACCCCCCCCCCCCCCCCTCTTTTGTACTAGTAAATTTAGAAACGTACAAAACTATAAATTTGCTGGAAGACATGCATGTGTCTCAAATTTGAACACATAAGATAATGATGGAATTGGTTAAAACTCCACCTTAATTGAGTGGATCACCAATTGTCCTAATGCTGGCGGACGTTGTCGCGAGTCGCAGCAATGGCATTGACATGATTAAGTACGCAAAGAGATGAAACACACATTACACTACCACATAATACGATACCAATTGAGGCATAAGTTCAATTACACAAGACTTTTCTAACATGTAAATGACAATTTCAAAAAATCAAAACAAAGAATTCTTATAAATGGATGGCATACCGCTTTTTGTTTATTTTTTTACCAGCAACTTGAATTAAAAAACACTCTTACCGGTTAGAAAAGCCTAACCGAAAGGAAAAAAAAAGAGCCAAGCTCACATACTAAGTAACGGGTTTCTTATGAAACAACATAATCGAAAAGAAAATCTTTATTATCAAGCTTCGTTCAAAAATCGTCTCGTTTTGAGTATTCCAAATAAGCCACCAAATAGTGAAAATAATCACCTCAACCACATCATTTTTCTTTTTCACCAATCTAGATGAATCCAACCAATTTATAATGTTTTTCAGCCCAAAATTGGTAGGAAAGTCTAATTCCAACCAAAAACCTGTCTATTACCATAACCTGGACGCAATGAGACACCCACCAAATACATGCATGATCCAAAACCTCCACTGAGTTCGTATAAACAAGACAAAGAATGGAAGGAATATCGACACCTTTGATCGAAAGGTTATATCTAGTTGGTAATAGATCCATTAACAACCGCCAACTTAAAATGTTAACCTTTTTGGGAACAAATTTATTCCATCTTTTACAACATGACGCATCTGGTAACTCTCTCCGATAAAGAAACATTCCGACACTTTTAACCAAAAAATTATCATCATGGTTTAAATCCCACACCCAATGGCAATTTGAGTTTGATTAAAAAAACTGCATAGAAAACCTCGACCAAGTCATTTAGTTACTCCAACTCCACCCCACCTCTCGGATTTCTTCTCCAATTCCAAACCCAAGAAGGATTAACCAACCTCTCATTTAAAGAACAATTTTTGTTAACCTCTAAGTTGAAGATTCTATGAAATCTCGAAGATAAATAGGACTCTTCAATCCAAATGTCTTTCCAAAATAATGTTTTATTTCCGTTTCCCGCCTTTTTTAGAATGACCGAGAGGGGCAAAAAAATATTATCATTTAACCTATTCACCGCTTTAATAATGTGAGACTAAATACCATTACCTTTTATGTTACGAGGCATACCATCTTGCTCAAGTTTCGAGCCATAAATCGCCTTTAAAATCCTCCCCCCCACAAGGAATTTGGATTGTTTAGTAAATTTGGATTGTCGCTTTTTTGTTTGTATAAGGATTATTCAGTAAATTTTAGGCAAATTGGATTTTAATAATCATAACTTAATGCAGTTGCAGATAATAATTCTAACTTAGAAAATAGTTGTCACTAGTTCCAACTTTCACATTATTTGTTTTCATTGGACTTCTGTTAAAAAAACTTAACGTAGTTAAGTTTTTTCCAAATTTTAAATTGATGTTTTAATGAACACATGAATCAATTGATGTAAAACTTAACTCGAAACGGTGCTCTAAACAACTTGACTTTTGTTAATTAAAACTTTAAACAGTGGAATTCGTTTTGAGGTAAGTTTTACATCAATTGACTCGTATTCACATTCCGATCGAGATCCCTAAAATATCAGTTTGAAATTTGGAAAAAAACTTAACGCCGTTAAGTTTTTTTAACGGAGGTCTAATGAAAACAAATTGTGTGAAAGTTGGAACCGATGACAACTATTTTCTAAGTTGTCATTATCATTGGTCAACTGTATTAAGATGAGATTATTAAAATCCAATTTGCATAAATTTTGTAGAGTAGATTTTTCAATTGTTAACACACTTTTGAACCCAAGAGATTAGACAAATATTAAATTAAAATTTCTCCATTTGGTGACTTTGACAAGCGCAAGCAAATATTCCATGCCATTTTCTCCTATTAAGACAAACGAATCAAATCATATTTAAAACATAAAACTACTTTTAATATTTTTAATATAATTTTAAGCAAAAGACAATATAAACACCAAGTTTATGTTAAATTATTGGGGGTAGCTTCATAATTGAACATTATTTAATTCTGCCCTACGTAAAAAGTTTCTCCAAACATACATTACATTTTACTCGTATTGGTTCGAAAATAGGAAGTGTTTGATATCTAGGTTTGATAGCGGAATGAGATGGTTTATTGTGAGATAATAAAAAAGACGGTGTTTAGTTGTGTAATTGAGCGGAATCACATATTAGAATTCTCATTTCTTCTAAACATACATATCAAAATTATTCATCGACATGCCCCAATTTTTCTTTACTTTTTTTATAAATTATATTATCTTTTTTACCCTACTTTCTTGACACCACCACCACCTAACCACCACTATTGCCGCTGCTACCGCCACCATCCCTTGACAACCATCGTTACAGTTGCCACCAACACCAGTACCCCTGTCATTACCATTTTTTTTTTGTAAATTTTCTTTATTTCAAGGCAAGTGTATTATTGTCATATGTATATCATTCATTCGTCTTTTTTTTACTATCAAACAACATAAATTGATAATTCATTTAATTCTCATAAATAACCAAACAACACGAACCTTGAGTGTTTTCTATTCTATATATGAATACTTGTGTTTTGTTATTTATTCCTTGACCTGTTTCTCAAAATACACATCTCATTAACACTATCAGTTGAAACCCTAATTAATTTTATGCAAGGATTAGGTAATAAAAGAGTACTAGTTCCACAAATAATGATTGTTTATGATTAATATAACTAACACTCATGGCAAAAACCATAGTGGAACTTTCGTGTGAGTTGTATTTTCGTCCTTTATGTTTTTATCAAATTTCATGTGCTATCTTTTAACTAAGGTATTAACCGAGGATGTCATTTATGTTTTAAATTAAAGTTTGCATGCTCGTCATTTCCACTAACGACTATTAGTTTCTTTTGTTAAACTCAGTGACGTGCCTTGCATATGAGGGTCTAGTTTGATCTTTTTAGCATTTTTTTACATATCAAAAGGGAGTGAAACACTAAAAACCACCATACATTGAATAAAAAAGAAGACTGCTAAAGTTATCTCCGAAACAACCCAATTTTGGCATGTCGATTTCAACTAAATCCGATCAATTAGGCATACCGAATCTAAAACGGGTAGATTGGATATGTTTGATTTGTTATCGGATGGAGTTTATTCGATTTTGGCTTAAACAAAGTTAATCGGATCAGTATTAATTAGGATAGAAATTCCAGTTTCACGTAAACTCGATTAACCCAAATTGATGTTCAAAGTTGCAGACCAAAGTTTTCCTAGGTTGGTGTTCAAGTTATGAAACAATAAGAATTCCTTAGAATTACCTTTCTTTGTTCTTTGTAATAAAGACATAGCCAACGATGGTTTAATTGAAAATAATCAAACGATAGACCAAGTTAATTATAAGAATATAAGTGGATAATTACGTGGAATATTTGGGATCGTGAGATCTAATATTAGAAGTTGAAGTGATCGAGCAGGATGGGCGTCTATTAAATATATGGTAAGATGTGTTAGGTAGATTATTATGGCATGCATATACATGATGTATGCGGCTATTTTTTATATTGATTGTGTATCCCTTACAATATCGACTTATCGACTTATCCAAGTTGTGCAACTTGATGTACATATTATATTGGGAAATTCAATATTATGTCGTATTTATAGTATATTACAAAGTGTGAAATGCAACAGGTAACACTGTAAATCAAGATGTTATCGTACGTCCGTTCGTTAGTAAATATATAAATTTTATTTGTTTATAAAATGTATTTGAAATTGAGCTTGATAGTTTATACTTCATACGGTTTTCACTTTCAGAGTTTACTAAACTATATTGTAGCAAATTAAATTAAACAAATTATTGAAAACTGGAGTATTAATTAATTATAAGATAATATTGGCCAGAAAAGGTTTGATGGAAAATCTCAATATGATTAGACTGGCACCTTGCTGTTAAATTAAAAAAAAAAAAAAAGGACTGGCGCCTTAGTTTTTGAAAAATGGAAATACTTGGCAGCTTCGTAAAAGAGCGCAAATTAACCATAGAACTTCCAATAAATGTCGCTATGGGGCGCCTAAGGGGTGAAGGCGGGCGTTGTTGGGCGCTGAACACCACCAAAGGACGCCATTCTGCCCGTCAACCCAACGGCCGGCGCGGTTGATTGGAGAAGGTGCCCCCCTCAAAGGCTATAATAAAGTTGCATTAAAAAAATCAAAAAAAATATTATATATAATATATATATATCATTCACTCAATCTCTATAAAATATATCCCACACTCTTAAAACTTGTATAATTTTCTCTAAGAATGTCTTCCGAATCGTCTTCGAAACCCGACTACTACCCCGATCCTGACGTTATTTCGGACTCGGATTCAGGGATGAAGTGATATTTAGTGTTATTCTAGATGTTGCCCGAGTCTTAGTCGAACATTGCGAAAGCTCACAACCACGAACAAGATGACCTCATCTTCAACGGGACCGTGTAGGTACTCATTAACGGTTGATAACAGATTATTTTTCGCCGGACGCGACTTTTGAATCGGAACGATTCCGGCCCCGTTTTCGGATGAGTCGCCAACTTCTTTTTTACGAATAGTTGGTGATTTAAACGCGATTATGTGTTTTTTAACAACGGAATGACGCGCAAGGTAGAATGGGTTTTTCTCCATTGCAAAAATGCACGACCGTGATTCCTCAACTAGCGTTTGGGACCGTGAGCGACGCCATGGAAGAGTATTTACTAATGTCGGAGACAGTGGCTCGTGAAGCCCTTTACACATTCTGCGAATGTGAGTGCTCACATTATTATCATTTTAAGTATTTATTTATAAATCCTTTTATTTTAAATGCAAACTTTATAAACTGACCTTAAAATTTTTAATATTAGGTATTCCTCAACTATATAATAAAAAATATTTGAGGAAGCCGACTCAAACCGACATACAAAAAATATACGAGGTGCATGAATAGAGACACGGTTTTCCCGAGATGCTTGGTAGTCTTGATTGTACACATTGGGATTGGAAAGCCTGCCCAGTTGCTTGGCAAGGTCAATATAATCGGGGTGATCATGATGAACCAACAATTATCCTTGAGGCTGTTGTATCATTTGATCTTTGGATATGACATGCCTTTTTTGGAATGCCCTGTACAAACAATGATATAGTTGTGATAAATGTGCTCCTACTTTTTACCGTCTCATAAACGGAGTTGGACCCAACACCTCATTTTCCACGAATGGTGTCAACTACGAATACGGATATTATTTAGTCGACGACATTTATCCGGATTGGGCCACGTTGGTTCATATCTTTACACGCCTGACTGATGATAAACGAAAATATTACAAGAAAAAACACGAGTCGGCCAAAAAGGACATCGAAAGGGCATTCAGGGTATTAAAGAAACGTTGGTCTATAGTTAGACATCAGATCGTATTCAGCAAATGGATAAGTTAAGAATGTAATGTATACTTGTATAATCTTGCATAATTTGATATTGGAGGACTCGGGTAGAGCAATTTGTCAATACGAGTACAACGATGCGCCGAAGCCAATCCCAACATTTAACGAAGATGAGAAATTTGCTAATTTATTAAGAACATGAAAAAAGGAAACAAATTTCAGTCTTCGATCGGATTTGGTTGAACATATTTGAAGAAACAAACAACAAAACGGCGAGGGCGACGACGACAAATAAAAATAGTTATTTTTTTAGGTATATGTTTTTAAGTTTAATTTAGTTTGTATTTTATTATTATTGTATTTAATAAATTTGTTGGTTTTTGGTTTTATAAAAAAATAAATAAATAAAGATGCTTCGAAGCCCCTCACCATAAAGGGACATCTTTGAGGTGGGGCTTTGAAGCCCCCAGTGCCCACGTGGCACTGTGTAAGGCCCCGTTACCGGTGCCATACCTTGGATGTTGGATTTACTCATAAACGCAGTTCTAAATATCAGAGTTAGTTAAAAACTTTACGCGGAAAAATAAAACTTCAACCATAAAACATTACATAACTTTCAAGTCTTGTCTTATCAATCATTAGTAGTCGTTTAAAAACAAAACATAGTCTTTAAAACATCATAACATTTCCTTGAGACGCCAGTGTCTTCAATTCTATGCCATGTGTCCTTATCAAGCGAACTGCCTCAATCTACTCACCTACGTGCATACTAAAAGTCAGCTACGCTGAGTGAGTTCTAGTTAATCACACATTATACAAATACATACTTACCTTCAATTATGCATCTGAAGATACATAATAATTACTTTACTAATTTACCTTTAATTCATAAGTCATACATACGTTCGTACTTTAATACTTTCATACTATATAAATTACTGTCCTTTTCTATCTCAGATATTATTAGGGTCTGGTCCCTCTTTCCTTTGTCTATCTCAGATATTATTAGGGTCTGATCTCTTTCTTGTTTATCTCAGATATTATTAGGGTCTGGTCCCTTTTTACTTCTCTATCTCAGATATTATTAAGGTCTGGTCCCTTCTATCTCAGATATTATTAGGGTCTGGTCCCTCTATCTTCATCTTCGTACATACCGTCTTTACATACCCATAACATACGTACTTTCTTTAATCATTCATACATACTCATATATTGTACATATATCTATCATACACATTCATCTATCATAAACATACCTCCCTTGTTAGCATGTGCAATATCCGAAGATCGTTCACATACCGACAAGCTTTCATTCACATTTAAGATGTACATACATAACATATAAACCATATAAGGCATACACTTACCAGTTAAGGTAAGTGTATTAACTATCACATCGAGTATGCACACAGCCCCGAAAACATAACAAGGAAATGGGGCTAGAAACTCACCTGAATGCGGTTACGTTCACCGTTTATGGTAATCCCATTCTTGAGCTGTGCACGACTAACTGTATAACAATTACATGTATCAATTAACTATTACTACTCGTATCGTATTTCTATCTTTATATAACCCACAACGAACGGGGGTCCGGGGGCAGCGGGGTTCTAGGGGCGGCAGCCCCTAGCGGGATCCAAGGGGCAGAGCCCCTGGCTGGGGTTAAGCTTCATTAACTATCTTAACACATTTTCCATTAGGATTTTAATTTATTTTTCTAATTCGTTAACTCATTCTTCGTGATGAATTAACTCTGATTCGCTATCCGATTCGTTACCTTAAATGTAAGCGAACATCAGCGGGGTTCTAGGGGCGGCAGCCCCTAGCGGGGTCCAAGGGGCAGAGCCCCTGGCTGGGGTTAAGCTTCATTAACTGTCTTAACACATTTTCCATTAGGATTTTAATTTATTTTTCTAATTCGTTAACTCATTCTTCGTGACGAATTAAGTCTGATTCGCTATCCGATTCGTTACCTTAAATGTAAGCGAACATATATGTTAGGCGAACATAACTTAAGTGAACCTAACGTCCAGCGAACTTGACGTCCAGCGAACTTAACGTCCAGCGAACTTAGCGTCCAGCGAACTTAGCTCCAGCGAAGTTAATCAGAAGCGAACTTGGATTCTGGCGAACTTGTCAGTGGCGAAGTTACTTAGTTGCGAACTTACACCGCAAGCGAAGTTATACCACATGCGAACTTATACTTGCGGCGAAGTTATACAGCAAGCTCACTGCAGCAAGCTGCTGATGCCGGAGTTCGTTTCACCAATCCAAAACACGCGTTTTGCGTCCCTTGTTCGCTTATTATGGTTCGGCCTTAATCCCAACCGTTCCCTAGACCGATTACAGCCCAAGCTTGACCCGAACGATTCGTAAAGTTCGATCTTTTAAGCTAAAGCGTTCCAACTAGGTTTACGGGTTTATTAGGTTCGTTTTAGCATCAAGTTTACAACTTTACATTTCCTGTATACTCGATCTATGCTCGTTCTAAGTTTCGACGCTAAACGTATATAAAAACGTAAACTTTAAGGTGAAAGACATACCTTTACGTGTTCGTTTGATCTTGGTTAGCTTGTTTAGGAACTCTAGATCTTGTATAAGACTCGAATAACAAAGATCTAATCACAACCGACGTTTACTCGCTCTCGGATCTCGCTCGTCTCTCTTTCGGCCGTATATGTGGTGTGTGTGTGTTTGGAGTGTATAGAGATTAAGATGGAAAGAAAATGAGGATTTAGGGTTTTAGGGTGGTTTAAGAGGATATTTATATCCCCCAAGGCCTATGGACCTAAAGCCCATTACCCTTTAATCCATCTTACTTAAACCCAATCCATGATCTTTTCTTTATTTAGTATTAATTAACTATTAACACACGATAATTAAACGCGACTTTCTTTATTTAATATTTGGATATTTTAGGATGTTACACACTGGCGTGGCACTTTGGAGGGGCTTCGAAGCCACTTATCATAGAGGATGGTCTAACAAAATCAATATATTAGAGATATATAAATATGTGTAGTAGCTAGTAGGGTTTAATATCGATATAATCTTTTGGTAAATGACATGAGAGTGATTGTTAAGGTTTGAGATATCAATGGTATCGGGTTCAAAACCTGACTCAAATTTCACAGTGGTGAGTTTCCTCGTTAATGATGTTCATAGGTAAATTAGGGTCTGAAGCGTTAAAATCAGTATGTATGATTGACATATTTCAAATAAACCGTTTGGATATTGAGAATAGTGCACTGTTAAAAAATATATATATAGCCAAAGCACATTGACCTACCACTCAATGATCAAAAGTTGGCCTTGCTGGGATCACTTGATCCTATTTTTAAGGCTTTCATGGACAATGCCAAGCAACTTTCCATAAGTGGAAACCACTTTATTCGAAAAAGTTAAATAAACAATGTGTATGCCTATAATTTGAGAACAAAAGTCATATTTTGGTAATCATCTCAGGCGCATCAATTATTGGATACACAACGGCACAACCTTTGATCTTTTAATATATCATCAAATTAAATAACGGTTTGGGTTAAACAAGATCCCAACATTGTTAAATGCAAAAAAAAAGAAAAAAAGAAAAAAAAAAGGTTTAGAATATGTACCACATTGTCTTTTTTTTTTTTTTTTTTTTTGAACATTCAAGCTTTCCTCCTACTATTTACATTATACCGCCAAAGCCAGGAATCGAACCCTGGACCTCTCACCCAAAGGCCAAAGCCTTTACCATCCCACCAAAGTGGTGATGGCACATTGTCTTGTTTTTGATATTTTTGTTTGGCTTGGCCATTGCTACGTTCCGCATTAAAAAGTCCACATTAAAGGTTACCTTTTAAGTGTCCGACAAAAGTTTTCAAACTATCTATATAGATATGGGAAAATTCCAAAAATATCCTTTTATTAGAGAGAAATTCTAAATATGTCCCATAAATAATTTAATTATATATTTGTCCATTTAGTAACATGCCGTCGTCTCTATGTTAGGAGTACGATATGACATGTTTCTCCATTCGTCTCCCTGCCATTTTAGCTCAAAACATGTCGTCTCACCGTCATGTTAGCTCAAAAATCGCCATCTCACCGTCATGTTAGCTCAAAACTCGTCATCTCATCGCAATATTAGCTCAAAACTCATCGTCTCACCGTCATGTTAGCTCAAAACTCGTCGTCTCACCGTCATTTAAGCTCAAAACTCGTTGCCTCTCCGACATGTTAGCTCAAAACTCTTCATTTCCCCACCATGTTAGCTAAATTTTTTTACCGTATCTTTACTACAAAATTGATCCTAATCAAATTTTAAAAATATTTAAATATTTTTAATTTTATTGGTTTTTAAATTCTTGTATATTGGATTTTGGATAATAATACAATTAAAAACACTCATGCATACCAACAAAATCATTTTATGTGTACATTGTTTAGATTTAATTTTTTAAATAACAAGATTTATTAAATTTAATTTTTAAGATAACTTGACGGTGAGATGATGAGTTTAGAGCTAACATGACTGTGAGACGACGAGTTTTGAGCTAACATGATGGTGAGACGACGAGTTTTGAGCTAATATTACAGGGAGACGATAGGTTAAGAAACATGTCGTCTTGAACTCCTAACGTAGAGACGACGACATGTTAGTAAATGGAAAAATATGGAATTTAATTTTTTTGGTGACATATTTATAATATATCTCTAAAAAATGGCATTTTGGGAATTTTCACTACAGAAAATGGAGTTAAAGTTTCTCAATTACCTAGTTAGAGCATTCACATTCAGTCTCAAATATTCAAATTCAAAATTACACTAAAAAATTATTAAATTTCTCTATCATTTCAACCAATAATACTATTTTTATATCTTTATCGTTACCATCTTTCTTTCTTTCACTCACAACCATATTCAAAATATGTTAAAAAATTATATGGTGTGAGCAGTAACTTTTCAAATATAAAGAAAAATCATTGCATTTCTCTTTCCTTCACTATAACACCCTAAACCACTCCTTAAATTATAAAAACTTCACTCACATTTTTAGTGAACTGAATATGAATTCTTTTAGTAATGGCATAGAATATCATGATTCAATTATCACAAGAACCAACAACCGAAAGAAGAAACTATTGGAATGCATGTTCAGATTAAGGTCCATGGGCTTATTAAGTTTGTTAAAATTTATTTGTAATTTATACATATAATATATAATATATAGAAATAGCAAAGAAACCCTAGGTAACCTATCTGTGACATCCCACATCAGTTAAGGAGAAGTACAAAGCTAGTGGATGAGAAAAAAATTCCACAGTTAAGCGTCATCAGTTGGGAGTTATATCAGAATGGGACCTACGGGGAAGTCTCCACCCAAAAAACCAAAATCAAATCCATGAGGTGATGGTGGTTCGTATCGGCCAAAGCGGACAATAATATGGTGCGGCGATAGCTGGGCTGTTGCAGATGGTATCAGAGCCAGGTCTGAACCGGTGCTACCAGGTCCCGCGAGGACACTGGACTCTTAAGGGGGTGGATTGTGACTTCCCACATCGGCCGGGGAGGAGAAAAATCGTAATCAGATAACGGCATACGGATAGTGTGGCATCCCACATAGGTTGGGGATGAGAACAAATCCTTCTTTATAAGAAGGTGAATACTTTTCCAATCATAACGCTTTTTGAACGCTTAATGATAGTGGATGATAAGAGAACTTTACAGTTAAGCGTGCTCAGATGGAAATAGTATCAGAATGGATGACCTCCTGGGAAGTCTTCACCTGGGAAACCTAAAGCAAATCAGCGTCCTCGCGGAACTTGGCACCATCGGTCTGGCCCTGGTTCTGATACCATCTATAACAGCCCAGCTACAGTCACACCATAATATTGTTTTGGCCAGGAGGTACCACTATCGTCTCATGGATTTACTTTTGGTTGCCCATGTGGAGACTTTCCACAAGTCATCCATCCTGATACTATTTCCACCTGAGCACGCTTAACTGTGGAGTTCTCATCT